>NW_004444014.1:11575992-11659969 GCF_000243295.1 Trichechus manatus latirostris | reverse complement strand
GTCCCCCAGATAGTTGCTGTCTTAGTCATCTAGTGCTGCTCTAACAGAAATACCACAAGTGGATGGCTTTAACAAAGAGAAGTTTATTCTCTCAAAGTCCGGTAGGCTGCAAGTCCAAATTCAGGGCTTTGGCTCCAGGGGAACACTTTCTTCGTCGGCTCTGGAGGAAGGTCCTTGTGATGCATCAGTCTTGCTTTGGTCTGGGAGCATCTCTGCGCAGGAACCTCAGGTCTAAAGGATGCGCTGTGCTCCCGGCACTACTTTCTTGGTGGTATGAGGTTCCCATGTGTCTCTGCTCACTTCTGTCTTTTATATCTCAAAAGAGATTGGCTTAAGACACTATCCAATCTTGTAAAACCCATCAGTATAACTGCTGCTAATCCATCTTATTACATTATAATGATAGAGTTTACAACACATAAGGAAATCACATCAGATTACAGAATGGTACACAATCATACAATACTGGGTATCATGACCCAGCCAAGTTGACAGATATTTTCTAGGGACACAATTCAATCCATAATAGTTGGGGTGAACCATTTGGCTGTCAGCCCATGCTGGTCAGCCTTGGCTGCCCACCAGCAGGGGTGGTAGTGTCCAGGAGCAGGGCTGGGCCAGTGAAAATGAAGGTTATAGATGGGTTGTCCTCCTGGCTTGAGGCCTTTCAGGTGAGACTTCATTCCCACCCTTCCTGTTGCAGCACTGCTTTCCTGCTTCATGATCCTGATCTCCTGGACTTGTCCAGATCCCCTTATTTGCATGCCATCCCTTCCTTGCCCCTTTCTGCTGTCGCAGAAGGCTTAGACTCAATGTGGGAATTCCTGTGCTCACAAACTCCTCCTGGGCCTCTAACATTCCTGGCCTCGGACTTGATACTGCCCCATTTAACACGTTCCTCCTGTTGGGGATCCGACTCTTTCTGGCAGCCCTTCCCCTAAAAATCACTTTCTTCCAAGGTTCCTGTCACTTCCACAGCCAGGTGGTTTTTCCTTGCTGGCCTGAAGTTCAGAAACACACTCCTTTTGTTACCTCTCCTACCTTTTGAGACGTGATGTTGTTAGCAACGGAAGTCCAGGGTTTCTGAATCTCTCTCCCTGGGTATAGCTTCACCCCGTAACTGTGAGGTACCTACCCTTGCCAAGCCTCAGTGTGTGTATGCACAGAGCCATCATACATCTTTTATCAGGAAATCACCATGAAAGCACTCACTCTCTCAGAAAATGCTATCAGGTACATTTGCCCCTCTGGTGTCTCAGGCTGCAGGTAGACCTCTGCAGGTCAGGTGTTGCTCTGCAGGTTCTCACTGCATGCCAGGCTTGTTTTCCATCAGCTGACAAAGGCAAGGCACCAAGGGACAGAATAAAAGAATGATAATCTTCCTGTTTTCAAAAATCCTATTATCTGCTTGTTGAAAACAGACGCACATATGTGAAAGATGACTAAATATGCCAGGCAGTAAATGTAAAATGCCATCTGAGTTGAATGGACTACATATCCGACATGAGTTCAGAGGCAAGGCCAAGATCACTTCCAGCTGTGGTGTTCAAGGCAGGCTTCACAGAGGGAGATGCGCGTGCGAACTTGGCCTGAAGGGCAGGCTGCCTTAGGCTGGCAGGGAGAAAGGGTGATGGATGGGTACAGACATGGGGAAACACACCCACTTTAGGGATGGGAGGAAGAAATGCATGTTTTCTAAATGCATTGTTTTAAATACATTCTCTGCCTTTCTTATCTGAGTGAATTAGGGGCACCATGTGCAGTGACGGGGTGAGGGCTGGGTGGCCAGAGTCAGGGACTTTTCTGGGGGGAGGTGGGTGGGCTTGGAGCTGTGAGTCCTAGTGGATGCAGAGTGAGGGTCCTGAATAAGTTGTTTCAAAGTTCAGTTGTGGACAAGATAGTCAGAAACCTGCTCCAGCTGAATTCATAAATTTATTTCTGAACAAATAATGGTGAGTAAAATTAGCAGACATCTGGAAGAGGCACATATTTCAAAGTTATTTTGGTCTGATCTATAAAGCGCACTGTGAGGAATATGATTGGTAGCTGGTCTTAATAAACAGTTAGTGGGTTCTGCCTGCCTGAAATGCAAAACAGATGTATCTTTGTTCTTTTAAACTGACTTTGATGAATAAACTATATGTGACGTCAGGTCCAAGCTATTGGATTTCTGAGTCCGACTCGGAAATATTTTAGAATATAAAAAAGTTTCCATGGTCGACACCGAGAGAACAAAGTGAATTCCAGTTGCATTGCTGTTAGCATTGAAGCAGGTTCAGAAATTCAGAGACGCCTCCGTCCAGACAACCCCTGTCTGTGTTTGGGGGCATTGTTCCTCTCTGCTGCACCCGCCCATTGCACAGCTGTGAGCTCTGAGAGTGGTTGGTTCTCAGCTGTCACCATCAGGGCTATTTGGTGGTCATTATTGCTGTTTTGCATATTTGTACAAATGTCTCCTAAAAGAGCAGCATAGGAATCCTGCAGCAGCGACCCAGGGTCTGAGGACTGTGTGATGTTTCCATCTCCCCTAGTTTGCTTGGTTATGAATGGTGCGGGTTTTTTAATCAGCAGCATCTTGGCTTGGCTGGGTGTTTTTGGCAGACTGGCCCTCCAGTCGGCTCTGCGCTGTGCTCGGTGCATCAGGAAACCAGCTCACTCTGCAGGTGTTTCATCCATAAACAAGCATCAGCCACGGGCTCCTCTTTCTTTTTACGGAAACCCTTTGGAATTTAACTTTCAGATACAAATACTTGGAGCAATTGGCAGCCGAGGAGCATGAGAAGGAGCTGAGAAGCCGGAGTGTGAGCCGGGGTAGAGCTGACCTCTCCTTGGACCTGACCTCACCCGCAGCCCCTGCCTCCCCCGCCCCTCTGAGCCATAGCCCTTCATCTCTCGATGCACAAGAGGCTGTCACGGTACCATCCTCCTCCTTAGGAACACCTCAGCATCTCCAAGGTGAGTGCAGGGAGAGAAGAGGGAAAAGTGATGGATTAGCATCAGACAGGCTTCTTCTGTAACATAGTAATGATTCTTATGTGCAAACTAATACTGAAACAGCAAGTAAGGGTAAGTTTAGGGGTGACTTCTGCCTGTGTGTCACTCTTAAGAAATTTGGATCTCTTCAGAGCCGTTTGTATGAATGCAAAATTATTTATGCAGGCTGTCCATGTATGACCATTGATAAAGGAGAATATAGAAAATAGGACTTACTTTGACATTCAATCCTAAATCACAGAGTATTAACTTAGTACTTTATTATGTGGGTATGTGGATCTGCCCAACAAAGCCATCTTTTTTGAATGTTACTACCATAGGAACTGTCAGTCTGGTTTAAATTATATTGATGGAGAATAAAATTAATTAAAGCAAGCAAAGAAAAATGTTGACATTGTGAAAACAGAAGGTAAATATTGAAGAAGAAAAATATTAATCTAGTAAAAAAATTACTGGCACATGGTATGTGTGGGTGTGTGTATGCATGGTTCTGTGCAGACAGACAGACTCTTCCTGGCGAAATTCCCTGTCTTCTTAGCTTTATTTGGAGAAAAACAATATTGTCCACTGCAGCCTTCGCACATCAGCTGGTTGTCTGATTGCTCCGTGCGTTGTGGGTTCGCTTTCTTTTGTATCAGCACGGGGGATGGTTCTCGGACATGGGCTTCTACTCAGTGCTTGTTGATTCTCCCTGCAGCTATCACTGTTTGATTTAATCGAGTGTTATGACTTGCAGCCTGATGTACACTTAGCCAACAGAGGAAAACAGAGACACTACACTTTTAACTCTAGGAGTGTTGACTAAATATGGTGTAAAGTTTAATGTAAACAAGGGAAAAACTCAATGACCTCAGCAGAACTGGATGTAACGGAACGATAGTGTCTGTCTAACTCTTTGGCTCTCCAAGCCTCCGGGCTGGTTCCGCAGGAGCAGGCTGGCTCTACTACAGCTTTCCATCAGTCCAGTTACTCTAGTGCTCCAAGCCATGGAAGATTGTCCCCGGCAGATGGCTCAGTCACAGATGAGTAATAGTTGGTCTTAAAATTCTGAGACTCTGAGAATCAGAAAAACAGACTGTTGTATAAGAGCCCTGGGTTCCCAAACCCTGCCTCATATCATTGCTATATCTAAATCATGGTATTTCTAGAGCCAAATGAAAAATCTCCCCCTGCAAACTTGTGGTTCAGCACTTAATCTTGGAACTTTTAACTCTGAGAGTCGTACCTCCAGCAGTTCACAGAATGGTGGTCTAAACTGTGAAGTACAGAATAGCCCCAAGCAGAGAGGGAATTGTCAGCATCTGTAAGTATTGTTTTTCCTCAAATCTTTAATCTACTTGATGTTTGCTTGTGGCAAAGAGTTCCTCAAGTACTTCGTCCAGTCATAGTTGAACTGTATGCCACCCTGGTGGCACAGTGGTTAAGAACTCGGCTGCTAAGCAAAAGGTCAGCAGTTTGATCCACCAGCTGCTCCTTGGAAACCCTATGGGGCAGTTCTTCTCTGTCCTATAGGGTCGTTATGAGTCATAAACAACTTGACGGCAATGGGTTTGGTTTGGTTTTATGCAATTAAAAAGACAGGATATTTTCAACTTCAATAAGAAAGCCGATAGTAATTATTTTGTATATACACACTATACATTTGGGGAAATACAAAGTTATTTCTGTACACTTCCAGGAAGATAAATAGCAAATGTTTTTTTCCTTCAAAGAAGGGATTAATAGAGACTGAGAGAATGCTTGATTGATATCACTTAATAAATGATAACTGTAGCTGAAAAAGGAATACTAGGCTTGAATTTATACATATTTACAAATTAATATATAGCATGGTGTGATTTTCTTTGCTTTTTCCTGCAAAAAAAAGTAATAGCTTTTGTTGAAGGTTAAAGAGCTGTCCATCATATGTTAGGTAATTATGATCCCAATTAGTTGGAACCAGAAAAATGTTCTAACTCCCTTGTCCCAATACATGACTAAATTATAACACTGGAAATTATGTTGTTGTTGTTGTTGGGTGCTGTTGAGTCGGTTCCGACTCATAGTGACCCTATGTAACAGAGTAGAACTGCCCCATAGGGTTTTCTTGGCTGTAATCTTTATGGAAGCAAATCGCCCTATCTTTCTCCCGTGGAATCGCTGGATGGGTTCAAACCACCAACCTTTTGGTCAGCAGCTGAACTCTTAACCGTTTGCACCCCCAGGGCTCCTTTTTGGAAATTATAGATGTGTAAACAGAAATGCTCTAAGAGGATGGTCTCAGAAGAACTACTGAGACTTCCTTCTGGTTTAGAGAGCTTTACCTTATGGCAAAAATACAAAGTTAGGTATGACAGAAAGATTTTTCTCAGTTTAGTTTGCTAGTGTTCTTTGAAAGATTCCACTAGCATCCAATTAATAGTCTATTATTTCTACCTGGTGGTGCTGTGGTTGAGAGCTTGACTGCCAACTAAAAGGCTGACAGTTTGAACCCACCAGCTGCTCCCCAGGAGAAGGATGTGGCAGTCTGCTACCATAAAGATTTACAGCCTTGGAAGCCCTATGGGGCAGTTCTACCCTGTCCTACAGGGTCACTATGAGTTGGAATTGACTCAACGGCAATGGGTTTGGTTTTTTGTTTTTTTAGTTTCTACCAGATCCCATTTTCAAGTGTTCAAAGTAATTTTTTGCTTATCCCTAAGAGTTATAATGTCCCAACATCTGGAGGAAGAATAAAAAATATAATCACATATCCAGATGTCTGTCCTGCCCCAAACACCTGACATTATATAGTCCAAATGTGCCAGGGATTGACTCACTTTTTCACTCTTTATCCTTATGGAATTATGTGATAATAATACACCTCACATTTTTGTAATGGTTTGCCCACCAACCCTAAAAAAAGCTCCTATTTAATCCCTTGTCACTATATCTGAGTAAATAGGGGAGATGCAATTATCTATATTTCACTGAGTCTCAAAGACATTGGAAGATTTGCTGACAGTCTCGTGGGTGCAACGTTAAGAGTAGAACTCAGCCCTTTCACTCCCATTCCAGCCATTTATCATGAAATCATGGCACTGTGCTGTTTGTGGAAGTGTTCACAGTAATGTCACACTATCTCTATTGAATTATATATACCCCAGGACTAAAAGTCCATTTATGTGTTCTTTTATTAAAACTCCTTACTCAGATTCTGGAAAACTGTTAAAAGCACAAGACATGAAAACATTAGAAACTACATTTCCTTTTCCCTTACCCAAAATATATTTTAAAAGAAGGAAGGGCTAATAGTAAAATACCAATAACGTTATATGTCATCTAGTCAGTTCTTTCAGCCAAAAACATTCTCAGCTAAATCTGCTGTAACTTTTGTATAAATTACGCCACTACCCCCACCATCAAGTCAATGTGTGCTTGAATTATTTTTCCATCTGGCCCTCTTGTGGCTCACAGCAGATGTTTGTCCCAATACTGTGTGGACTCAGTGGTGATGGTCTGAGTATTTTTCCTCTGTGTGAAACTACCAGGCCCAACTGAGAAGCAGACATATACATGTGTTCTCGTTTGTACTGTACTCTAGTTAATGGAGATAATCAGTCCATAGTTTAGGTAAACATGGATGGGCCTCTCTCTTCATCCATTGCTTTGATTATCCTTATTCTTTCTCTAACTCCTGGTAGTAGATCTCCAAATATCTATCTAATAATTCCGTTTCCTGTTATTTAAAAAAACTCACAGACCACTCTAGAAACAAATAAGTAACTCTCACTAATCAGAAAAAATGTACAGTGTTCTTATTTGTCTCTCTATATAGAGATAGAGTTCTTTAATATGACTCTTGGGAAAGTTACTCTGAGGATTTGGTGTGAATGATTTGCACTTGACTACTAACCTAAAGGTCGGCATGTTGAACCCACCCAACAGTGCCATGGAAGAAAGGCCTGGCAATCTGCTTCTGTAAAGGTTACAGCCAAGAAAACCCTGTGGAGCAGTTCTACTGTGTAACATATGGAATCAACTCAATGGCAATGGGTTTAGTTTTTTTTATTTTTTATGTGCCTGTAAGTGAAATCAATATATCAGGGTAACCTATTATCACAGTATCAGATCCAGGTAACTTATATCATGGAAATAAAGTGAAAAAAACTACTCACTTGAAAACCAGATGTTGATGGTGGTCTGAAGATGTCCCAGTGTAGACCTGCTTTCTATAGTGGGCTGGACGTGTGTTCTCTCTTTGCTCCCTCCCTTTCACATGTGAGTCTTCCCTGAGGCTGGGTGAGAGAATGACTTTCCCGTAGAAGGAAGCTTCTGTCAAGAGCTTACTAGTGGCTTTTACTCACTAGCCTAGCCATGAGCGCATACATAATGGCTAGGTTATTTTTCTTAAATTTAGTACTATATTCTCCATATTGCACACAGAAATAATGCTTTAGAGATACGTTTGAAAATTTTGCCACACTGTATTAATTTTATGTCAGGGAAAAATATGTTCAATGGTGATTATTTTTTTTCCCTGTAATTGAATTCGTAGGCATTTCCAAATGTCTCATTGTTTAGCCCTGGAGGTATAAAATGTGGCCTGTATGGCATGGCCTACTCACCAACATTCACCTTGTGGCATTTACAGGAATTACTGACATGGTACACTGATATTTCTTCTTCCATATCCAAGCATTTAAAGTGCTGACAAATATAGCCATTCCTCTGACCTTCTGATCCTCAAACCTGGCTAAAGTGTAGACATATATCATGAAGTGCTCAGTTCATTTAAATGAATAATCATTTTTCATGTAGGTATCCACTCCTTATCATGACTGTCATCATTGTTACCAATCCTTGACTGAGCATCTTTGTCGCCTTTGTTGTATAACATATTTTGAGTCTCCTTCTGATGTAGACACTCTCCTATGTTACCTAATCCACATGGCAGAAATCAGAAACATCTGGGATCCTATTTCCAGCTGGCATAGTAGCAATGGAATATTGTCAATCATCAGCCTAATGCATGCTGGTTTCCTTGCATAAAGCTTTTGTACACCTCCAGTCCAGTATTTCATGAATTGGCAACGTATTAGATTCCTTGTGGTTGGGTGACTCAGGGCTGCCCCACCTCCCCATAACTCACCTGACTGCCACTTCTTGATGCCATTTGGTCAGTTAGAATCTCTCAGGAGCCCTACCTGAAGCCAAGGCTTTGGCTGCTACACTGCTATGGGACTTTATTGAGAGCCTTTGCAAATCACTGACTTTTTCTGCCTTGCAATTCTCAGTCTCTAAAAATGGAAAAAGGCAAA
This sequence comes from Trichechus manatus latirostris, assembly GCF_000243295.1. Lineage (NCBI taxonomy): Eukaryota > Metazoa > Chordata > Mammalia > Sirenia > Trichechidae > Trichechus > Trichechus manatus. The sequence continues at coordinate 11,651,696 of NW_004444014.1, read as the reverse complement.
ACCTTCCCTTCCTCCCCACCCCCCCCCCAATAGGGAATCACAGTTACCTGCATTTGTGTTTTCTTATACCAAATTTTAAACATTAAATAGTCTTGAGTCCTTGTGAAAGTAGACAATATATAAACTGTAAGTAAATTCAGGGCACAGAATGACATTGGGAAAGTTGCTAAAGGAGGGCATTATATGGTCAACATGTGTTTTCATAGACAGCTATTAGATGTCAGGAATTGTGAAGAGTCTGAGACTTCACCCTACTTGTAAGCTAGTAAGTAGGCCTGCCACAATTTCATGAACATTGGTGGAAGACATAAAACTCCTGGGTCAGAGACAAAGGACTTTATTACTCATAGCAACAGTAGTAGCCAGATTATTAGCATTTGTGTGATTTTCCCCAGCTCCAGTTCCCACAGGGTGATGTGAATAGAGCCATGTGACACCTGCACACACAGTGTGAGGAACCTGAGGAAAGGAACCCAGAGCTTAGAGAAGCCAAATCTTTTATAATGGACAGCAAGAATGCCTTCTTTCTGTCCCAGAGAGCGGAAGACATTGTATTTATTACACTATGCAACACACAAACCATCCTTTTGCTCTGGAGGGAGACACTATCGCTGTCTTCCAAGGCTATTTGCTGTTCAAATATCCTTGGAAAGATAGTCCAGACAAAGGCTGTCAGTGCTTCTGCTCTCAGGACTACAGAAATATGAGAGACCCATGGAGAATTGTTTTCCAACATTAGATTATAATAGTTTGTAACCAACCTTTACTATCAAATTTGCACCCTAAAATGTGTTTTAAGTAAACAAAAAATTAAAGTTTTTAACAACAATTGACTAGTTTGTTCTCTTTTAACAAAAAGAAAGAGCATCTAGAGCTACAAGACCCAGTCTAGATCAGGCACTAGAGGTGAATGAGCTTATCTGAATCCAGAGAGGCAAACAGGGACTCTGGCTTATTGGCTGGTGAAACATCAATACCTTTCATCCCAGATGGGAGCCTTGGGTGAATGCTTCCAGGTACAGTCACGAGGCCTCCATATGTAGGGACAATAAAGATGCTTTAGTCAGTGTGGTGTTTTGAATTTCCATAGTCAATGACTGTGACCTGGAAATAGCAGAAAAGGATGACTCTCTGGCACCTTCTAACATCCTTGTCTGTGCTCCACGACCTAGTATCCCCTTTGCCTCCTTTCCCTATAGCATCCCTACTTTTCCCCACATCACCCCATAACACATTTGCACACAGTGATGTAATACCTGTAAGATAATCACATGTTGGTTTTCCAATCCCTAAAAGTATGCTTTTTCGGGAGAACCCCTGGGTTCAATGATCCTGGAAAGCCTCTTGTCTGCCTCTGAACTTGGCATGCATCTTTAGAGCCTCCTGAAGCTGGAACTTCCTCTGAGAAAGCTGCCTCCACCAGACACATAGGGAAGTTCCAGTAGCTTTTTATTGACTTTCTAGATCCAGCAGATCTGAATCCTTCTGCATCCTCCAGATAGTCTCCAGACGCAAAGTGTTACTTTCCTTTCATGTCTTCTGCATTTCTTATCATTGTTTTGTCTCACTCCTTCTCATCATGTGGTTTCATCTCACCATTTTGTCTCATTCTTTCTCATCATTTTGTTTCAATCTTCTTACTGATGTTTCTTTTGCCTGCCACCTAAGTGTTGGGCTTTTCCCAGGTTCCTTCCCCAGCTCCCCTCCCTTTTCACGCCACACCCTGTCACGGGGCCCTAGCATCCACACTTGTAATTTTAACTACCTCCCATGTGCTGATAACTTCCAAGTGTGTATCTCCAACTTTAGCCTTCTTGAACTCAGGATGTGTATCCAGCATCTTTAAACATTCCTTCAGATACTCAGACTTGCCAGGTACGAGTCTGAGGGACATTCAGATGAAGATGTCACCCATAAACCCCCATCCCTAAACTTATTCTTACCTTCTAGTCCTCATCTGGTTAAGACCATCTCTTTTGGCCCAGTCATTTAAGCTGGAAGCATGCACGTAATTCTCAACTCCTCCCTCAGTGCTCACCCCCACATCCACTCAATGACCAGGTGTTTGTTGTGCTCCTTTCTCTCAAATCAGCCCCGTCTCTCCATCACCAGTGCCTTAGTCATAACCTCCACCATCTGTGGTCTGGACCATTTCGATAGCTTATATATTCACCTTTGTTATCTTCTAATGCCTAAAGCAGAATAGGCATTTGGTAAATGTTTTGTGAATAAAAAAAGAACAAATGAATGAATAAACATGATAAAAGGAAACAGACACATTAATCTACAGAGACAACTGTTTCCGCTGTACTCAGTGAGAAGTTTGTTACTGAAGAAGATAGACTTGACTATACCAGCCACTCTATAAAGACTGAAAAAATGATAGAGAGGGAACTTTTGCAGAGAGCTGATGTAATATATCTGGGCATGTCTTTCTAAGACTCTAGCTATAATACCAAAAAAAAAAACCAAACCTGTTGTCATCAAGTCAATTCCAACTCTAACTGTAATAGAGGAGTAAAATTCAGAGGGTGATTCTAGACAAGTTGATAGTTGGGATGTTTATTCAACTGCCTGTTTTAAAATTTTTTAATCAACTTTATTGAGGACTAAGTACAGTAAAATGCACATATTTTATGTGATCAGTTCAATGGTTTTGATAGATGCACATACCTCTCTAATCCCATTCAAGATATAGAACATTTCCATCAGCCCTTTTTTTAAAAAAAAATAATATTTTATTGTGTTTTTGGTGAAAGTTTACCCAGCAATTAGAGTCCCATTTAACAATTACTACACAAATTATTCAGAGACATTGGTTGCATTTTTCACAATGTTTTAAGATTCTCATCAATTCCCTTCTGGATGTTTCACTTCCAGTAATCTGGTTTTCCTGTCCCCTTACCCTTTCGTCTTTGCTTTAGAGTAATTGTTGACCTCAACTGCCTTTGTGAATTAATCTGCTAACAAGTACAGATAAACTGGGTTGTTGACTAAGTGGAAAGCCACATCCATAAGTGACCAGGTGTAAGTGAGGAAGGGTTAACTCTTCTGAGTTAGAATTTAAAAGTGAGATTTTTAGTCATACACCAATCTCAGGCCAACTGGTTCTGCTTGCACTTGGTCAGAGTTAGCTGGCAGGAAGAACTAATATTTTTTTTTTTGAGATTACTATTTTTACCTTATTAAATCTCTTGGCTATGACTTCAGAGACCACTTTAGCTTAAAAAATATTTTAGGGAAAATATTTTTTATTTCATATCTGAGTTTCAGTGCCTAGCAGCGTGTCTGGCATATGAAATATTTTTCAAATAAGTGAGTTTTGCTACTAGTCACATTAGAGCATCGAATTTGGAGGAACTGCATGCTGCTAATGAGGCATTGGTTATTTAGTGGTAGATTTCATGCCTTCCATGCAGGAGACCTGGGTTTGATTCTCAGCCAATGCACCTGATCTGCAGCCACCACCCATATGTCAGTGGAGGCTTACATGTTACTGTGATGCTGAACAGGTTTCAGTGGAGCTTCCAAACTAAGACAGAATAGGAAGAAAAGCCTTGTGATCTGCTTCTGAAAATCAGCCAGTGAAAACCCTGTGGATCACAGCGTTCTGAGTCTGTTGTGCATGGGGTCACCATGATCAGGGGCCAACTCAACAGCAACTAACAACACCACATCCTGCTAAGCCAGAAAAAATGAACTAGCCAAAAAACTCAAGCTCAATCAGTTTACTTGTTAGGTGTTATTATTTAGGACTATCAATTTTAATGCTAGTGTGTCTTTTCCGAAATAGCAATTTTTGTTTTGATGTCCTTGATATTTCTGTTTGTGACTTGACAAGAACTAGAGCTGCGATATAAATGCATTGCCAGTTTGCAATTAGACACTATCTTCAGCCTTGAGGAGAGGCTTGTCTTCCTATTTGCTATTGCAAGAAAATAGGCATCTAGTTAACCCAGGAGATCCATCATCCTTACTGGGCGTGCAAGGACCAGTGAGTATTGGAATCAGTCTTGTTTGACCCTGTTTGAACCAAGACAAAAACTCTCTACTCCATCTTTAGAGGAAGTATTTAAACAAGCTCAGAGGAAGCCTTCAAAACCTGTGTTGATGTTTGGAATCATATGGTTTGGGCTCAAAATGATGATACAAAAGTGAATGCTCAGTAATCTTAAATTGCTTTCAATTTGTGTTTATTGTGTGAAATAGAATCTATATGTTGATCAATATTAGAATAATTGGATTTGAAACTGGTTTATTTTGTTTGTCCTATGTGATACCACAGTGGAGTCATGTCAAATCCATGTTTAGTCAAGTGAACTCAATCAGAAGTATGCTCTTGGGGATGAAAGGAAAGAAGTAGAAATTACAGTTTAAATAACGCTGGTAATCTCACCAACATTCACCTCAAGTGCATGTCCCCGAGTTAGCATGAGATGAGGGACAGGGGTCTGTTTTTTTCTTGGGCCATTCCTGGTTCCCATGTGCCTCTTGCAGTGTTGAACAACTTGCTGCACCAGATGTAATTTTAGAGTTTAAGGATTTGTATTTGGAGGTAACATGACCCATGAATACAAACCCAGTACTTCTTATGACGTTTCATTGAAGCTTAATGAAAACCTTGATTGTTCAAACTATAGAGGGTGGGTATGGTATCTATAAAGTGACACCTTCCAAAGGGACTTTTGAAGATAATTTTGACTATGTATGGTTTTCATCTGAAGAGATAACTTAGGCCCCAACCTGTATGGAAAATCTAGTTCTGAAATTTGAGGACAAAGCTGGGCTTAATTTTTTGAGGCATACACATTAGAAAGATGAATCAGTATTTTCCTGGTGATAAAAAGTGTTTCTTTTGTAAAGCTTAGTAGACTGAGTTTGTGCCCATTGTAAAGAAACTACACCTATGGAACAGAAAATCTCAACCAGAAGTGATTTTGCCTCCCTTCCCCACCCCCCCAAGGACATTTGATAATATCTCGAGGGCAGGAGGTGCTATTGGCATCTATTGAGTATAAGTTAGCGTCTTGGTTATCTAGTGCTGCTCTAACAGAAATACCACAAGTGGATGGCTTTAACAAAGAAAAGTTTATTCTCTCACAGTCTAGCAGGCTGCAAGTCCAAATTCAGGGTGTCAGCTCCAGGGGAAGGCTTTCTCTCTTTGTCGGCTCTGGAGGAAGGTCCTTGTGAAGCATCAGTCTTCCTTTGGTCTGGGAGTATCTCAGCACAGGGACCTCAGGTCCTAAGGACATGCTGTGCTCCTGGCACTGCTTTCTTGGTGGTATGAGGTCCCCATGTCTCTCTGCTCGCTTCTCTCTTTTATATCTCAAAAGAGATTGGCTTAAGACACTATCTAATCTTGTAGACCTCATCAGTATAATCCATCTTCTTACATCATAGTGATACGGTTTACAACACATAAGGAAATCACATCAGATTACAAAATGGTACACAATCATACAATACTGGGAATCATGACCCAGCCAAGTTGACAGATATTTTGGGGGGACACAATTCAATCCATGACAGTTAGGGATGTACAGTGTATGGGAGATCCTCCCACAGCAAAGAATCATATGACCCAAAATATACATAGTACTGAGGTTGTGAAACCCTGCTGTAGGGTAAATCTGCGTGAACAGCTTAGCAAGAACTGGCCCAACACCAAAGGCAAAGTCTAAAGAATTTTCAAAGTTGTGAGCTTATTCTCTTGGGACCTTTTTCAGATTTATGTGATTGAACCACAAGTTGAGAGTAGATAGTGTTAGTTATTAGCTATGAACTGGGGAGGTCTCTGGAATCTACACAGTTTGGAGCAACTATTATAGAACTGGCTGGCCCAGCCTTTGGTTTCATAAGACCTGCCAGAAAGCCAAGTCCTGGCAAAGTCGTCAAGACACCATCACAGACTGAAATCAGCTGACGCCACCCAAGGACTTATTAAGTTCAGATCTTTCTACCAGCAATTTATCTCTTCAAAGAAAAATTGCATGACAAAAGATTCCAACTGGACACTGTGGACTTAGCTGTCAGAGACATTGATGAAAGCAGAATTGGAATGTTCTTGCCCACTGTATGCCCCTCATACCAGGAATGATTATATACTTCTCTTTTGTGGCTTAAGTCACCCACCACACAATGTAACATCATAGTTCATAGCACAAAAGTTTCAGTCAGGCCGACCTAGGTTCATATCCAGCTCTGCTAACATTAGCTCTGTTTATCAGTAGGGCCCTGTCAGAAGTAGATGGTAATAAGTGAAGGCATTCAATGAAGGGACTTTTCGCAAAAGAGTGGATAGGGACAGGGTTAAGGGACCGTCAGAGGAGTAGCAACAGTGGGAAGCTGTGAACTGTTCCCACCTCTTGGCCTAAAGGGACTTGGAGAATGGCTGGGACTTGGTGAGAGCTATAGCCATCAGGGGGACCACTGGACAGAACCAGTGTCCTGCCAACCTGTGCCAAACTGTGGCCCTGCATGAAGGGAGCAGGAACATAAATACCCCAGCCTCCCTGTCCTCTCACTTTCTAGTCTTTGTCTGTGTCTTCCAGCAACCAAACCCATCTCCGAGTCAGAGAGTAAGCAAATGCAGAAGTGTTCCCTGTAGAGGTCAGCCTCCCAGTGCACAAAGCAGAACGGAGAATGGGCCTGAAGGAGCAATCCAAGAGTGTCCAGCCTGCTGTGTAGCCCTGGATGAGTTCCTTAACCTCTCTGAACATGTTTCCTCATTTCTCACACAGGGATATTAATCTTCATATTGTTGGTGTGAGAACTAAACAGGGTGAAGTGTGAAGTGTGTATGATTCCTAGTACGGCATCGGTGTGTGGAAGGCACTAGTACCGTAGAAGGCACTCATCCTGTAGAAGGCACTCAGTACATAGTAACTTTTATTTTTACTTAGGGCCAAGCAGGACCTGACATCTAGAGAGATTTTGGGGACCAGATGCAGCATTGATACAGGGCTTTTGGAGGGATGAAGAGAACTAGATAGCACGAGTGAAGGTCTGCCCTGCCTGAGAAGGAGCAGGGCCAGCCAGGCTGAAGTCCTTGCACCCTGCTCTTTCTTCTTCTCTCCCAGTTTTGTGATCTGCCTGCACCAGTCACCTTCTCCATCTGACTGGGCAGCCTTTAATATTCTCTCAACAAAAATTCTTTAGTTTTCCCTCTTCGCTTTGGTCATCGTGTTGATAGCTTCCCGTCCTGGTTCCTCGACCCCTCTTTCTTCTGTAGTATCTGTTTCTTTTGGATAGAAATTCCTTTCAGTGGCCACATTCTGCTCATGGGTCCTTCCCAAAAGGATGGTGATGACCAGACTCCTGGTTACTTCCTTCTGAAGGGTCTGACGACCTCCTCCTCTCTGTTAATCCAGATTGCACGAAAGTATCTGCTACTATATTCTTTTATGCAGCTTAATTTTGATTTTTTTTCTCTTCTCTTATGCTCCTCCCACCCCATCCCAACCTTAAAATTTAGTTTATAGCCTCTTAATCAGGTCAATGCAGGTTCTGGCCAAATACATTTTTCTGGCCTTTGCTAAGTGCATTTTGGCTATGCCAAGATCCCATCAGTCTGCTCTCTCAGGATGTGGTCCAGGAAGACAGATCCCTGTTTTGGACACCTCTTATGTTGCCAGGCATTCCTTGCCATGTCCTCCTTTCATTCCCAGACTCACACACACCACTGAGAGAAGGGCTGCCTGGGCACCTGGCCCAAGCCCTTCTACAGTTCCCTTCCTTCTTTGTGCAGCCCAGAGATGCAGTCAGATCTCTGTGTCCTGTGTCTGTCTGAGGTGATTGGCAGGCATGGTAGTTATGGACAAGTGTGGGACGCCCTGGCAGGCCCTGATGTGCGGGGTTTGGTTTATCACACTCCCTCCTGAGCCTGCCTTGAGGTGGTGCTGCGGGGTCCTTACAGGCATGTGGACACCCTGCCCCCTTGGGCATGGGCCATCTGCATTCTATCCCAGCCCTGGATTTCTGAGGGTAATAACAGAGCCCTCCTCATAGAGAGGCTGTGAGGATTCTGTTTAGACAATTCACACGATTTGCTCGGTAAACATTCCTCACAGGAAACCAGCAGCCCTGCAGAGCCCGTCTTCTCCTCAAATGCTAACACAGTTCCTCTCCCAGTTGATATCTGGGATGGAAAAATTCTTCCAGCTGTCCAGAATCTCAACCCCTTTCCCTTGTGTTGGTCCAGTGGTGCTGTGTTTTCAGTCTTGCTCTTCCTTCTCTTGAGTTCCATTGATGGGGATTCACCTCTTCCTCCTCAGACCCTGTCTACATTGCTTGCTTACTGGACTGTTTATTCCACGCTGGCTAGGCACTTCATCCTATAGCTCGCAGGCACACCTAAGCTGTTTCCAGCAGGAAGCCTGGCTTGCCTGTGATGCAAGACAAAGTAAAATAGGGCCTAGTTCTCCTTGAAGTGGGGCCTAGCTCTGCCTGAAGCTGCCACCACTGCCTTAGGGTAGAGTTCCAGATCCTAACCTCAGCTAACAAGGCCCTCGGCCCGGGCCCTGGTGACCTTCCAGCCTCCCCTGCTCTCTGAGCTCCAGCCACGCAGGGCTTCTTTCAGCCCCTCCTGCCCGCTGTGTGCCCCAGCTCTCTGCCCACGCCCTCCCCTCTGCCCAGAACATTCTCATGGCCGCTTTCCCCCCTTTTAACTCCTTTGCATCTTTGGAGACTGTGCTTAAATGTCACTGTGTCACCTACCAGGCCTTGCTGAGGACTCTTGCCAGACTCTCCCAGGATCTTGTTTTTGATCATAGAACATCCACTGCATTTATAAATATTTTTTTTAAAGTTTTGCCAGGTGGGAGGCTCAGGGGCTGGGATTTCGCTATGTCCATTGGTAGTAGGGCTCACCCTCATTTACCATGCGGAGGCCATGTTTTAGGATGTTTAGGGCCCCTTCTCGTTGCTTCTCTGCAACTTCTGTGATGCGTTGGTCTGTGTCACTGTCTCTCATGCCGACACCATTATTGGGCTGTAGAAGGGCTCATTAAATACTGGGACTAGCAAGTGGGAAGCTGTAAACACTCTTTTCACCCCTAGGTGTTGACAAATATCGTAGCTCCCTTTAGGACTTTCCCTGTGGACTTATATGGTCCCTCCTGTTTCCTGGGAACTGAGTGAGGGTAGATGATACTTTTTTCCCATATCTGCTCGTAGGGTAGCAGGCCTGGCTTAGGGACAGTGACTCTTAAGGAATGATTATGTGTGTGTGTGTATATATGTATATATGTAGGGAGGGTATTGGTGGGGGAAGTCTTGGTGTAAGAGTATGGGAAATGGGAGAAGAAATGTTCTGGAATTCAGTGTGGAGTCTCAGGGCCATCCTCGGTGCTTCCTGAGTATCGACCAGAACTTTGTGACCCCAGGACCATGCTGAGGGCTCTCTGACGTGAGAGGAAGGAGAGGTCTTGGCCCTCAGGGAACTTTTGCCCTTGTCATTCCTGTATTTCATTAATACAGCTAGAGAATGCCTCTACAGTGGGCCCTGGCTCCTCCCTCTATAACTCCCTGTCACTTGATATCCAGCACCTTCACTTGGGTACCAACCACATACCGTTGTGACCCCTCTTGGCGGGTCTTGTTTATGTCCTGTGTCCCCGGTCAAGTGGAGTATTCTCTGAAAGCAGGCTGTGCACTATGCTGATGACCCACGTGTTGCCTGTGTCAGGAATAAGCATGTTTGCTTTCATTTATTGCCTTTGCTCTCAGCCTCTTGTTGATTTGCTTGATTTGAATATGTATGAATGTTATTTGGTTTGTTTATCATTAGGACAGCATCACATGCCACACGTTTGTAGTCAGACCTTGTTTCTTGGTTTTTTTTTTAGTTTTTATTATGATTGCTTTTTTAAAAAAAATTTTTTATTGTTGTAATTTAAATGAAGTTTATATTTCAAGTTAGTCTCCCATACAAAAATTCATGCATACGTTGTTATGTGACCCCAGTTGCTCTCCCCATACTGTGACAGCACAATCCTCCTTTCCAGCCCTGGTTCCCCATGTCCATTCAACCAGCTCCCAACCCTCTCTACCTTCCCATCTCACCTTCGGGCAGAAGCTGCCCATTTAGTCTCTTGTATCTACTTGAGCTAAGAGGCACACTCCTCACGAGTATCACTCTATGTCCCACGGTCCAGTCCAATCCCTGTCTGAAGAGTTGGCCTCGGGAACTGTTTTAGTTCTGGGCTGATAGAGAATCCAGGGGCCATGCTCTCCGGGGTTCCTCCAGTCCCAATCAGACCATTAAGTCTGGTCTTCTTACCAGAATTTGAGTTCTGTACGCCATCTTTCCCCTACTCCATCCGGGACTCTCTGCTGTGTTCCCTGTCAGGGCAGTCATTGGTGGTAGCCGTGTAGTCAGACCTTGTTGACCCTGAGTCATGTGTTTTGGTCAGGGGATGGCTCTGGAGATGACTACCTCCCCAGCAGTAATGGAAGAAAGATACCACCCTAGTGTTTTGAATCACAGGTTTCAATGATTGACTCCATGAAATTACCCAAAAACCTATCGCCATCAAGTCACTTCCGACTCATAGCAACTCTATAGGACAGAGTAGGATTGCCCCATAAGGTTTCCCAGGAGCAGCTGGTAGATTTGAACTACTGACTTTTTTGATTAGTCGCTGAGCTCTTAACCACTTCGCCACCAGGGCTTCTCCATGAACTTAGTACCTAACATATTGGGATGCAGTTGCACTATTTATTCTTGGGACTGTGTGGCTTTCCATTACCACCCCTGTCCTGTCAGCCACTGATTAATCAGGGGGCCAGCATGGTGGCTTGTGCAGAGTTCTGTATATTAAGTGGAATGAAGCACAGCAGTGGAGTAGACATATGTCTTTAGGGCTGAATAGAAGCACCCATCAAATCGAGGCTCTCACTACTTCACCTGCCCAGTCTCCTCTGGGGGTGGTGAGTAGACACAAGCTTATGGCAGCCACGCAACCCCACTCCCCGTCAGTGATAGAGCCGTGAGGAGGCACCATCGCCAGCTTTCACCATATGCTCACTAATTAAAACAGAAATGCCTGCCACATGCTAGGCTGTTGGAAACACATTTCCGTTTTGATGTGGCTATTCTGAAGTAAATGTGTGCAGAAACATACGCTTTCTGTCAACCAAATGGATGACACTGCCATTGCTAAACTCTGGTTTTGCTGTGCTTGTAAAACTAATGGGGTTTTGTATCTCTTTGCTAAATACTCTATTATCAGATGAAAAAGAAATTACCCTAAAAATTCCTTCAGCACCAAAGGGAGTTCTGAAAGACATGTTCCCTCTTTCCTGCACCCAGCCCAATTTTTGCTTTTAAGGAAAAGTCTATGACACGCCGTTCTTGGGCACGTGGCCTCACTGTTATGTGATCTTTGGCATTCTCTGAGGACTGCCAGTGCCTGAAACTTGGCCCTCACACCGCCAGTTCCTAAAATCTCCCTCTGGGGGACACCCAGCGGGGACAGCCACTGGACAGCGGGGGGCCTTTGCTACTCCCTCCCTGCTTCCCTCTCAGTCTCTCCAGGAGGCACGCTCTTGTACTAGGCCGTGGCCCCAGCAGAAGATGCACAACGTGGAGTCAGGCCGAAGCTTCAGAGCTGAAGGGAGAGGCCCTCACTGTACCCTCAATTCCCATGTGGAAAGCACTTGGGAGGCGGGTTCCCACAGAGGAGTATTTCTTCCCTGTTATATGTGGAAGTTACCCAAGAACATAAGGAAAGGCTGGTGTTTCACCCCACCACTGCCTCCCTCCCTACCCAATTCCCTGACTCATTCTCAGACGAAGGCAGCCTGAGAGCAGACAAGGGGTGAGGGTAGGGGTGGGCGTTGGGCCAAGTGAATCCTGGTAGAATCAGCTCTTACCGAGGGCAGCTGGGCCCCTTGCCCAGGGAGGCCTGAGCTTTCTTCCCCCATAGTAATGCCAGTGCCTGGTCTGCTGGGAGCTTGCTCTGCATGCCGCTTCCCCAGCCATCCCCACGCACCAGAGCTAACAGGTACCTCTACGGAGAGAGTTCACTGGTCAGTTTGTTCTCACAGGGCTTAGGCACATCCCTTACAGGTCAGCCTTGTGCAGATGCTGCACAAATTTCTTTATTGCTTCGTATGGTGTGTGTCTAGGGCTCTGGCACGTGCTCCTGGGACCACTGCCAGGATGCCACATAATATTGCCTTTGCCCAGCCCTGTGCCCTCTCAGGAGTGGCGCCGTCCTCGTCTGGCCATCACATGTGGCAGCTGGCTCAGATTTTTTTGTATTCTCAACCATTTTGCTGCCTATCCCGATGAAGTAACAGCTCAGAGCTGAGAGTTTTGCTCAGCAAAAACATGAGTAAGCCAGACCATGCCATTCCCCTGCTCCCTAGAGGATCCCACCAGTGGGAGCAGGAGCACTTGACCTCCAGTCCTGATAGGTTTGCAGATAGCTCTGTGCCCATGAGCGGTTCTGCTGAATAGCTTTCTCCATTATGGATTAATGTCATATTATGAGCAAACGGTCCAAGCAAAGGGTGATGGGCCTCATTGGTTTAGCCACTGATTTCAGAAAATGTGAGGCTGCTACTTGCCAGCTTGTTTCACTATGGATGTGGTTTTTTTTTTTTTTTCTATTTCTCTGAAAAGGCAGAAGAATCATGTATTAGTTTTTTATTGTTGCACAACAAATTACCACAAATTTAGCAATTTAAAATAACACTCATTTATTAACTCAGTTTCTGTCAGTCAGAAACTCAGGTAGATTCTCTGCTTTGGGTAACACGAGGCCGAAATCAAGGTTTTACCTGGCTAGGACCCTATTGGGAAGAATCCACTTCCGAGGTTATTCAGGTTGTTGACAGAATTCAGTTCTCCATGCTTGCAGAAGTGAAGTCCCTGTTTTCTTGCCAGCTGTCGCCCAGGAGTCATTCTCTGCTTGAGGGGCCATCTGCGTTCCTCATCATGTCACCCCTTTCATCTTCAAAGGCAGCAATGGCATTTCAGATTCTTCTCATGTTTTTCATCTCCCTGACTTCCTCTCTGCTTTTAAAACATTCACCTGATTGGGTCAGGCCCACCCAGGTACTCTCCGTATTTGAAAGTCAGCTGACTTGGGACTTTAATTTTTATCTGCAAAATCCCTTCACAGCAGTACCTGGATCAGTGTTTGAGTAACTAACCAGGGGGTGGGAATCTTGGGGGGTTACCTTTAGAAATCACAGATTAGCCCAGAAAAATCGACCTCAAATCCAGTTTCACATCCCACTTCATACTCTGAAGAAATTACTGTTGTATTGTCTCCATTGTTGTCTCCACCAGCAAGTGCCAGGGATCCTGAACCTGAACCAGAGGCAGAACCTGAGGCAGAGGTGGGGCATGTTGCTGATGAGGCCAGCAGGGAAATAGCCCCTGCAGAAGCAGAGAGCGAGGTGGAGCGAGCACTGGAGCAAGAGCCAGAAGAAAGAGCCTCCCTCAGTGAAAAAGAGAGGCAGAATGAGGAGGTGAACGAGAGGGACAACTGCTCTGCCTCCAGCATCTCATCCTCCAGCAGCACGTTGGAGAGGGAGGAGAAGGAGGACAAGCTCTCCAGGGACCGAGGAACTGGTAAACAAAGCCGTCTTCTCCATAAGCACATTCAAAGGAAACCCGGGGTGAGGGTGTGCGGGGGGGATTGGTTTGCTGAGGCCCCTGCTAGGTTAGATCGATGCCTGGAATGTGTCACCCAGGCTCTGGAGGTGAGGAATGTGGCCACATGGTCAACCAGCCAGCAGTTTATTGTCCCATAGGAAGGTGGCCCCAAACCCTCCGCCATGCTGTTGTGTTCATCCATTCCTTGGGTGGGAAAGAGGGCCAGATAATGAGGGCATCAGAGGACTTTTCCTGAGGAATAAGCCCTGAGAAAGAAATTCCTCATTGTCTTCTGAGTATTTAATTGTTACTAAGAAGTATAGCTTTTATCTGTTTCTGATTTAAGTTTAGTGACATGTCATGTTGTTATCTACCCCTTAAAAGAATTTTAAATGAATTGTGTTAAACCATTACGACTCAACAGTTTTATCCCAGAGCAGATTTGTTAAAATGAATAGAATGAGCACTTCCAAAAAGTTGCAATTCCATGTGTGCGGAGGTCCGTGTGACATGCTGTGCTGAAATATACACAATTTAAATAATTTTCTACAACATACCCAGGGCCACTCCTTTCTTACTGTAAAGTACATGTTTTTCCTTATGGAATTATGTCTTTTTGGTATTATACCTGATATTTATTTAGCTCACCTTGTGGATGGTGACTTTATGATGAGGGACCAAATGGAATGTTAGATGGTAGGTTTGGCCTAAAACGACCTCACCGGGGACTTGGGCTGGGTGCCACAGAAGCTTATAGGAATTGTAAATGAATGATACGGTAAAACCTGCAAAAGCTGGAACCTGTGTAAGGCAGAAACCTGTCAGAGAAGGAAAATATGAATATTTTCTCCTAAAATGAGCCATAGAAAAGAGATGGAAAACTCATGAGACCCAAAAAACAAGGCAGTCCCATTGAGTTCCAGTTCTCACAGGTTTCCGTGTATAATCTGCACACCACATCACTTGTGTGCTGTCAGGGTGACAGAATACCAGCTCCCTGGACTAACACTCCTCAGTGTCTACCAGGAGAGTCATGTCTTACAGGGCCAACCTTCTGTAAGCTACATATGAGAGATACATACTCAACAAGCCTACATCTTGGGCCCAAAGGGTAGCATGAATGCTCTCTGAGGGTCCACCAGCCAATAGCATGACCCATGCATGGCTTGTTAGTTCCCAGACTGTCCCTGAACATGGATGAGTGAAAAAAATGGAATGAATGAATGAAACCAGAAAGTCACCCATGAGACCTGTCAATCAATGGCCTAGTCTAAAATAGTTACTATTAGAGTTTTTACCCTTAGAATACAGTATTAGATTTTATTCTCTATATTGCTGGTCACCATGATGTAGTGAAAAAGGACTGAAAGACGAGACATCATAGTTCGCATTGTATGAATTATTACCTTGAAAATGTTGTGTATTCATTTAGTTGAAGATGTGAAGATATGTGTCCTAAGAGGTACTACATATACTGATATATAATTAACTTCTTTCATAGTTAGATTACAGTTATTCCAAATTCTGGTTGTTATGATTAATATTTAATGTAATTATGGTCATAGCGAGGAGCCCGATGATGCAGTGGTTAAGTACCCATCTGCTAACTGAAAGGTCAGTGTTTTGAATCTACCAGCCGCTCCTCGGAAGCCGTATGGGGCAGTTCTACTCTGTCCTATACAGTTGCTATGTGTCAGAATCAACTCAGTGGCAACAGGTTTGGTTTTATGGTCACCGTACAGAGTGTAGTATAAGACTTCTTGATCAATTTGGCCTTAAAATCGTGTTTTATTTATTATGAATAGCTTTAAGAATTATTCATCATAACTAGGGTTAGCTATCCAAAAATATATCAATAAATTGGATTAGTAAAAATAAGCTAGGGAACTAAAGTTTCTTGGGTCAGATTGTCCAATGTTCTTCCACATAAGGACAACTTTCAGAAAATGGAGATTCTGCTCCTAGTCAAGAACCATTGACTTTCTACTAATAACAGATGCTGTCCAAGTGTATATAGACTGAGGAATTAGGGCTTTGCAGTTAATTTCTGCTTCACTCTGGTGCTGTTGAGAGATTTCATCATGTTTATTTGTTGTAGCTTATTGGTTCCTAAAAAGTCCCACTGCTCACAGGCACTTGTCAGCAGCTGTGGTCTCAGGGTAACTCTGTCATAGTAGTGCTCGCATTTCAGAAAATTGTCAAATCACAAAGGAACACTAGAGGCAATTAAAATTATTCCTATTCTTATATCTAACAATTGTGTCTATTACTTGAAAATGAAATTTATAGGACTTGGGAGAGACTCGACTTATTCTAATTGTGTGGCTTTATTGATTGATTGACTGATTGATGGTTGTTCTTCTCTATGTCATTAATGTGAGAAGTTCTATTGTAGCATTCATCACCCTTTGTTGTAATTACTTATCTTTTGTCTCTACTCAGATATAAGCTTTGTGAGGACAGGGATGTCTGTCTTGTTCGTTGTCAGTCCCCAGTTCCTAGCTGGGTGCTCAGAACATAGTAGGGGCTCAGGAAATCATTGGTGAATAAATGAAGAGGCATCTGGCCAAGATGGAGGAGCCCCATTTCTCCCAGGTGTTCTCTCTTATAATTAAAATACCCTGAATATAACAGAACAAACAGGCATAGGAAGATTCTGAAAGGTGGAATGAAGAAGGCAGACTGCCTAGGGACCTTGGGATGTGAGGAAAGACACCAAACTGAGCTTCCTGGGTTTCCATATTGCCTCCCATATATCCCAGACAGGGCACTGCAGAAGTCTCCGACCCCAAACTACCAACAATCACAGACAAAAAAGATCCTAGCAAAGCCTGTCCCCCTAGCCAAAGGACTGGAAAAAGGGTAGCCTAACAGAACAGAAAACCCTTTTGTCTGTTAATACTCACTCGACCCTAGTCAAACATCAGTGGAAAAACTGCTCCCCAAGCCAGTGGTTTCAATAGGGCCAAATGAGGACTTGAGTTTCTGTACACCACCACCCCTCAAGAGCAGGAGTGGCAGTGCCCCTACCTGATGGTGCCACCGGGGTAAGCAGAAAGTTAATATTCCACTCCATGCTGGGCAGAATTAGGCAACATTCTGATTCCCCCCTGCGATAGTGTCAGTGGGGTTCTGTGGAGATCTTCACTTTCATCTCCACCAGCAGGAATGAGACTTAACAAGGCAGTGGATGAGGGCTAGTCAATACTTCACCATAGCCCCTGGTGCCAAAAGTCCCCAACAGGGAGCTGAGCCACCATAGCTACCCAGCATCAATAAGATTGAATGAGGCAGTGGGATGAGGGGCTAGTCAGCATGCTGCTCTTCCCCAGGCACAGAGTCATTAGGGACCAGTGGGGACCTGAGCTTCTATCTCCACTTGGAGGCAATGAGGAATTGTGAGTCAGCACTATGCTTTTACCAGAAGGATGCCAAGGGGGGAGCTGAATTTCCACCCTTCCCATCTGCAGTGAGGCAGTGTGAGTCAGCACTCTTGCTGAGGTGGTGACAGTAGGGCCCAGCAGGGAGCTGAACATTTACCTCCATGCAGACCTGTGCATTACACCTTAAGAGGGTGACTACCTGCTAAAAGAGAATATTAAATATGATCGAGAGTTTCACAACATAATACCCAAAGTACTCTGAATACAATCAAAAAAATCATTCATCATACCAAGAACTAGGACGATCACAACTTGAATGAGAAAAGACTATCAATAGGTGCTAACAGTGAGATGAGTCAGTTATTGGAGTTATCTGATGAGAATTTTAAAGCAGCAATCATCAAAAAAAAAAAAAAAAAAAGCTTCAAGAAGTAGCTATGAACACTCAGGAAACACATAAAAAAAATTAGCCAAGAAATAGAAGATATAAAAAAGAACCAAAGGAAAATTATAGAACTGAAAAAAAATTACAATAACCAAAATAAAATACTTACTGATGGGCTCAGTGGTAGATTGGAGATGACAAAGGAAATAATCAGTGAATTAGAAAACAGATCAATAGAAATTACACTCTGAATAACAGGGAGAAAATAGACTGAAAAAATGAATAGAGCCTCAGGGACCTGTGGGACTATAACAAAAAATCTAACGTTCGGTACATCGGAGTCCCAGAAGGAGAGGAGAAAGCAGTGTTAAAAAAATATTTGAAGACATAATGGCTGGAAATTTCCCAAATTTGGCAAAAGGCATAAGTCTACATATTTAAGAAGCTGGATAAACTCCAAACAGGATAAACCCAAAGAAATCCACACTAAGACAGACGATAATCAAATGTTTGAAAACTAAAGAAAAAGAAATCTTGAAAGAGGCTAGAGAGAAACAGTGCATTTCCTCTAGGAGAACACCAATTCAAATGACAGCAAATTTCTCATCTAAAACCATGGAGGTTAGAAGGAAGGGCCACAATGTTTTTCAAGTGCTGAAAGAAAAGAACTGTCAACCACAAAGTCTATATCCAGCAAAAGGGTCCTTTAGGAATGAAGGGTAAATAAAGACATTCTCAGACGTAGAAAACTAAGATTTGTCACTTGCAGACCTGCCCTTGAAGAATGACTAAAGGAACATCTCCACACAGAAAGGAAATGTTAAGAGAAACTTGGAACTTCCAAAAGCAAACAACAGAATAGTTGTAAAAATAGGGGAAAATCAAACTAGACTATCTTTTTCTTTATGAGTTTCTTAAATCATATTTGATGATTGAAGCAAACATTATAACACCATTTGATGTAGCGCTCAATGTATGTAAATACTTAAGACAAAAGTCAGGAAAAGATGATACAAACATTAATTAAACAAAAGCAGGAGTAGCTAGATTAATATCAGGTAAAGTAGACTTTAGAGTAAAAGAAATTACTAGGGACAAAGAGGGATACTACATAATGGTAAAAGAATCAATCCACCAAGGAGACATAAATGAATGGAGAGAGTAAGCAAGAAAACCAGCATTTAAAATGGTACCCGATTATGCTCTTTTCCCTGTTGACAAAATAAAATACCAACATCTCACAACAAATGGGGGAAAAGTAAGGCAGTCTGTTGAGAAAGACTCATCTACTTTATTCTGCTGCAGTCTCCTGGCGTCAAAGTAGTCTTCCTGTTTACAGGACTGTCTGACCAGTTATAGAGACTCCAAATAACCAGATTTTTCAGACATATCCTCAAAAGCCATCTCGCCTCTCTTTGATCATGGTTATTTCCTAAATGTGTTTTGCGTGTGAAACCTAAAAGAGTGTTCAAGAACTTCTTGTTCTGACGTTAATGGAGCTTAAGAGCTTGTGGTCACGTTAGGCCACTCTTGATCAGAATACAGAAAACAAAGCTATACCGGAAGAGACAGATCACAACGGGGCCGCCTCTAAAATCAAGGCAGGGTCATGCGGGGAAAGATTAGTGTCCTTCCTCAGTGTTTTTGATAGGGGTGTCATCCTTTGACAGAATGAAAACTTCTAATGCTGACTCCATGGCCTCGGTCTCCTGCCACATGCTAACATGAGTACCCATGGAGGCCTGGCTATCTGATGGAACTCACATCCTGAAGAGCCCGTCACACATCCCTGCCAGCCCCCAGGAACCAAACCCAGAGGAAATGCATCCCTACCACTTGTTCAGTCAGTCATTCTAGGGGCTGCAGATACAAAATGAACAAAGCAAGCCCAAATCCCCACCCTCAGAGAGTTTTCATTTCAGTGAAGAAAACATTTAATGATGTAATTATAATCATTCCAGTGGTGAGGCAAAGGCACACATTAAATAGAATAAATACCTTATGTGGGGTTCGGTGAGCATCTTGGATAGATATCTTCTCGTCTTTCATGATATCGGGGAAGTTTTCTGCCAACAAATCTTCAGCAGTTCTCTCTGTATTTTCTGTTATCCCCCCCCCATTCTGGTATTCCAATCATTCATAGGTTATTCCTCTTGATAGAGTCCCACATAATTCTTAAGGTTTCTTCATTTTCTTTCTTTTCTCTGATTTTTCCTCGAATAAGTTAGTGTCAAGTACTTTATCTTCAATCTTACTAATTCTGACTTCCATTGCCTCAATTCTGCTCCTATGACTTTCTATTGGGTTGTCTAATTCTGAAATTTTATTATTAATCTGGATTTCTGTTTGCTGTCTCTCTGTGGATTCTTGCAGCCTGTTAAATTGGTCATTATGCTCTTCTCTAATCTTCTTAAGTTCCTCTGTTGCTTTGTCTGTATGTTCCTTGATTTGTTCTGCGTTTTGCCTGATCTCCTTCCTGATCTCTTGAAGAGTTCTGTATATTAATCTTTTGTATTCTACCTCTGGTAATTCCAAGAAGTTCTCTTCCTCTGGAAAATTTCTTGATTCTTTATTTTGGGAGCTTACTGAAGCCATCATATTCTACCTCTTTATGTTATTTGTTATTGACTGTTGTCTCCAAGCCATCAATAAGTTATTATATTTATTTATTTTATGTTTGCTTACTGTGTCCTAGCTTCTTGTTCTGTTTTCTTTTGATATGCCCAGATAGGCTGCTCATGTGAGCTAGTTTGATTACTGGTGCCCTTGAAGCTCTAACGTCCTGTCACCAGGTAGCTAGATCTGTTACTAGGTATGTGAGCCCAGAAGTCTGTTTACTTTTCTTGTATGGATTCATCTCAGGTGTCTAGGTAGTCAGTCACCAAGTGTGTGGTGCAGGCTCTCACCTACAGTCCTAGACAGACAGAGGTGATTGGTGTAGGCACAGGTATCTGGCTGCAGTAGGGGGTCAGATGCTGAGCAAGGCAGGGGGCTGACAGCTGCCCCTGAGTGTTTGGGAGGAAAGTGTGTCCCTGTTCCCTAGAGCACGTAGGTGGGTGGGTTTTGCAGCCAGACTAAGGGCACCCAATGCTGTTGCCTATAAGGACTGGGAGGCACCACTTATTTTTGGACCCCTGTCACGGGTGGCTAGGTGGGTGGGTGGAGCCACCAGTCACTGCGCCCCTGATACGGGTAGGTGAAGACCCTGCTTAATGAGCATGGGAATGTCAAATGTCACGAACCTGCCACTTCACCATATAGCTGATACAGTTGAAGTTAGGCTTCAGGTATATACCCTATTGTACTTTGGTAATGAGGGCCTACGCTGCTGAAATGGACCCACACAGGTCTATGCAAAGGTGAAGGGCATTCAAAGTCTGTAGACTCCTTATGCCTGTGCCCAGGCAGAGGAGCTGCGCCTACCCTGAGTTCCTGGCTTAGGGGAGTTGGCAGATTATTTTTTCCTGTTTGTTAATTTGTTCCCTCTCCAAGGCCGGGAGAATGGCTTAGGACATGTGACAGGTCCTACTTCCAGCCCAGGGGATTTGGCAGTCACTGAAGCTGGCCCAGGACCTGGTGCAGAGTGGGGAGGGGGCAGGTAAATGGGAGAGAGGTTTTTGCCAAAGAGGGTGTTTTTTGATCCTCACGGTAGGTCAGATGCAAGTACTTATCTTTTTCCAATTAAGCACTGCTTTTCACTGGTTCTGGAGGCCTGAGTAGTCTCTCTGCTGCTGGGTCTCTCCTGCTGTGGAAAACGCCTCCCAAGCTCTGCTGCTTGCCTCACCCTACATGTCAGCCGATCTGGCCTGGAGGGTGCCAGCTCCTGCTGGGTCAGGTCTGGCAACTCCTCACTGCTTCCAAACCATTTCTCCCTCTCCCTGCCACTCAGTCTGATTTCTCAACTTTGCCTTTGCTGTTCAGGGCTCCTAGATTGTCTTATATAATCAATTCACTTGTTTTTTGGGGTCTTTGTTGTAAGAAGGACCACAGGAAGTATCTGACTACTCCACCATCTTGGCCCCACCCCTCCAGAATAAATAAATAAAATGTGTGGAAGATTACACAGTAATAAATGTTAGTGTGAAAAATAAAGCAGGAAAGGATGATAGACAAATGTTGGGGAGATGGTTGCACAGTTTCAAACAAGGTGGTCATGGAAGGCTTCACTGAGAAGATGCTATATGTGAGCAAAGACCTAAAGGAGGTAGAGAAGCAAGCCATGTGATTGATTAACTGGGGACAGTTTGCCTCAGGAGAGACAAAGCCCATGAGACCAGATCATGCTTGGTTAGCGATAGGAATGGCAAGGATCCACTGTGGCTGAAGAGGATTACGTGTGAGTGGGCGTGGTGGGGGTGTGGAATCATGCGATGCCTTGTGAACACTGTAAGGTCACTGACTTTTTCTCTGAATGAAATGTGGAGCCATTAAAAAAGTTTGAGCAGAAAGATATGATCAGACATTTTAACAGCCTCATGTGGCTGTTGTGTTAAGAAGTGAGAGGAGCAAGAGGGGAAGCAGAGACCAGTTAGGACGTTCCTGCAATACAGTAGGCAGAAACCATGCTGGCTTTGACAAGGGTTGTGATGGGGAGGTGATGAGAGAAGTGGCTGGAGTCTGGATATAGCATGAAGGTTTAGCCTTCAGGATGCCCTGCTGCAGTGGGTGTGGAATATGAAAGAACAGGAGGAGTCAAGAATGACTCCAAGGTTCTTGCAGCTGGCAGCAAGATGGATGGAGTCAAGACAGGAAACAACAGCAAGAGAAGTAGTTCCCATGAGGGTACTGGGGGTTGGGGGTAGCGGACAGAAGATCCATTTATGGATAATATTTAAGGCCCTGAGACTGGATGAGATGATGATGAAGAGAGTAGGCGTACATGCAGAGAAAAGATATAAGGACATTTAAAGGGTAAAGATAAGGGGGGACCAGCAAAGGAGACTGAGAAGGAGTGGCCAGAAAGAAGGAAGAGCAGATGAGTGCAGTAGCCTGGAAGCCAAGTGAAGAAAGTACATGAAGGAGGAGGAGGCAACCAGCTGAGTCAATGTAGTAGGATATAGCAACTTGAAAGCCACCTTGAAAGGTACAGCTTCAAAGGGTGATGGGAGTAAAACCTTCATTAGACTGGGTTCAAGAGAGAACAAAAAGAGGGAAATTCAGGACAATGAGTAAAGACAACTCTTAAAGCAGTTTTAGTTTAAAGGAAAGGAGAAAAGTTGGGTGATAGCTGGAAGGGTAAGTGGGGTCAAAAGAGGTTTTGTTTTTTTAAGATGGAAGAGATTATACCATGTTTATTTGCCAGTAGGAAAGATCTGGTAGGAGGAGCATGGGAGATACAGGGGAGAATTGCTGGAGTTGTTTTCTAATGTACAAGTGGAGTGGTTGACCCCTGCTAAGAGGGAGAGTGTAACATAGTCACAAGAGAGATATCACGAGTTAGGGCTCAGATGCAGGTGGGTGAGTGGAGGTAGAATGGAAGCTCTGGAAGATCTCTTCTGTCTACTTCCATTAAGTTGGTAAACTAAGTTGTCCCTCCTAGTTTGCCAGTTTAACAGAAGCAAAGCCATCCCTGAGGATAAGATGGATGGGGAGGTTAGAGGAGAGACCAGCAATGTGAGAAAGTCCTCTAGGAGGGAATGGCTCATCAGACATTTCATCAGTGTCATCCATGAAGGGCTCCCTGGAGACTAGCGAGGAGTACCTGTGTGGTGCAGACAGTTAACATGCTCAGCTGTTAACTGAAAGGTTGGAGATTCGAGTCTACCCAGAGGCCCCTTGGAAAAAAGGCCCAGTGATCTATTTCTGAAAAGTCACAGCCATTGGAAACCTTATGGAGTGCAGTTCTACTCTGACATGCATGGGGTCGCCATGGGTTGGAATTGAATCAATGGCAACTGTTTTTTGATTTTGGGACACTAAAAAAAAAAAAAACAACTCATTGCCATCGAGTTGATTCCGACTCATAGCGACCCTATATAGGACAGAGTAGAACTGCCCCGTCGTGTTTCCAAGTAGCAGCTGGTGGATTTGAACTGCCAGCCTTTTGGTTAGCAGCCATAGCTCTTAACCACTGCACCACCAGGGCTTCTTTGGAAAACTAGTGACCATGAATTTCAAGTGCAACCAATGGCATGCTTTGTGTTTTCCTCTAGGCACTTTGAGCTGCTGTGGTGCAGGTACAGAGTAGGGGGGAAACAGAAGTTACTTTACAGCCTCTCCAGTGCCTGACAAGGAATCATCTTCCTTTGCCTCTCTGTGTCTAGTTAGAACAGAGGCCCCTTAGTTACCTGTGGCTGGGTAGTACAGACCAGCTCCCATGGGTGACAGGGAACGGTGAGGAATTTCTCCCATGAACCCAGCTGGGAGCCTTGAGTAACATCATGCCTAAAAGAGTCATGTGTCCTCTGTGGGTCACTGGGACTTGGATGCAGCATCTCTTCCTGATCTCAAGCCCCCTGTCAGCCATGACTGCCACCACATGCTTTGTTTGCATTATCTCAACGTCTTCTCTGAGTCACTACTTTTAGTAAAGCTCACTGATTGCCCAGTTGATTTTCTCATGGTATGAGGCCTCTGCCACTTTCTCATTTTTTTTTTTTTCTCCTATACACTTCCAGGTTTGTGGTCCTCGAGTGTTCAGGATGCAGGTGTAAATGAACAGTGTGGCGACATCCTCACCAACAAACGGTTCATGCTGGACATGCTGTATGCCCATAATAGAAAGCCCACAGATGACGAGGAGAAGGAGGAAGGCGAGCCGGGGAGGACTGAGCAGGGGGCGGAGGCGGTAGCCAGCCTTGCTAGCAGGATATCCACCCTGCAGGCCCACTCACAGGCCCAGGACGAGAGCGTCAGGAGGGTGGATGTTGGCTCTCTGGACAATCGGGGCAGTGTGAAAGCCTTTGCCGAGAAGTTCAACAGCGGGGACCTGGGGAGAGGGTCCATCTCTCCCGACGACGAGCCCAATGACAGCGTTCCGGAGAAAGCCCCAGCACAGCCAAAGACAGAGTCCGACTACATCTGGGACCAGCTCATGGCCAATCCACGGGAGCTCAGAATCCAAGACATGGATTTCACTGACCTGGGGGAGGAGGACGACATTGACGTCCTGGACGTGGACCTGGGTCACAGGGAGACCCCAGGGCCGCCACCCCCACCCCCACCCACCTTCCTGGGTTTGCCGCCCCCACCCCCTCCACCCCTGCTGGACAGCGTGCCTCCCCCTCCAGTCCCCGGTAATTTATTGGCCCCTCCTCCAGTGTTCAGTGCTCCTCAGGGCTTAGGGTGGCCCCAGGTACCCAGGGGTCAGCCAGCATTCACTAAGAAAAAGAAGACCATCCGTTTGTTCTGGAACGAAGTTCGGCCTTTTGAGTGGCCGTGTAAAAACAACCGACGCTGCCGAGAATTCCTGTGGTCGAAACTGGAACCCATTAAAGTGGACACTTCCAGACTGGAGCATCTGTTTGAATCTAAATCCAAGGAACTGTCTGTCACAAAGGTACCACTCACATCCAGCATGCTTCTTAACTGGTGGCGTTACTTTTCACTGTTGGGTAGGGCTGAAGAGATTTGTGGTGTATAAAATACCCTTCTTCATGTTGCTCTGGCCATTTGGTAAAAAGTGGTGGTGTTGTGTGCCTTTGAGTCGATCCCTACTTATAGCAACCCTATAGGACAGAGTAGAACTTCCCCATAGGGTATCCTAGGCTGCAGTTTTTACCAGAGCAGATCACCAGGTCTTTTCTCCCATGGAGCCAAGGTGAGTTCAAACCACCAAACTTTCAGTTAGCATCCAAGTGCTTAACCACTGCACCACCAGGGCCCCTTGGTAAAAAGTGTATTACTATAAGAATCGGACCTTTAATTTAGTGTGTCCTTGTGCTACAAGCCAGCTGTAAACTAAAGGAAACAACAACAACAACAAAAAACAAATTGTCATCCAGTCAATTCTGACTCATGCAACTCCATGTGTTACAGAGTAGAACTGCTCTATGTGGTTTTCTTGGCTGTACTCTTTACAAAAGCAGATTACCAGGCCTTCCTTCCATGGCACCACTGGGTGGGTTCAAACTGCCAACATTTAGGCTAGTAGTTGATGCAAACCAGTTGTGCCACCCAGGGACCTTAGGGACTCTTGCTAGCTAATATGGAAACCAGCTTAGTAACAATATTAAGCAAAGTAGCTTTCAAAGAACCAAATAACACTGTGGAAAAGATAAAAAGAGTAACCAAGGAATGTCAGCATTAGCCCAACAACTGGTATTGAGGTTAACCAGGGGAAGGTGGAGTTGCTGACTTACAAAACATGTGGATGTTATCCAGTGGATGTGTTTATTTAATCTTATCTTCATTGATTATGGTTGCTAGCAGTTTGAATGTTAGCTGCAACCACACGAAGCTTTAACAAAGGCAGTAATCCAACTGACATGTCATTCGATAATCCCTTGGCTGAGTCAGCATACTGCAACTATCTAGATGTTTCCAAATAGTCATATATTTAGTATTCTGTAACTATTACACATGTATCTAGACTTCTTATTTTTAGTAAGTGTTTGAGAATGCTGTAGGCATTGTTGCTGTGGTGTTATTTTTAACAGAGATGTCATATCCAGTTTTATCAATGGGAAGCACTATATATGAAATTACGGGACATCAAAGGTAAAGTCATGGCTGATGAACGGTGGTCAAGAAACTGCATGATAGTAGATCACAAATTTTATTTCCAATGATTTACTGCATTGATTTGTTGTTGTTGTTGTTAATTGCCATTAAGTCGGCTCTGACTCATGGTGACCTTGTATATAACAGAATGAAAACCTTGCCCGGTCCTATGCCATCTTCATGATCGTTGGTATGTTGAGTCCATTGTTGTGGCGATTGTATCAGTCCACCTCATGGAGGATTTCTCTTGTTTTCCCTGACCTTCTACCAAACGTGACGTTCTTTTCTAGTGATTGGTCTTTTTTGATGACATGCCCAAAGTAAGCAAGCCAAAGTCTTGCCATCCTCACTTATAAGGAGTATTGATAGAGTTGCCATTATGTGCTCACGAGAACGTATCTTAAAGAACTGGTTTTAAAAAATGTTGTGACTCTGGGTATTTTATAGATTTAAAAACAGATTTAAGAGGATCCTCCCTTCTCAAGAACCAAGAGTATTAGAAAGCACTTTGTAAAGCATAATTTTAGAGTAAACATGCAAGAGCTTATTATCATGAATTATTTCTAGCTCCTTGTGTAGCTTAATTTATCAGCTCTTTGAGTGCGTGTAAAGCTGCCTGAGTTAGACTCCCAGACCTCCCAGTCAGCATCTTTGGGATGAGAGTGCCCTTATTCAAGGAGCTGAGGGGCAGAGTTAGAGCCTGTCGCCATTGTGTGATGCCAGAAGGCCAATTCGGGGAGCTTTAATTGGTCGACTTCCTTTTTAAACACAATCCGGGTTCTAAAAGGAAGTTCCGTGTTTCTCCGGTTGGCATTCACCTATTCCAGTGTCTGTTTCTGCCCAGTCTCAGTGAGGACATGAATCTGAATCGTTTCCAGCCTCAAGAATCCCCTCAAGTCAGAATTACAGCTTTCCCCTGTTTATAAATCCAAACTGCTGGGATCCAATGACGAAAACCATGCCCAATCAGTCCTGTTGTTCAGTTGAAAGGAGACATGGCTTTAGTCCTCTATAGGAAATGATGCCTAGGAAAGTGATGCTGGACCCTGACTCTCAGTGACTCTGTGTCCTGACTTCTCCAGCCATCTGCATGCTTTCTTCCAATTCTCCTTACGATCAGGCCTGGTATTTGGAAGGAAACTGGCTGGGATTAAGACAGTAAATTACCAGTGGCTGCCAGGAGTTACCCAAGATTTAACCTCAGTAATACCACCTGCTAACTTAACCCACTGATCTAACTGGCCAGTCTCCTTCATCCTCCTAACTCCCACATATGCTCATTAGACTGCTGGCCCTATATATAGGCTTCCCATGGTTGCCTATCACCTCGGAGGTTGCTAGGGAAAGGCCAGACCTTGGCTCAGCGTGGGGATGAATAAAGGGAGTAATAAGTTTGGCAGTGAAGATCCTTCTAACTTCATTTTTTAAAAGGAAATGACAAGATTAAATAGTCTCCTTGAGAAGAATCAGAATGGGTGATCTACTTACCTCCTTCCTTCTACTGGTCACACTGTGACTGGTTTGGTTGGTGATAAAGGTCTCTCTCAGTAGCCTGAAGTTCCAGTCTTGCTTTTGAAGCAAGTGGTAGCCTTTTAAAATATTTATTGCCTACTAATGGGCAAATGTTTGCCTAGTTTTTCTAAAGTGGGAGCATAAGAGGAAAGTAATATGTTGAAAGGAGTCCCTGGGTGGTGCAAACGGTTAACATGCTTGGCTGCTAACCAAAACGTTGGAGGTTCAAGTCCATCCAGAAGTGCCTTGGAAGAAAGGCCTGCCGATCTACTTGCAGAAAATCAGCAGTTGAGAACTCTACGGAGCACAGTTCTACTCTTACACACATGGAGTTACTATGAGTTGGAATCGACTCAACGGCAACTGGGTGGTTTTAATATGTTGAAAAGTGTACCAAACTGATTCCAGAATGTTCTCCAGCAAGACTCAGGAGCACATACCTTTGTTTGGGGGGACAGGGAATGCAAGCAGGGGTAATTTATACAATGTCATCAAAAGGTAAGACTGCAAATTAGGATTAAAATACATCACATTTGAGAGGTGAATCTCTTTTTCGTACGTTACCAATACAGATATTACCAATTTGACTTCTGTTTCTAATCCTTGACTGTGATTTTCGTAGAACACAGCTGTAAACAGCCACTTCCTAATTCTGGCTCACACAAAGTTTTTCATTAAACACAATAGAGCAACACAAAAATAAAATGAAATAGACTTCACAGGGCAGTGCAGAGCAAAGGGAATCAATTGTAGTTTCCATCAGGAAACATACTAGACCAGAGTTAGAGGTCATGGTTATGACCATCAAAGCCACCCCTAAAACTCAGGTTCATGGGCCAGAGCCAAGGCCGAGTGATCACTTAATGGAAACGATAGGGGAAGAAAGATGTGCTTTTGGGTTTCCTTTCTAAAGTTTCTGGAACTGGATCCATTTTCCTCTTTCAGCAGGAGAAATATATATCTTCTAAGATGACTTTTATTATGTCTTGTGGAGAAAGACAGAAATGCTGTGCTAAATTTCATCATGGTGTATCTCTACTGCTGGTCTAAGATGTGAATCACAGTGGAGATAGTTAAAGTGACCCCAGGGAGAGATGTCAGGGCAGAAAGCACCTGGGCGAATGGGGAAGAAACCTCCATGGACTTGACATCATCATGAAGAGCCCAGGGAAAGTGACCTTCCAACCCTTGTGCCTAATCAGGAGCAGCAAGAGTTACAGCCAAACCAAATCAGGCATGGAGTGGGAAAGGAGACCAGAAGGGATAAGGGGATTTGGTTTCCCCTTTGGGGACCCAGTGCTGTCTTACTCTCTTGAGTTCCTTAGGTTTATTATGGGGAGGGGGCTCCAGAATGGACTTGGAGAAATTTGTTTAACTTTATTTACCCTGAAGTTTTGAAATCCATCAAACTATTAGCAGTGACTTTTTAAGAAAAATTGGAGATGATGATTTAATTGTTTTGGGGTGAGCCCAATTTGGGCTGTTTTAAAAGCTCCAAAAAAAAAACCAAAACCCACTGCTATCAAGTCGATTTGCAGTGGTTAAGCATTTGGCTGCTAACCAAAACGTTGACAGTTCGAATCCACCAGCTACTCCTTGGAAACCCTATGGGGCAGTTCTACTCGGTTCTATAGGGTCACTATGAGTCAGAAACCTCCCCAGGTGATTATAACGTGCAACCTAGACTGAACCACTAATTTAAAGTGAAAAACGAGGCATCAAGGGAGCTCTGCATTCCCCACTCCCACCCGCTCCAAATTGGCTCCCCCTGCTTTATCCCAGGGCTTTGAACCAGTTCGGTCCAGTTCGAACCCCTGCTGAGAATTTGCATTTCCACCCCAGATATACTGAATCAGAGTCTACAGTTTAACAACATCCCCAGGTGATTTTTATTGTCTTAGTCATCTAGTGCTGTTATAACGTAAATACCACAGGTGGATGGCTTTAACAAAGAGAAATTTATTTTCTCACGGTCTAGTAGGCCAGAAGTCCAAATTCAGGGCATCAGCTCCCGGGGAAGCCTTTTTCTCTCCATCGGCTCTGGAGGAAGGTCGTTGTCATCAATCTTCCCCTGGACTAGGAGCTTCTCCACGCAGGGACCCCGGGTCCAAAGGACAGGCTCTGCTCCCGGCACTGCTTTCTTGGTGTTATGAGGTCCCCAACTCTCTGCCTACTTCCCTTTCCTTTTATCTCTTGTAAGATAAAAGGTGGTGCAGGCCACACCCCAGGGAAACTCCCTTTACATTGAATCAGGGATGTGACCTGAGCAAGGGTGTTATGTCCCACCCTAATCCTCTTTAACTACAGGCAGAGATTATGATTTATAACACATAGGAAAATCACAAATTGGAGGACAACCACACAATACTGGTAATCATGGCCTAACCAAGTTAACACATATTTTGGGGGGACACAATTCAATCCATGACACTTATGTATAATAAATTTTGAGAACCAGTGCTGTACTAGTGGTTCTCAGAATTGATCCCTAATCAGCAGCGTTAGCATCACTTGGGAGCTTGTTAGAAATTCAAATTCTCAGCAGGGGTTCTAACCAGAAAGAACCGATTGGAAGCTCTGCTTTATCCTCCTGAGGAAAAGACAGAAAATTTTTCCTACCCTATGTTTAAGTTCTGGACATAAGGAAATAAGTTATTTTCTTTAACATCATCCTCAGAAAGCTTGAATTCTACCTTGGAATTCCAAACATAACTTTGGCACTTAAGTGGGGTGGTCCATTCTAGTGTGCCCAGGACAATTCTAGGGTATGTCTGTGGTCCTATCATAATTATTCAGAGCTTTCTCATTCCCTCTCCAAAATGTCCTTGTTAGCATACTAGATAAGCTAAATCAACACTGGAAATCTGTTTGATAGTCACCCTCTGCTATGGAAGGCTCAAAGGGCAAAGATGGGAAATTAATACCTTTTTTCCCTAAATTTAACAATAAAAGCAAACCATTTCTGGCAAGTTCTTCAAAAACTATTTCTAACTAAAGGTTTTTCATCTTTTAGTTAGACTTAGGGGTTCTGTTTGTTTGCCTTAATGCTTTCCCATGTATCTTGCCATCTTCTCTTACTACAGGACTTTAGGAAAATTCCACAGTTGTCACATCTTTGTGGCATCTGTATCATTGCATTACTGCAAGTGTCACTTTCTCAACAGACAGTTTTGAAAATATCCTGTGGCGTCACTTTTTTGGCGGTTGGCAGGGAGTGAGGAAGAATGATTTACCATTTCTAGAACTTGGGTTGTGCTGAGCCAGGCACAGGGTCTCTGAGAGAGATGCTGAGAAGCCTGTGAGAGAAAGAGATCACCTTGCATGGAAGTGCCCTCAAACATAGGGGTGTTATACAGGATGTGTGGGGTTCTCTTAATAAAGCCTGTCCTTAGTCCAGTTTCTATTTTCAGTCACAGCATCTTATGGGGTAACAAGTGCTATGCATTGAGTACCCACTTTTTAAATGTTGCACCTTTATTTCTAGTAAACATTTAGAGCATTTATTTACTCAAAAAACTCAGCAGGGTAGTCCTCTGTGGAAGCTTTGGAAAAGAAGCCCTATTCGCCCATGCAAACTGCATGCCTCCACAATCTCTGATCATGCCCCCTCCCTTATTCTTCTCATTCCCTACTCTTCTCTCACGGGAAGTTTCTGCCTTCCTGCAACAGCTCCAGTGGACCTTCTGTGGCCCTGATAATGGTGCGCCACAGGCACTGGTACCATGACTATGGATTGATGGCCCAGGGCTTCTGTTTTATTTCCATAAACCACACCACGATTCAATTGCCTGGTGTTAACTGCAGCAGAATGTGTGGCTACATCTTCAGACTCAGCTCCTCTCAACCCCAGGCCCCTCTCAAGCTCCTTTAACCACAGAGCATGGAAGGACTACTTCTCAGTAACTGACAGCTTAGCTGCCAGTCCTGGGATGAGCTTGGTGTTTGTTGGGCATGTCAGGGCTCATTTTAGCACCCATAAACACTTCTTCCTTTATCTATACCCTTGGGGGCTTTGTTCCACATCTTTCATAAAAATGGCAAGACCAGTCCTTGCTGCATTTTGGAATCAGGGAAACCTGTTACTGTTTTTCCTGTATAAGAAATGTTCTCTATTCTTGCCTTTTGTTTCCTATTTTAAAATGTATTCCTCTTCTTGACATAACAACTTTGTTCTCACCTAACAATCCTCTTTTGAACGCCTTTAGTCATTTTGAAAGTGTAAATCAATGACTCTGATTGAACAAGAGATCTTTAGAACGTTACTGCTGCCTGCGATCTGCGCCAGACCAAGTAAATCAGAATCTCTGAGGACAGACCCAGGAACAGGGGCAGATTATTCAACAATTTCACTGTGGATTAGTAAGTAAGTACAAGTAAGCCTGTGCTTACCTTGCTTACTGGGTCATCCGCCCTGTCAGGGATTGTAAATTTGAAAAGAGGCTTTGATTCTGTAGAAAGGTGCTGTGGGATTGCGAGAGAGACAGATAACAGCCATACCTAGAAGCAGAATCTGTGATATGGTGAAAAAATGTGAAATTGTTCACTACAGATGATCTGGTAAGCAAGGTAAGCACAGGAGGGATCACTGTTGTTTAAAAGTGTCACTGGGGATTCTCTTGTGCATCCAAAGTTATGAAACACTGGTATAAATAACATTTTCTGGTTGTTCTTCAGAAAATGTCAGTAGATGATCAGATCTGTTTCTTCTTATATAAGTTGAGTTTCTCCTGTTAGTGGTGGTGACTGAATGTTTGCCCTCCTGCCATCAGTCACAGAGGTGGCCCTATCTCCTGGCAGAGAAGCAGAATTTCCCAGTTTTTCTTCAGAACCTCTTTTGATTAAGCCTGAAGTCCAGCCTGCTCGCCTCAGAAGGGAATTCGGCATGTGGAAATCACCATGCTATTCTCAAGTGCAGAAACCAAGACATTTTCAACCATCTCCTTTGCAAGGAGATCTTCAACACCATGTTCAGGGGATGCTGGTTTTCTAGATCTATTTCCCATCCTGAGTTTCCATGTGCCTGGGGGTCTGCAAAGATTCTAATGAGCATCCATGAGCTATTTTCAGTCGTTTACAAAGCCGCATGTAAATCATACATATCCCTGAGGGAGAGTGCTGCAGGCCAAATCAATCTCAGCAAGTCTTCTCTCTTTCACCTGGATCTATCACTCTGCAGGTGGTGATGCATAACTGATCTGATGTTCTTATTTGTGTAGGTCTTTGATCAATGCAAATCCTGGTGGTGTAGTTAAGAGCTATGGCTGCTATCCAGTAAAGGTCTGTTGGTTGGCAGTTCAAATCCAGCGGGTGCTTCTTGGAAACTCTGTGGGGCAGTTCTACTCTGTCCTATAGGATCGCTATGAGTTTGAATCGACTCGACGGTAACGGGTTTGGGTTTTTTTTGGGGGGGGGGTTTGATCAATAGATGTGATGAATGCAGTAGTTACAAAAATACACATTGGTAGACCACATATTTTAAAAATACGGTGTCAGTAGAATAAAAATGATAAAAAAGAGTGCTTGGTGGTGAAAATAGCTAATAGCTAATTCTTAGAAAGCACTTTCTGTGTATAGACCAGGCATTGTTCTAAGCACTTTACCAATAATACTTGTCTAACAGTCCTAGAAAACACTTCTATAGTGCTTACCATGGGGCAGGCATTGTTTTCTGTATTTTACATCTGTTATCTCATTTAATCCTCTTAATAAACCCTGTGGGGTAGGTGCCAGATAGGAAACTGAGGCACAGAGAGGTTCAGTGACTTGCCAAGGTCACACAGCAATGAATGAGTTGAGACCCCGGCTGACCCACCTTGATGACTTGCTGCTTTGGAAATGTTCACTTGCCTTTCAGGGCTGTTGTCTCTGTGCTACCTGGATTCCATTTTGTCCTGGCTGCCTTCCAGTTCATGCTGTATACACTTCCTCCTTTGGGCAACCATGCCATTTGAAAAGAGACTCCCCCTCCTGCAGGTGACCTTTGTGTTTTGCTATTAGCCATTTCAAATTTCATTTGGTCTGGCTCTGCCATTAACCATGTGATCCTGAGAAAGTCAATTAACTGATACTGTTTCCCTCTATGAGGGAAAAAATAAGAAACCAGGCCTGGTTCCATGTGCCTGACTTCCCAGGGTTGTTGACTGGATCCAGAGAGATGGGGCTGAATGTGCTTGTGTGCTGCACACAGCCATGTAGATGTGCTAACAACGCTATCATTTTATGCTATTAATTTTCTTAACCTTTGCCATGCAACTTTCGTGGGATTCCGATGTGAGATTTAAATTAGTCTCTGAGCGTAATGATTGCAATTGACCATTCAAATTTTCCCTTTCCACCTTTCCCTAACTGCTGAATCCCCGCCCCTCTCTTTTCCAAAACTGAATGGCTATGCCCCAGGGAAGTTATGGTCTTTTCCTTTCCCCATGATGCTGAATGTAATCAGATATGGTCCCTCTTATGCTGGGCAGTCACCCACCCACCCTTGATAACCATTCAGAATCATGTATGTTGCTTTTCTTTACTTGCAGATTCTAAAACACTTGTTCTTGGAGGTGGTATTCTATCCAAAAACCTGACTAGTGTGTATTCTCCCATGAGACAGTTAGTTAGTCCTCATCTCTGCATCAAGGATTGGTGTCACAGCACAATTGCGTCTGGAGGGACTTAAGTCTGTGCACTCACTCATTTCCAGCTGAATCTTAACACCTGGCTTAGCTGGTCTAGAGAATATTCTTATTATCACATGTGACTTTCTGCCCCGTACTATGGTTGAATATGCAGGGCTCAACCTCTTGGGGTCGGCTGCTTCTAGAAAGGGGACCCCAACCTAGGTAGCTGACCACCAAATGAATCTGAGCTGCAGAGAGAAGTCACAGCCCTTCTCCTAGGCCTTGGAAGTTACAAATCACTGCTTAAATCTGCTACCTCCAGTTGTGCTTCCCAGAAATCCTGTCACTCTTTTGGCCTTGGGTGACGTCTGTTTGAGACTTCCACTTAGAAGGGATCACTTCTGTCTTCCTGGAAACTGGACCCTCATGACAGCTTGAGGAAAAGGGATAGAATGGCCTTGATTTCTGCTCTTTCTCTTTAAGACTTCTGTGCTGACCTCAGCAGTGTCTCTTTCTACAGAGAATAATCTCTCTCTCACCCATCTTGGCTGTCTACACACCCCCAGCCCCCTCCCTACAGTGTTCTGGGCCAAGTCAAAAACAAAAATAACAAGCAAAACCCTACATGGCATCCTCGGCTGAAGCATTTCTCCAGAGACCATATTTCTCCTGTTGGGGAAGGGTTCCTATTGGCATGTGTGAGGCTCCGTCAGAGTTGGGGCTTTGAAGGAGGTGCTGTGCTACACGCTGTGTGTTGCTGCCTGGTTCTGCTCAAGAGTTCCACTTAAATAGGCTTTCCGCAAGCAAAACAGAGCCTGGCTTCTTCTACAACCCCTCCTCCTCCCTTAAAGAAGCAAGTTCCTCTTTTCCCTCGAATACTTCTGGACATATTAGGGAAAGTAACACATTCAGAGACAGCTCCACAGCCATTTCCCCAACACGGCATCGCTTCAATCCTTTTGCTGGCTCATCCCAGAGATAGTGGTTCCTGTTTTCACATCCAGCCTAGCCCTAGTCTAGTTCCCTGTGCCTGGAGTCTGGTCCCACAGGAGCCTCCTTCCCAAATCCTGCTTTTCTGACATTTCTTGAAACTTGCTGAGGAAGAGGGCAGAGGTTTGGCTGATTGAACTTTTATTAAAGAATTGAGACAGAAACCCTTATTTCCTCTTGTCCCAGAACTGACCATCAGTGTCAGAGTTCATCCTGGCCCCTCACAGGTATGCATTTTTTGTTCCTCCCCAGGTAATGTTCCCACATGAGGGCTAGGCACATAGCAGGCCCTCAGGAAATCACTGTTTAAGGCAACAGGATATATTGAAGAAACAAACAAACAAAAAAAAAAAAAAAACAACCAAACCCATTCCCGTTGAGTTGATTCTGATTCATAGCAACCCTATAGGACAGAATAAAACTGCCCTTAGGGTTTCCAAGGAGCGCCTGGTAGATTCAAACTGCCAACTTTTTGATTAGCAGCCATAGCTCTTAACCACTATGCCACCAGGGTTTCCATATTAAAGAGAGGCAATAAATACATGAAAACACACAGCCAATCAGAAAAGACCTTCTTGGAGAACTGAGCTTGTTTCTCAGGCTCTTCTGCCTCTGCTCAGGGTTTGGTGTCTTGGGCAATCGCAAAGACTCCATTGAGAGGGGGTGTTACCTGATGGAGATGGACGCAGTCAACAAGGGGTGGGGAGGGGAGTCTCCTCAGGTGTGTATACTCCTGCTGTGCTGACTCCTGGCTATTCCCACACAAGCCTATGCCCCTGCTTTCTCCCAGTTTTCCCCTAAGAAGGGAAATGACAGTCAGTCCATCCTGTCATGATGCTAACCCTCCATATTTGTTTGTTTGACTTGTTGTAGGGAAAAGACTGTCTAACTCAAAGTAAAATCAAAGAGATTTATTAAAGCCAATATATCATTCAAATGAGAGGATCGTGAAAACCTCAGGGTCTGAAGCTCACAGATTCCAAAGGGAGGGGTACAAATCAACCATAGTTACACTGCAGTATGAGGAACTACAAATGTAATATTCTGATTGGTTTACAGTGATTGAGGACAGTCAAAGGTGGGACAAGGCAAAGGGTGACCTTTAACATTATCAGTTATATTAATAACCAATAACATACATTGATTGGCTAAAAGACATTAATTTCAAGATGTGTGTTCGAGGAGAGGGTCTCATGACCAGTCACAAATAATGGCGTGATAATGGCATGATGGCTACTGTGTGGAACAGGTTGCTAAATATTACCTTGCCCAGAGCGTAAGATTCCTTGGAGAGATTTAACACACAGAGTTTTCGATAAGGTTTGGTTACTGATTCACAGTCTTATCCTAACCGCAAAGCCTTAATAATAGGGTTGGTTCCTAAGCTACAGAGTTTGAATCTGTGTGAAAGGTTACACACTGAGCTTTTAGCATTAGTTCAGCCATTTTATTTTAGGTCAGAAGCCTCTTCTGATTTTATATCCTATATCGGACTTAAAGTTCCTTTTTTTGTTGTTCTGTATTAGAAATCGGTCTTTCATGCTGGGTTCTAGGTCACCGATCTTCCTGCTGGAAGGCTTGGGCCGGAATTTCTTCTGTTCTGTCATTCTGTTCTGCCCTGTCATTCTAGCTGTTCTGGTGCCAGTGCTACACATTTTAATTACATCAGCTTTATAGTAAGTTTTTATAGCTGATTGGGTAGATGTTACATATAACTCTGTTTTTTAGAATACGCCTGCTTTATTTTTACACATACATTCTTTTATATTAACTTTAGAATACTTTTTTTCTAATTCCAAAAATTTGCTGGAATTTTAATAAGATTATTTTAAAAGTGTATATTAGATGAAAGGCAATGAACATGCTTACAATATTAAGACTTCCTACCCAGGAACAGTCACTGCATATGGACCGAGTCTGAAATCTGAGTGGTGCTTTTCTCCAAGCTTTTTTCTACAAGGCTGTCTCCCCCGAAGGGGCATCGACTTCTTATTTTCCCAAAGGCTCCAGCTGAGCTAGCTGGGCCTGCCCAGGCATCTTCCGTGGCTCCTAGAGTGAAGGAGACTGTATGGATGAAGGGCCAAGGACAAAGGATTCCCAGGGAATCCATGCCTCTGGTAAATACTTCCCGTGCTAGATCCTGGCTGTGGGCAGTTGCTCTTGCAGTGCTAGGTCCCCAGCTCCTTCTGTCTTTGCACTCTGCCCCCCTTATGGGGCTTTATTCCTCATGCTTATGAGATGTCAGCTTCGGGCCCTCCAGACCTCATGACCACATTCTAGGCAGGCAGACAGGGGAAGGGCAAAAGGCGTGGCCCACTAGTTTGTTCTTTTTTAACCAGGGTAACAAAAGCCAGAACTAATTCACATGGCCAGCTGTAGCTGCAAAGCGCCCAGGGAGGTGATTGATTATAACTGGACACGTTGGCAGCCTAAACAAAATCAGGGTTCTGTTGGTGAACAGGGAGGAGGGGATGGGTGCTGGATAGGTGCCCTGTAGTGCCGAAAGAAGCGGGCACCCCAGCACCCCAATGTTGGCATTGCAAGTCGTGGTGTCCTTCTTCCTTGCCTGTATTTGGCATTTTGTCAGACCTTTTCTTGTTTGTTGTTAGCATCCCATACACAAAATATTTTTAATTAGATTTAAAAGGTAAATGGAGAATTTTCCAGAGCTACTGACTAAGCTTATTTCATTAAATATGTAGAGAACAAGCTTGCCCTGCAGAGTGGAGAAGCATCCAGCCATGTGTCCCTGGGGCCTTCTGTTCAAAGCTGATAACTAAAACACACCAGACTTGCCGCTCCTGACCACCAGTCCCCAAAACAGCTGGGAAGTTTTCCATTATTTTCTTCATCAAAAAATTTCTATTTATTCCAAAATGCGTATTTAAGGATCTACAGTAGAATTTTAGCAATTGAGTTGGAAGGGCCCACTGGGAATTAAGGGACTCTGTGAGATAGTGCTGAAGGCCAAAGCCCGTTTCTCCTTTCCAGCTTCCCACTTCTTACCCATGAGTCTGAGGGCAGCATAGTGCTTCATAGGCTGGCTTCTCCAGACAGCTCAGCTCCTCCCAGGCCTGCCAAGTTCTCACATTGGAGGAGAGAATGACCCTCAGCACTGGAGACCGGATGGTGAGCGGCAGTCAGCTGCTGGGTCCAAACCCCTCAGCCAGCTCACATAACCGCTCCCCCATACAGCCCCAGCCAACACTCTCCTCTTCCCTGGTGGCTCTCATCAACCTAGAAAGAGCAGCTTCTTACCTCCTTATCTTCCCTCCCCCACCCCAGATAGATCCTAAATGTTTCTTTAGGACCCAGTTCAAGTGTCAGAACCCTGACCCCTACCATCACCAGATGAGTTACCCCACCGCTGAGCCCCTGCACACAGTGAGCCTAGCTATCACTATGCTCTCCGCGTGTCTGTTCCCTTAGGAGAGCTGCTGCGCCTTATTCATCTTTGTCACCCGAGACCAGGCCCAGGCCTAGGAGCTTGTCACATGAACCAAATGGACATGCCTCAGAAGAAACCTGAGCCCACACAGGGAGCTCGCTGAGCCAGGCCTCTTCCTACCACCCCTTCACTGGCCCTTAGCGCCCAGAGCTGAAGGGGAAAGGTGGAGGGCTGTGGTCACAGCTCTGGGCAGGGAGGAGCCTTGGCTCAGAACATCACGCATTTCTTGAGTTGCAGCCATGCGCTAGCCCTGGGCTGACTGCCAGGGCTGCAGACATGAGCAAGGGTCTGGGGTGCACCCAGGCTGGCAGAGAAGCCGTACACACAAGGGCTCTGTGAGGACGCCAAGACGCCTCTTGTCCCTGCCCTCCCTCCCTCCCCGGCCTGTCTGCCTGCTGTTTCCTTGTCCCTTTCCACCAGCGCATGTTCTTTGTTGGCCTTCATAACCTCAGACAGCTCCTCTTCTCCCAACCAGTGAGCAGCTGTGCAGATAGCCAAGTGTGGGAGGACAGGTGGAGGCACGCTGCTATTAGGGACACAGAATGTTTGAATGGTGAGAGGAAGCATCTAAGGTGATGTGGCCAGGGACCTGAAGGGGCTGACAGGCCAGTGCAGCTGTCCCCAAAGACGCCTGCCTCCCCGTCGGTCCTGTCTTCTCGGTGTGTGCATTGGCCATCTCTGAGCACAGGCCCATTTGCACTAAGGCCAACCAAGATACATTCCAACACCTCGTAGTCCACTGCAAGGGAACTCTGAAAGGTTTGAGTTTTGTTTCCACTGCTTCTATGGAAAAAAAAGGTGTTTTTTTTTTTTTTCTTGCCCTTGCAAAATATCACATTTTTCCCAATTGAAGGAAAATCAATTTTATTTTGTAATGTGTCTGACTTGCGAAGTTCCATTGCTGACCCAACCTTGGCAGCTGCTCAGAGCAATCCCTGATCTCTTTCTTCTGTGCTGAGCAGTAGCCAGTCGTTCCCTGGGCTGAATCTGAGCCATTTGTTTTCATCTCTAAATGAGTAGTGAGTTAAAAGAGCTTAGGCTTTTAATAATGAAACACAGAAAGGACCAAAGATGATGCGTTAATATTGGATTCTCCTTATTTTATCACAAGAAAACCGCTGCAGATGGAAAAAGGCAGGAGATCATCGTGCTGGATTCCAAGAGGAGCAATGCGATAAATATCGGTCTGACGGTCCTGCCCCCTCCAAGAACGATTAAGATAGCCATTTTGAATTTTGATGAATATGCCTTAAACAAAGAAGGAATTGAGGTAAGAGAAGCTCTATGGAGCACAACTTGTGTTCAGTAATATGTTGCATATATAAAGCATTCCTCTGTCCAGTATGTCTTTCTCCACGGGGTGGCTTGCCATTTTTCTATCCTCAGCCAGACTCTGAATAATATTAATAGTTCTCAACAGTTTTTTAACTTATTGGGGGGAAACCCCCACTTGGCCTATGAAGTTCAGAGACCCTTACTCTCTGGTTCATGTGGTGGCCTTCCTCTGACCACATTCTGCCTACCTCTAAAATGGAAGAAGAATATAATACTTTCCTCAGGAGGCTGGTACCGTCTTCTTACACACCGTTTCAAACCAAATATGTTTAACAAATGAGGGCCAACAGTTTTCGTTTTTCTGCAGTGTATGATATTTTAAGTGAGCTTTCAGTACACCTTCACATCCAGGTAAATGACTTTGTTTCTCTGGTGGTACTCACTGGGGTTTGTAGAGAAAAGCTGGAGAAGCCGAGCTAGCCGAGTCTTTAGTATTTGTTGATCCTAATGTCAGGAGTGGAGAGAGGCTGGGTGACTTGTTTGCACCACACAGCTGGTCAGTGGTGCAGCTGGAGCCACACAGCTCACCTGTTCTGCCAAGGTTCAGTGTTCCTTCCACCAGACCATACTCTCCTTTTACCATGGGCTGATGCCAGTTGATAGCAGGTTAAATCCCACAGTCTGATAATGGGGAATGCGTGGAGCCAGTGGCCCAGCCTACAAATTCCTACAGGAAGGCAGTATATTCCGGGGGACCTGCCAGACCAGAGCAGGTGTCTGGGAACACTGCTTTGTGGCATTGGGTAATACCCACCCATCCTCCTATTGGCAAGGAGCCCTGGACCCCTTTAAAGCCCCTGTATACATTCAGACACAGTCTTACCTGAAAGACTCAAGGGTGGAGGAAGCCAAAGAAGCCTGACTGCAGAGAGGAGGAATGAGCCCTTGACAGAAAGTCAGCAGTAAGGAAGTGAGGAAGGGCCGCAGCCTCTGGTGCAGACTCACCCACGGCTCTGAGTGTGTTTGTGGGTGGGTGGGTGGGGGCGGCATTTGAAGTCCACATGATGCGAGGCTGGGTCTGAACCCACCTGGCTAGTGTGCCTTTGTGCTTTGGAAAGATGAGGCCTCCACAGGAAGAACTGTTTTCCTAGAGGCTCAAGCAGCTCTGCATGTATATATGCATGTGTGTACGTACACACACACACACACACACACACACACACACGCATGCGCACACCTGCTCCAAGAGCAGTTACAAGAAAGGAAGTATATTTCCCTCCTGGCTGGAGAGGGAATTGACCTTGAGCCCTGGACTTGGCCCAGGCAGCCAGGCAGGTAAACATACCCAGGTGGGCAGTCAGGGAGTAAGGGCACATGGCAAACTGAGGCAGAGGGCCCGAAGAGGTCAGCAAGGTGTCAGCAGGCTGAGACAGAGAGAGAGGGACAGTGAGGCAGCTGCCTGATATCAGGAAGGGACAGGCCAGGCTGTAGTGTGAGCAGCCCCGCTCTGAGACCCCTGCAGAGATGCAGGGAAGGAGAAGGGTAGTGACTGCCATTGGGCACGTGGGGCTGCTGACCTGGGCAGACCAAGTGCAAAGTGTCTCAGCTATGAAAAACAACCTGCTGAGGCCCCACACATATCCAGGCCATCCCATTTACCCAACAGGGTCTCTTGGAGATCACAAAAGCTTCAGATTCATACAGAGAGGTTTCCAATGCAGTCAGAGCCAGCCCGATTGAAGGAAAAAATGACGCTTTCCCCTCATATTTCCCTTTGTCATGAGAACTTGAAAGTCCATCAGGAGAGATGGATTCCTCTGGGTTTGCCTTTGTTCTTTCCTGAAATGGAGCCCTCCCTGGGTGGGAACATTTCAATACAGTACTTACATTTTGGAATGAATCAAATTATTATTTTTCCTTCTCTGGCTGGGTTCCTGGTTAACACCCGTTTGATCCAGGAGGGAATAAGCATAGCAGTACTAACAGTAGTGAGGACGGAGTCACAACACAGCCCTACACCTGACTTTCAGTGTTTTTATCGGGGGCCAGGTACCAGGTAGGTACTTTAGACAGATTCTTGTCAAAACCTTGTGAGGGAGATACCATTATGTTCCTCTTCTCACAGGTGAGTCCCAGCGTTAGTCTGTGTCTGAGGTCACAAGCCAGTGAGAGGCTGAGCTGGAATATGAGCTCTGGAGTCTAGAATCCAGGCCGTGGGCCTTGGGAATGGCTGGCCCTGGAGGGGCACTCCAGGCCTAAGTTTATGTGCCAAAAAGAATAAGAGGGAATCTGGAAGGGGAGGGAGAAGCTGCAAGAGGCGAGGCAGTCCACTTCACAGTGCTGCCTCTGGGCTTCTCCCTGGGAGTAGCTGATAGATGGAACAATTTGAAGTGAAAAGACACGGCCACAGAAAACGCTGTAAACCCTTAAACGAAACAGTCACCATCGAGTTGACTCTGACTCATGACAACTCCAAGTGTGTCTTGAATTGACTCTGACTCATGACAACTCCAAGTGTGTCAGAGTAAAACTGTGCTCCACAGGTTTTTAGTGGCTGATATTTTAGAAATAGATTGCCAAGCCTTTCTTCCAAGGCATCTCTGGGTGGACTTGAACCTCCAACTTTTGAGTTAGGAGCCAAGTGCTTCAACGGTTTGCACCACCCAGGGACTCCGATAAACCCTTACTGAGGTTTTATTGTGTCGTGAGTCCTCAATAGATTCATATTTACTCACAACAACACATGAAGTTACATCATTTTTGTGTAACAATTGTCATTTAAAGCAGCATTTCTCAAACTCAGCATTATTGACATTTAGGCTGGACAATTTTTTGTTGTGAGGGGCTATCCTGTGCATTGTAGCATGTTTAGGAGCAGCCCTGGCCACTAGATGCAGAAGCACGCCTCCAGGTTGCGAGAATGAAAAACATCTCCAGATACTGTCAAATGTCCCCTGTGGGCAAAATCACCCTGGTTGAGAACCACTGATGTAAAGGCTGCCCTGGGTGGATCCCAGAGACTGTGTATACCTCAGTTCCTGTCATGGCTGAGGAGACTCCAGTGGAAGCCAGCCCTCTTGGAAAATGGGGATCTAGGGCACTATCTGCCATCACCTGCTGTCTCCAGTCATTGATCTCAGGGCTGTTTGAGGGGTGTAGATGGTCCAGACCCCTGTGCTCCTGAGGTCAGTTGTTGTTGTTGTTAGCTACCATCAAGCTGGCCCCCAACTCATAGTGACCCCACGCACAATGGAATGAAACACTGCCACGTCCTGTGCCATCCTCAAGATCAGTTGCAGATCAGACCATGTGATCCAAGGGTAGGGTATTCATTGGCTGATTTTTGGAAGTAGATCACCAAGCCTTTCTTCCTAATTTGTCTTAGTCTGGAAGCTCTACTGAAACTAGTTCAACATCATAGCAACACGCAAGCCTCCAGTGACAGATGGGTGGTGGCCACACATGAGGTGCATTGGGTAGAAATTGAACCTAGATCTCCCACATGGAAAGCAAGAATTCTACCACTGAACCACCACTGACTGCCCCATGAGTTCAGTTACCCAGATCTTATTCTCTAGACTCCTGTTCAAGAGTTAAATCAGGATCAAAAAGAGATGACAGTTGTGTACTTACAGATCTTTGCTAATAAAATTTCCAGCTTGTGCCCAAAGGGCTTTTTGCCAAACAGTCTGCTTCTTGGATGCAGGCGCCTAATGGGGCCATTTGAAGGCTTGGTGTACCTAAATGTAATTAGGATGCACTAAATGACATCCTGTGGATTTGCTCAGCAACCCAGTGATGCGTATTCCGGTTTGTGATGAAAACCAGAGAGAGTAAGTTAACTTCATTAAGGAAGTCTGTTTTCATAAGAGTATTAAACTTCGGAAAATTACTTTGGGACCATCTTCTAAGTAGCATCAGTGATATCTTCCCAAGTGAAATGTTATCAAGTTATCACAAATGAAAGCATGGAGAATTTTCCTTTTCTTTCTTCCTTTCTAATTTTTATAGAGTCAGCGTCTTCTCAGAAGGTAGCACAACTGAATGATCCCAAATTACACTTAATTTGGCTCAGTTTGCCAGGCCTGTCAGCATCCCAGAAACAGAGGTTCTGTTTGGCCACGTGTACAAAACCACAGCATCTTTTCAGTCAGGTTGTGCTGTGCAGCCCCCATCTGTAGGTGCCTGAGCCGGGCATGGGAGTCATGGTCAGCTCAGCAGCACCAGGGAATCAGAATATCCCAACGATTGGGTGGCTTTACCACACTGTTATTTTTGCATTTCTGGTTGGATCCCCAGGAACTGTGGAGCTGGTGCTAGGAAACTAGGAGAAGCCCCTAGGTTGTTCTCCAGCTCTGCTTTGGTTGACTTATCATGGCCTTAGGCAAGTCACTTCATCTGTAAGTTTGATGAAATACATCCTTCCCCATGTGCCTCACTGAGTAGTCAGGAGCATGAGAGAAAAGAATATCAAGAGACTTCCAGAAATTACAAAAAAAGTCTCTGCATGAAAATAATTATGAATCATTATAACATGAATGGAAAGCTATTTTCTCATGGGAATGTGCAAGTTGTGGACAAACCAGGCCCAGGTGTAAGTACTTCAACTGTTTGCTATTGTCACCAAAATCCTTGTGCTAGATTGTAAACTAGCCCAGAATCTGCCCAGACTGACAAAGCAAAATAATTGCTCATTTTGGCCTTATCTTCAAGTGATTGAGATGGCCAAACCCTGTAGCTTTTGGAGACTTCTGCATTTTTCTCTGAAACACAGCTTTCAGATACACAAGCTTAGACCAATCCTGGAGTGAACACTACCTGGGAGAAAGCTAAAAACATTGAGGT
This sequence comes from Trichechus manatus latirostris, assembly GCF_000243295.1. Classification (NCBI taxonomy): domain Eukaryota; kingdom Metazoa; phylum Chordata; class Mammalia; order Sirenia; family Trichechidae; genus Trichechus; species Trichechus manatus. Next base: position 11,606,980 of record NW_004444014.1, on the reverse strand, counting down.
TATTACATATGGGTCTTGTTTGATGTTTTTCTTCCTGTGAAACCAAATGATGATCATAAAACCATCAATAAATTTATTGACATGGTAGGTGAGCAGGTTAAACGTGCCTCATCATACTCATCCTTCTGTATGCTTATTGGACAAAAGGGCCATCAGCTTATAGGTGGTGGCTTTGACCTGTTGTTCCACTGCGTTCTGGCTATTTCTATTGCCAGTGATGTGTAAAAAAAATAAACTAAACTGGCAAATGGCACCCTCATAAGTCTTCAGCAGTGAACAAATGGTTTAAACTAGTCAGAGATGTGAAAAACAAAAGTACGAGTGGTTGATTACTTTCTCAAAGGAACAAAGCAACAAAAATCAATGCAGGAAAGTGCCTTCTGAAGAAGGATAAAAACTGTTGAAATTTTTTGTTTGTTTTTGTGCGTGCAAAAACAATTTGCTTAAAACAATTTGAAATAAAATACAAATTTTAGTTGTTATTTTGAAAAGTAGTTGAGTTCAAATCATGCATGTTTTTAAAGAAGCAACCTCTGTGTTGAATTATTTTGGTTATTTTTTGATACCGTCTGTGTGGACAGGTAGGTTCAAGAGCATGAACCTGAGGGGCACGAGCCAGGTAGTGGGGAACAAGGAGCACTGTCACTAAATATCTCCCCTGATGCTGAAATTCCACCTGTATTAACTCAGCATTTGGGGCCATAATGAGGAGAAAGTTCAAGGTGAGTCTCGGGACTCACCTTCTGCTCACTCTGACCACAGCACAGGATACAGGTCTTCAATGCAGTTTTCCATCACTGGCTTCTGATAAACTACCTGTTAACTCTTGTAGATTTCTTATAATTTTCTACGTATATGACAGTCATGTCATATATGAATAGGGACAGTTTTATATTTTCCTTTTCAAACTGTGTGTCTTATTTCTTTTATATGCCTGGTTAGGATTTCCAGTATAACGTTCAATAGGAGTGGTGACAGTGGATGTCCTTGCCTTATTCTTAATCTTAGAAGGAAAGCAGTTAGTATTCAGTGTAGGTTTGTTTAAAAATGTCATCTATCTCCTCTTAGTGCTGGGTTGTTGAAAGTTTTTATCATGAATGGATATTGAATTTTGTCAAATGTTTTTTCTGCACCAATTGAAATGATTATGTGGTTTTTCTTGTTTAGGTTGTTAATCTTGTGGGTTACATTGATTGATGTTTATATCTTGAACCAACATTGCATTCCCAGGATAAATCCCATTTGGTGGTGTTTATTATTCTTTCATATACTACTGTACAAAATCTAGCAATATTTTATATATCTTAATATATATTAAGATGTTGATATTTTTAAATTCAGCTTTATTACAGATATTGGTCTGTAGTTTTCCTGTATTATCTTTGTCTAGTTTTTGTATCAGGGCAATTCTGGCCTCATAATAATAGTAGGGAAATGTTCCCTTGCCTGTTTGGGTTCAGGCCACAGGCTCTGACCTGCCTTCTGTAGGCTGTGGTTCCAGCGTCAATTCCATTTTCAAAGTGAGCAGTAACTATCCACTAGTTCAGTCCTGTGAGGTCAGAGTCACACATGAGCAGCTCAGGAGTGAGCCCAGAAGTTCTTAAACGACTTTATGTATTTGCTTTTAAAGCTGTTCCTTCTCCGTGACCTCCCCAGTACTTTCTGGTTACCTGGGATCTTCCCTTTTTGGCCCTTCAGTAAAAAGCTGGGACATTAGTTACCCCACTTCGCCATGTACTTTCTGTGACTGTGCCTATGTCTGGTGCTATGCCAGAGGAGAACAGAGAGAAAAACAATGGGGGTTTACCCCATCTTCTTGAGACCACAGGTCCTCCAAGTAAAGAGGAAGGTTCCCCTCCCTCAGAGATTTAGGTGCCTGCCAGCCCCTGCTGCTAATGCTACTCTCTTTCCCACTCCTAGAGTCATCACTAGATCCTTTGGAGCCCCCGCTCTCTGGGCCTGATGTCCTCTTCCAGCTTGTGGGCTGCCTTGAGCCCAGCCTGGGGAATAGCAGAGGGAAAATTCCCAGACTCGGGAATAGCCAGTTTGCTGGTACTTCCAATTCCAGACTTCTTACCCAATCCACCTGCCACTATTTGCTTTTCAGAGTCCTTAAATAGCTACTGCGTGCAAGCAGGCTGAGACTGCGTTCAGTGGGAGAGACAGGGTGGAGTGTGCTGACTCCATCTCACCCAGAACCAGAACTCTCTCCCACTCTTTATCCAGATGCTTGCCATTGTAGAGCAGTAACCAAAGCCACTTAGAATTAGTGAATTAACATTAATTACAAAAATTATGGTACAAAGTGTATTTTTATGCTTTGATGGTTGTTGTTGTTGTTAGGTGCTGTCAAGTCATTTTGCAACCCTGTGACAGAGTAGAACTGCCCTGTAAGGTTTTCTAGGCTGTAGTCTCTACAAGAGCAGGTTGCCAGGTCTTTTCTTGCATAGCTGCTGGGTGGATTCGAACTGCCAACGTTTCAGTTAGCAGCTGAGCGCTAAACCATTGCGCCACAAGGGCCCCTTGCTCTAATGGTAGAGAAGGAGAAATTAGAGAAAATAAAAACATTTTACCATAAATATTGCTGCTTATGAAGTGTCACACGATGGGAATTTTTACCTTCCTTTAAAATGTAGTCACTAATGAATTAGAACCTGTAAGAATCATAATCATTCTGACGTCTTTTTGCCTCCTCTGCCTTCCACAATTGATCTTTACCAGAATCAAATAAAAGTAAAAAGTATATTTTTCAGTCAGTAGGTAGGTATTGCTCTTTATAAATACTATCATCATTTTTTCCTCAATCGGGCTTGGGTTTGATAGCATTTAAAGTATTTTCATTTCTAAATAAATTTTGAAATACAGTTAAAACAAAATTGCCACATATCCCCATACAAAGGTTAACCTGAGTGCTATGAAAAGAATTCATTTCTGTATGCTCTTGAATGAATCCATGAGAAGTGCTAGAAACATATATTCTTACCATTCTTTATTTCCTTCTCCGGGTTCCCCAATCTGCTATCTCATTCTTTCATCTTTCTTCCACATACAATTCCTCTTTCTTGCCTAGGATGTCTTTCATGTACAAGACCCAGAAAACCTTGGGCAAGTGCTTAAGTTCTTTGTGAAACAGGAGAAGGTTAAAAGAGAGAAAGAAAAGAGAATTTTAGACCAGGGGAATGCAAGATTAGATGCTACCTAGGGTTTTCCTTCTCTAAAGTGTATTTTGTCTGTAACAATATAATATCCATATGTGATAAAAACACTAACAACAGAATATCTGAACTACGCGTCTGGAAAATTACAATCTGAACTTGAAAACATGGAAAGGGTGAGGTAGAGTCCATCACTAAGAGAAAATAGACTACATTATCCCATTTTTCCAGAAAATTCTAACCATGATTCCCACTGAAGAGGAGAAGCAGAAGATCCAGGAAGCTCAGCTGGCCAACCCTGAAGTACCCCTGGGGAGTGCCGAGCAGTTCCTCCTCATGCTGTCCTCCATCAGCGAGCTCTCAGCTCGGCTCCACCTCTGGGCATTCAAAATGGATTATGAAACTACAGAAAAGGTAAGCACTTGGTGAGAGAAGCAGCCAAACCTACATCCTCACTGTTGAGAAAAATCTGTTTTTTATTGGTGAAGATAGCAAAGAATCATATTTGAGACAGGGTTTGAATGCTGAGTTGATTAAGATATGGTTGCGTATACTCTAAGTGATCAGCAGCCTGCCAGTGGGGAGGTATTCTAAAGTGTCTGCCTGGCACCAGCATCAGGGACTTGACTGTGGGCACCAAATGACTAGTTTTTAAAACACAAAAAACTACTTTCTTTTTCCTGACTTTATATGCTGTTTGTAGAAAATTTGAAAAATACAGAAAAGCATATTATAAAATCACCTAAGCTACCATTGACTATGGCATTTAGCAGGTCATTGGGCAACGTTGAGAGAGTATTCTCAGTAGAAAGTTGAGGATGAGACAGATTGCAAGAGGTTTAGGGGAGAATGGAAGGAAAGAAACCTTAATGATGAAGGCATGGGGGACTCATCTTGAGTAGAAAGGGGAGGAAGCAGATGTCTTCTCTGGAAATAGGGCAATGGAGTATTTTTGCAAGTTGAACAGAAGGAACTAGTGTTGAGGAGAAGGGAGAGATGGAAGGTAAACTAGATGTGAGCTTAATTGAGAGGAAGAAGTATCCAGAGAAGACAGATTCAAAAGCATGGATGGATGGAGAAGCTGCATGGTCTCCATCTTCCTGCAAAGGAGGTGACAAGATCCTATGTGCTGAGGACCAGATAGGTGGCAGTGGGTTGTTTACAGGCTTCAGAAGGGAACTGTTGTATTTGAATCCATTGGAGAATCAAGCAGGGATGAAACCTAGGACTGCTAAGATGACTAGCTTGCCTTGGTCACAAACCAGTCCGTACATTTAGGTGACTTTCTCTAACAAAATGAGGTAGCATCATGGAGAAAACAGATAATTGGGTCAGCCTGAATTGGGGATTGGCAGGGCCAGCCTGGCAGAAGCTAAGCTGGAGAGAATGAAACTGGACCTTCTCACTTTGGGATCTAGGCTGGTGGAGAGCCTTAGTAAGAACATGGGTGTCCACAGAAGAATAGAGAGGGAAGAGGGGAGACTGAAGCTCTGAGACTATAGAGCAGGCTGGGGGTCTGAAAGACTGGGAGTGATGAAGACAGTGGCCGCCCAGTGAGTAACCCAGGCTAAGAGGTGGCCAGTCACGGAGTGCCTAGAGGGGAAGTTGTGGGACCTGGGGTGGTCCAGGGACAGTGAGGCCACAGTTTCCATTGTCATCTGTGTGGAAGGAGAAAGGCAAAGAGGAAGACAGTGGTCCAGATGCTGAAGGAATAGGCAAAGGAAGAGTGTCGTAGAAGTCAGCCCTGGTCAGGAGAAAGAATGGGTGTGGGAGGTGTGACTTAAGAGTCTTGCGTGGGCTTGAAAGAAGGGCAGGAACAGGGGGAAGAGAGTATTTGTCACACCTGCACAAGGTCGTGTTAGTCACAGGTGAATGTTTGGACTGCTGGTTTCCAATGTGGGGAGACATTGATGATGAGGTTGACTCGCCCTGCCTGCCACCTTTCGGTACCTTTTCCACACCTAAGAGTACATGACCATCACATGGGATTGCCTCATGCTGGGGAGAACTTCTTTTGTTATCACCTTGTGCAAAAATTAAAAAGAACAGAGTAAAGCCAAAATGTACTGTCTTTAGCGTCTTCTTCTAATTTTTTTTTAACTGAAAGGAAGTGGCGGAACCACTTTTGGATCTGAAGGAAGGAATAGACCAGTTGGAGAACAATAAAACCTTGGGCTTTATCCTGTCTACTCTGTTAGCCATCGGTAACTTTCTAAATGGAACTAATGTAAGTCTTTCACATTCCTTATCCTCCTAACTCCCTGACCACAAAATTCCTGCCCCTCCTTTGCTGATGGTTAGTTGTGCCTCTGGTCCACTAAAGCACAATTGAACAAACAACTTTGGTATATTCTTGCTAAAAACTGGAAAGAATTTTTCCCTTAAAATATCAAGCCCTACTTATTTGAACCTGTATCTTACTGTAAATAAGCAGACTTAGAAAAATAAGCATACTATTCCTTATGAAGCTTGGCTACTCTCAAAATTGATCTCAAGGATATTTTCTTCTACGTGTTTTTCTCCCCCTGAGCTTATTGCTCAAATAATTGTGCTTGTACACATTCTGGAAACCCTTGCGGTGTAGTGGTTAAGAGCTATGGCTGCTAACCAAAAGGTCAGCAGTTCGAATCCACCAGGCGCCCCTTGGAAACTCTATGGGGTAGATCTACTCTGTCCTGTAGGGTCACTATGAGTCGAAATTGACTTGACAGCAACAAGTTTGGTGTTTTTGGTATACACATTCTGAAACTTAAAAAAAAATTTTTTTAATTGGCCTAAAAAGCTTTGGTGGGGAAGTAGAAAAGCAGTAGGGCAAGAGGAGAAAGAAGCTGCAGAAACCTAGTGGCCAAGACCCACAGCATCCTGATTTAGGGGTAGAGCCACAGAACATGGCTGGGTATAAAAGGGCTGGAGGCTCGTTTCATTCTGTGTGGCTGATCCACTTGTGAGCAGCTAAGGAGGATAGGGTGTGTGGCCTGAGGAGCTTCAGTCAGAGAAAAACTAAATATTGGGTTACTCCAACAGTAGATCTGTGCATTTCTAAGAGCCTGCCTGGAACATGTTTTTCCCATCTTTTATTTTATGTTTACCCAACAGGCCAAAGCGTTTGAGTTAAGCTACCTCGAGAAGGTTCCAGAAGTCAAAGACACAGTGCACAAGCAGTCACTTCTCTACCACGTGTGCACCATGGTGGTGGAAAACTTCCCAGACAGCTCTGATCTCTATTCGGAGATCGGGGCCATCACCAGGTCAGCCAAGGTATGTCTGTGGACACAGAGGAGTGGGCCTTGCCTTTGCCTCAGATACTGGATCTTTATCAGTCATCTCTGAGGAACTCATGCTCTGTTAAGTAAAAGGTTCAATGCTGCTTACATGCCCTGCTCTAGAGAGTTGGTGAGTATGATTCATTTCATGCCATTTCTAATGAACTCTTTAAGATCTTTTTCCTGTCTCTGATTCTCCATCAGATTCCTTCTGATTGAGGTATGTAAGGTAAGCCTGCCATCCCAGTCATGATCCCCAAGTCCACTATTGAGCAGTGTTACTCACCAGGCTGGATTCTCCAGAATGTTAAACTCCACAGCTTGCTTAAGGTGGTAAAATAAAAACGTGAAGAAGATAGTTTGCTCCTCCTAAGATTTCCGTAGCTTGCCCTGAGGTGTGGATCCAGAAAGCAGAGGGCCCGCCTGGCCCTGTACACCCCACAGATTGGTCATCCCATGTTCCTGTGCAGAGGGAACATTTTTATAGGGCTGTAAATAGTATATAGCCTTGGCCCCTCAGCTGCAAGCTCTTAAATTAGTAGAGTTAATATCTTCATGGTCTTATGGTTTATTAGAAAAGAGACCATTGCAATAGCTGAAACCCCCACTGCCTGCACTACAGGGGGTCACTGAGGCTGAACAACCCCCAAAGGAGCCCGAAACACACCAGTACCTGGAGACGTGAAGGTCCTGGGAGTAAGGAAACCCAGCTGGGAGAGACCTGAATAGGGCACAGGAGCCAGTTTCCAATGTGGAGGCAACTCCTGGAAACACAATCTGGGCTGGGGAGCAGGAGCTGAAAGCAGACCGACCTTTAGCACTGGGAAGCTCTGGAATGTAGTATGAGGAGAGGGAGTGGTGGGAAGAGGAGTGGAGGGATGGAGAGAGTGGGGCTTTGCTAAGGTGTCCTTCAAAGAGCCCTCCTTCCCTCTGTCCTCTCCCACAGAACTGGTTTTGGGGACCTGGTGGCTGAGAGCCTCCTTCACCTGCCTCAAAAGCAATGGGCAGGCAGCTGCCAGGCTCACCAGAAGGGGATCCTGAGCAGCCTGACCATGGACCTGCCTTGTAGCAGAAAGAGGCATGGTCAGCGAGCCCCCAGCTCAGAGAGCTAGCAAAGGGCTTCTTACACACAGAATCCTCTTTATTTAAAAAGCACTTATGCTGTATTAGGAGCCCTGGTGGTACAGTGGTAAAGCTCTGAGCTGCTAACCAAAAGGTCAGCAGTTTGAATCCACCAGCCGCTCCATGGGAGAAAGATGTGGCAGTCTGCTTCCATAAAGATTACAGCCTTAGAAACCCTATGGGGCAGTTCTCCTCTGTCCTGTAGGGTTGCTATGAGTCTGAATTGGGTTTGGTTTTTTTGGTATGCTGTATTTCTCTGTGCCAGGTGCTGTTCTGAGGTCTTTACAAATATTACTTCAGTATCCCAAATAAGGTGGAATGCCCCTCTGAGTGTCCCCAGCAAGGAGTCCTCCAGTTGTTGCTCTGACATTCCCCATGAGCACCTCCTCCAAAGACAGTTTTGTTAGAAAAAGAACTCTATTTGAGACAAATGCTCTTGATCTTGGTCTGTTTCCAAAACTACCGAGAACAAATTAGTGCCCTTTTTACATGTGGTTCTTTGGTTGTTCCCAAGGCCTTCCCCCAGGTGGAGCCTGCTTATAATGGAAGCGACCTCGGCCCGAGAGTCCAGTCCCCAAGGCTCCAGGAAATGGAAGCAGATGACCACACAGGCTCCTCTTCCTTACATTTTACCTGCTTCTATTAGTTATTTACAGCTGTGTAACAAACCACCCCAAAAGCTAGTAGCTAAGACAGTAATAAACATTGTTTCATGGGTGGTTCTGTCTCAAGGTCTCTCAAGATGTTTCAGTCAAGAGTTGGCTGAGGCTGCAATCATCTGAAGGCTTTTGACTGGGGCTGGAGGATTTATTTTCAAGGTGGCTCACTCGCCTACTTATTGTTAGAGGGAGGCCTGAGTTCCTCCCCACGTGGGCCTCTGCCAGGGGTCCTTGGGTGTCCTTGGGACATGTGGGTGGCCTCCCCTTAGAAGGAGTGATTGAAAGAGCATGTGAGGTGGAAGCTCTGTCTTCTTTATGGCCTAGCCTTCACATTCCATTCCTTAGAAGCAAGTCACTCAAAGCCGGTCCACATTCAAAGGGAGGGCTATCAGCCTCCACGTTTTGACTGGATGAGTGTCAAAGAATTTGCAACATATTTTTAAGGACTCATACTGTGTGTTTTGCCCACCACGTCCCTTCCACAGCCCTAGCCCTGCTCTCATCCTTGAATTGTCCCCCAGCATCCCAGACTGATAAGACTTGGCTTTACTTCACGGCACAGCCCACATGTCTTCCTTTATGTGGAAAGTGGCCAATATATAGCAGTATGCAAGAGAGGACTTCCTTCTCAAAATAAAGCCAGCCCAGTTCTCTTCCTGGGATGGAATCTTTTAGGGGCAAACCTAGACTTAAAGCCTGGTGGTTTAGAACTTTAACTCTGAAGGCAGAGAGACCTGACTTCAAATCACAGTTCCACCACTCACCAGCTGTGTGGTTTCTCACAAGTTACTTCTCTATGCACCAGTTTCTCACATATGAAGTGGGGCAGCAGTAGATTCTGAGACTGTGAAGTTATTATGAAGTCTCAGATCATGTGTGCCTCAGAGGGCTTAGCATGGTGCTGGGCTGAGTCAGCCCAGGTGGGCAGCCAGCTGAGGGAGCTTGCAGGCCTCCTCAAAAGTTGCTACATTAAGCTCAACCCTCAAACCACATCTCGACAAAAGTTTCCCCACCTGGTTTCTATTGGCAGTGTGCTTGCTTTCCTCTGCTGCCACATGAGGGTTCATAGCGGGCTCTCTCTCCTCCAGACGCCCTCTGTCTATTGTGTCTGCCCTCCTGTTCTGTGCCCACCACAGTGCTGGGCAAGCACCAGCCGCTCAGGGGGCACAAAGCTGCTTGTGCATGTTTGGGTGAACTGAAGTTACTTTATTGTGGGTCAAGAGAGCTGCCAGATGCAAAAGAGGACAGACTTGGAGAGTCGTGGCTCTATTACAAGAGTCAGCTCTACTTCAGTTAGCTTAAAACAGTCCTAGACCTTCTAGAAATGAGTTGTCAATCGCAAGCATCTGGGTCCTCTTCTAGCCTTATATTTGAACGATTCAGTCCTTCTTTCCTAAATTTGCATTTCCTTTACCCTAAGCAGGAAGACCAATATTTTTTCTTTCAGCTCTGTTGTACTGTGTAAAAGTGAAGTCCCTTTGTAACTGGATCCCAAATTCTCTTGGTTTCAGGCAAAATCACTTTCTTCCAAGTCCCATGAATCCCTGCTTACCTGAATTCCAGGGCTCTACCTAAACTTGCCTTCTCAAGAAATCCAGGGCACTCCATGTCTAGACTGGCCGCCCGTGCTCAGCGTGGCTTCATCCTGTTTGGTGCCGTAGATCCTCTCGCAGGCTCCTGTTTTGTTCACTTGATCCTCACCTTTATCCTTCTGACGGTGGAGCTGGAGGTCTGAGATCACTCCAGCGAGTCCCTTCAGGGAAACTTGCCTCCAGACCCTGCTGTCATGACCACGGTCAATGGATTTAAGCAACAGCGGCTCGCCTCTGCACATCTTTGTCCTTCTTACTTTTGTTTGCCCCACTCCCCTACAGAGAACACTCTCTTGTAAGGTGGCTCTATTTACTTGAAAGTTACTCGTTTCCCACCATCTCTCACTCTACATCCACCTCAGTCCCCTCCCTTCAGGTTGCCTGTCTGATTATTTATTTCTTCCTCCTCTCTTATCCTTCTCAGTTTCTTTCCACTACTCCACATCTCTCTCCATGAAATGTGGCTCTCAAGTGAATTTTTCCATGACTAAGTTAATCCACATAACTTTTAGTCTAGAAATTCTATAAAAGCATTACCTTGAGAAAGCCTCGTTTCCAACCACTTCAGTCAGCCCGAACTGTTTGCCCTTCCCTGAATACTCAGTGAGTGCTCTGTCTCAGCTCTTCCTTGCACATGTGGCTTGCCCTGCAGGAAAGACCACACACACATGCACACACATTCAAACACGTGTACACACAGAGACACACACACACACACACACACACAGACATGCATGCACACACACAGATGACACCCACCTACAGAGACACACCCACACAGACACATGCACATACACGTGTGCACACAGATACATACGTGCACATATTGCACACACACACATACACACATATGTGCACACAGAGATACAGTCACACACACACACATGCTCATACAGGCCTGGTTGGTTCTGTACGTCCTTCAGTGCTTGGTAATCACCTGTGTATATAATGAGCCCCTTGAGGGCAGGAATGGGGTCTCATTTGGTATTTATCTTTGTGTTCTTAGTGTCTGGTATGGGAACACTAGTTTCTCCTTGAGTGTTGGTTGGATGAGTGAATGAGTGGATGGGTAAAATAATGTGTTACACAGTGTAAAAGAGATCACCATGAGAGGAGCTGGCTGCCCATTAGCTGGCCTGGCACATCAGAGCCATGCATGACTTGAGTGCATCCCTCCAACCTTAAGTGAAATATCATTTTTGAAGATCAGAAGTGCTCTGAAAATTTTTATGAGACATCTACTTAGTTCATTTTGTACTAGGGTTCCTTGATAGCGTGTTTTAATTTACAGTTCACCAAGACCTTCCTAAAATTTCTTTCCAAATATAGCCAAAAAAGGTGACACTTGTATTGGGTTTATTTGGAGAACGGTTTTATCACTGAATAATTTGTTGTCAAAATAATGACAAATACACGTGTGAATAAATTGTTAGCCAGTAAATATGCTTGTATTCCAAGATATAGATTTGGTTTTGATGTTATGTTTTTCTGGAGGCGGTTTGGTTTCCCCGTTCAGGTTGGTGTTCGGTAGTTTCAGTGCCTTTGCAATGTTCTGTCTCTGATTTTCAGGTTGACTTTGATCAGCTTCAGGATAATTTATGTCAGATGGAGAGAAGATGCAAAGCTTCATGGGATCACCTCAAGGCAATTGCAAAACATGAAATGAAACCAGTGTTAAAACAACGAATGTCAGAGTTTCTAAAAGACTGTGCAGAGCGAATTATCATTTTAAAAATTGTCCATAGACGAATAATTAACAGGTAAGTGGATCAAAGAACGTATGGAAACGTCAGTACAATGCTTGTCAGAAATATTATGTAAACCAAAATCTGAAGGTTAAGTTTATAAAATTTTTTACTGTTAAACTCTTGGTAGGTAGCAAGTGGACTTTGGTGCAGATGTTTAGTGGTTTCATGGGCACTTAATTTTTCTTACACACACAACAACAACAACAATACAACGCCATTAAATCTTGAAGTTGGAAGGAATCTCAGAATTTGATCTAACAGTCCCACTTGATCAGGAATTGCACCTATAAGATCCCTGTCAAATTGAACCCTACATTTCTGCTTGAACAATTCTGCCTACAGAGGGCACACTCTCTTGTGAGATGGTTGTACTTACTGGAAAGTTTCTCCTGTATATGATCTGAAATCTGACCTCCAAGAAGCTTCCACTCATGGATTCTCCAACGGCAGCTTCTGCATTGCAGCCTGTTTGGGTGAGACCAGGCCCCACCATAGGTGCCATCCTCTGGATCAGCCTTCCTCAGAGTCACTGGATCTGAGACGACACTAGGAGACACAGCAGTGGTAGGCCAGGCCTTGCTTTGCCCAGGAAGAGGCTGGCTGAGACCGAGGAGGCCTCAGGGGCTGGCCAGGGCTGTTCCAGCAATCAGTGGTAGCAGCACCAGCACTAAAATCCAAGTCTTCTAACTTCCCAGGCCAGGGCATTTCCTACCATGTGCCACCACTTTCTTCCCCTTTGCTTCATCACAGAACATGGTTGTTGGACCCTGACCCTGGCCTCCAGGGTCTAGGTGCTTCGTCCTGGGCCTTACAGATTGGTGACCAAATGTGCAGGACCTGCAGACCAGCAGGCTGTGGTCTGCCTGGAGCAGGTGCCACTGATGACAGACCTTCTTAAACAAGACTCTGTGGAATTCTGTTAGTGGGGCTCCCCCAGCAGCCTCTCACAGGGATGCACATGCTGAGCCTGGAGCCAGCCAAATCCCAAGCCGTTCCCAGAAATCTACTCCCAAAGCCCACTCTCTAGCCCCACACTTGGACATTTGTTGGTTGGTTTGGTTCGTTTTGCTTTTTTAATTATTCTTTTTTTTAAAACAAATGTGTGGTAATTTCATTAATCCCTCTACATTTCTTTTTTTTTTCTTTCCTTCTTTCCTTCCTCCCTCCTTCCCTCCTTTCCTCCCTTCCTTCCTTCCCATGCCCCTTCCTTGAACTCATGTAGAACTTTTTAAAAAAACCTGGTTCTGTCATCTAATACGTGAGCCCTCCTCCCAGCTCGTGTCATTTGGTAATCATACTTCCTGGGTCTTGTTTCAGGCTATTGGGAAGGGGGATATTTTTTAAATGTTGGACAGGACAGGAATAAGAAACAGAATCTTCCCTCCAGGTTGACAACTATACATTTATCAGAACTTTTGGAATTTAGTTGTTCAACTATAAATCCCCCTAACTGTACTATCAGCTAGCCCTCACAGCTGCTGTCTGTGTTGAAGCATATTATAAGAGATTTTGTCAGATTTCAAACTGGACTCAAAGTTCACTGTGCTCTTAACATGGTTGAAAAGGGGAGGCAGGAATGTGAGTTGGTTTGGCCCTCCATGCTTTGTATGATGCAGTCAATTCCCAACTTAAAAAAAAAAAAAAGAAAACTGCTAAAATAAACAAATAGTTTCCATTTAGAATGTCTTGAAACTGGAGCATTTTTATGAAAGTCTTATAAAGCCATTGTGTTTAGCCACATCGAGCATTTTATCCTAAACAGACAAAATGCAATAATGCGTTTGCTCTGATTGTCCCATTCTCTTTGGTAAGCTGGTCATCCTTAAATGATGGTTGTTTCTGAACCCTACCTACTGGCTATTGGCCACTCCATTGGGGATGACCAGGATGAGCTAGGAATTCACTGGGTATGATGGGTAGTAAAAGTGACATGGATGAAGGGAGGTTTGGTGGTGCCAATCCAGAACATCTAAACCACAGAGCTCTGGGTTCAAATGAAGTCCTTAGCAGGAGTCCTGTACGTAAAACTGATTAAAGTGGGGATGTCTTGTGGAAGAATATTGTCCGATATAGTGCTGGAAGACGAGCCCATTAGGTTGGAAGGCACTCAAAACATGTGGTGGCCACAACGATGGACTTGAACATACCAACAATAGTGCAGAACTGGGCAGCGTTTTGTTCTATTGTACGTGTGGTCGCCATGAGTTGGAGCCAACTCTACAGCAACCAACAACAGCATCCTGTTGAAATGCAAATGGTGGACTTAGAGCCCCAGTGGTTGTGCTTTGCCTCTTTGTTCTTTGAAACTGAAGGCTTGCCATTACTGTTTTTTCATTGCAGATTCCACTCCTTTTTGCTCTTTATGGGCCATCCACCGTACGCGATTCGGGAGGTGAACATAAACAAGTTCTGCAGGATCATTAGTGAATTTGCACTAGAGTATCGCACGACTAGGGAGAGGGTTTTGCAGCAGAAGCAGAAGCGGGCCAACCACAGAGAGAGGAATAAAACCAGAGGGAAGATGATCACTGATGTAAGTTTCATAAACCTCACCACAATTTGGAGGCTGTGCATTTTTTTTTCTCCTGTGACTTTTTTTTTCTCCTGTGACTGTGGGGGAAAAAAATCCTTCTTTTAAAAAAGTAATTTTAAGCTGTTCCTCCACCATTTCTTTGAAAATCTGCTGCATAACAAAGGAGCATCTCAGGCATTTAAAATTCAAGAACTGATTTGGGAACGGATTCAGGATTTTATTCATCCTAACAATGCTATATAACCAATGAGTTGACACGTGGACCACCCATTTAGGCAGCTGAACAGAGAAATAATTGACATGATTCCTCAGAAGACATAATCTGATGAGCTCTTGGCAGCCTCCTGAGTCACAGAATAGCAGGGTGGGAAGAGATCCCACAGGACAGTGATTCAGCAGGAGTTTCCCAACAGCACCTTCGGGTAGCCATGCACACTACATGTCTCCCTTGCTCCTGGGCTCTTCGCCCATCTCCAGCACTCAGGCCTGAGCCTGCCCAGGAGTTGGGTGCAGTGAGCACTCAGATGGGAACTGCTCGGTAAGTGGAGAGTGAAGGGATGCACGAAGGTACCAGAGACAGACAATGATACAAAGTGCAGGTCCTTTTTTCTGACGTGCTTTCACAAAACGTGAAAACCAAGTTGGTGTCTCACCTATCTACTAGTAAGCTCTCAGCTCCCTTACAAGCAAAAGGGAGACGTTTTTGGGGAATTCTCCCTTACTATTTATTCTTACTAGAGTAGACTCAAGGAGAGTAAAATCATCTTTTTTGATACTATAGATCATACTTGGGATCTTCAGCAGGATTTTTTTTCGTTTTTGAGTTGATGCCCACAACCTTAATCCTTCCATGCATAGATCTGAGAAACACACAGGCTGTCACTGATAACAGGGAATCGAACCAGTACAGGACGAAGCCATAGGGAGTGCCATCATCCTGGAGGCTGCAAATCTCAACTGAATGCAAACCAGGCAGATTTTTTGAGGGAAAAATAAAAGCAATTAAGAAGATCCCATTGAGGCTGCTTTCTGTGCTCAGATGTGTGTTTGTATTGTACAAAGGACACATGGTTACCGCTCCCTAAGAGTTTGTATTCCTGAGGGATGTGACCTTCACAGAGACCCAGACTCATTAACTTAAAAAGTGTGTTGCAATTTTAAGGCAATTCTGAGGAGAACCAGGAACTAATCTCCTCACCATCTATTTCCACCCAAATCCCTTGTTTCTTTGGAATTTTCTAGAACCTCAGGGATGCTCAGACACTTTTCTGTAGAAGGAGCATTTTCTACCTCCTTCCGGCAGTTCTGAATGCCATTGCCACCCAGCTGAGTCTTCCTTCTCTTCTCCAGAAATCTGGGTTCAATATAGGATCTTCAACCTCTTGGAGGACAGCAACCAGAAAGCAAATTGCATCCACTTGGGCAAACTGTGGCCCACATTTCATTTCAAAGGATTATTTTTAAAAGTTTTAAAAACGGATCACTTATTTTTCTGGAAATGAGACACATTGGAGGGTGAAAAATACAAGTCCAATATGCTTATAGTTATGAAAACATAAAAAATTGTTGCCAAATTCTTCAGATTTTTAAAGATCCCACTAATTTATTAGTTCTGCCTTTCTCTGAAAACATCTGACTTTCCTAGTTACAAATGTTTCTAGATTTTGATTCAAAAATATTTAAATTCCCATTAAAATCTGGACAGTATAGACTACTTTGGGGTTCATTTTCAGGGTAGCACGTATTTTTTAGTTATAAAGGTGGCGTCATTTATGTAGAAAGATTGCCATCTGCTGGGAGATTAGGAAATTATCACTCATGGCAAAGTGTAGACTCAAGTTTTCCCAATTCTCAATGCACTGGGCACTGAGAAAGATGGGAGGGCAATAAAAGACAAGGCTATACCCCAAGGAATTCACAACCTATTGCAAAAGCAACATATACACAACTTAAACCATCGAACACAAAACCAGGAAAGATTTAGACTCATGCAGCCCCTGAACATAAGAGCTAAAAGAGATTTTTGAGAAAACTGTGTGTAGTAAGTTATGTTTAATGTAATCTACTGCAAGAAAAATGATGACTGAAGTAATAACTATTAAGCAGAGAGACGATTTTAGAAAAACCATCGTTTTCTAAGACACAGAGATGTCTGGGTAAAATCTGAAGACCCTACACTTAGAGAGTCAGCCCCATCTCAGCTCCTGAGTGGCCATTATTCTCTTCTCTCCCTCTCGCTTAGCTTGTGAAAGGCTTTCTTTCTCATTACCCAGAGGTCCCCCCAGGTAAGGGTCAGTAAGAAACTAAGTGATGCCTTATCCTGGTAGCCAAAACTGGTTCTAGACAAAAGGTTGAGATAGACGAGGCAACACTGTTGCTTCCTCTGGCCCTTTCTGTTGCTGTCATACTCCAGATGGGTAGTGAGAAAACAGACTGGTAAATTCCAGACACTGCCCATAGAGGGCTGGGGGAAGAGGGGATGGGTAACCCTGCTTGAGACACCCAACCTCTCTTAACCCCAACTTCCTCTTCTATGAAAAGGGAAGAATTACTTTTGAGGGTACCGAGGGGGCACGAGCTTTTGTGTATGCAGCACCTTGAATGTGTGCTAATTGCTGAAAAATGCCAACCATCCTGGTTAAATAAACTCTGAGATAAAAAGTTAGTGGAGCAAGACTGTCATCTCTTGTCACAGTGCCATTGGGTTTAGGCAGCATGGAAGATGATGAACTGAAGCATTTTATCATTGGAGCTTCCAAAAGCTTAGTCAGTTCTCAAAAAACTTGTGTCTGATTTGCTGGCCTGGCCTTGTAACCTGGGTGAAAACGCTTAAATTGAGGGCATGTTTTGTTTAAAGTTGAAATCCTTACATGCTTTTTCATCCTCAGTTTATTTTTAGAGAAAGGATATTTAAAGAATAAAAGAACCAAAGGATCTCATCTAAAAGGAGTTGAATGACAGTCCTGTTTTATTGCTTACTGTTACCGGATTTCCAGATTAGACCTCCTCATTTACTTGACATTATGTAGAAAGAATAAGAGTGTTCATACATCTCTATAAGCATTTGTATTTGTCTTTTCTTTATGTTTTAGATAGCTCCTGGAATCATGCTTTTTTTTTTTTCTAGAGTCATGCATTGTTGAATGACATTATTTTCTATTTCTTAAATATAAATGTTTTAGAAGTGTTATTTTTTAAACTTTTCCCGAAGAAGAATAAGTCACTATTTCCAAGTTAGCAGCCACCAGAAATAGTCTAAATTTTTCTGTGTGTTTTCATTTTCCTTGTATTTTTGAGGTCTGTGTGGGAGCCCACCTCTGCTCTAAGAACATCTGTACAGCTTCTACCTGCCATCGACCAGGTCCTCCCATCAAATTCAAATGGAAGCAGAAAATGCTTTCATGAATGTGAAAAAAAAAAAGAAGTTTATCTAGTGATAAAGTAATTTAAAGTACATGGTATCAGTCAGATGCCCATCATGGGGACTGCGTGAGATTTGAAAAGAACTGAATTCCATGTTTTTGAGGAGAGACTAATATGAAACATTCTGCTTGGGTAGTTCTTCTATTTGTCCTATCTTGCCTGTGTGTGGCAGAGTTAACTGTAGCCCAGACCAGGCAACCTGGGCAAGGAGAGGCCCAGCACCTGAGAGGGACCACAGCTGATGAGGATGGACAGGCAAATGAAGAGGGCTCCACTTCCCGAGGCCCTGATGACCAGAGGTGGCAGTGGGTACAGCAGGACGCGGCCAGCCATGTGGCAGGGCACAGAGCTGGGGGTGAGGTCTACAGTGGTTGGGGTACCAGGCAAACTGGTTATCAACATCATGGGCAGTGTTCAGGGAGAAAATGGCCCCAGGGGTTGGCCTTGGAGCTCGTAGAGGGAGTATCCAGACAAAGAGGGCCTGGCAGCCCCCACATCAAGAAGGTGTACCTGGTTGTGGTGGCCAGTTTCTTGGAATTTGACATGACACTGAGATGATCTCACCTTTGCTGACTTCTGTGCCTTCTAAGAGTCCCTTCTATCTTTTCTGTTCTGTCCTGTCCTCTCGGGTAGACTGATGAAGAGGATGAAGTTGAGGTACGACTGCTTAGAAACAAGACAAACCCCACATTTGATCTCCCCATGAGTGTGGTTGAGTCTAAACTAACATAAGCAGCATGAAGTGCCTGCACCATTCAGTGCTTTGAACCATGCACATGTACTTTACTGTTGGTTTTTGTGTGAGCACTAACCGTGTGTGTGTGCCAGGGACTGAAGGGCTAACTACATATTCCATGCTGTCTGGGCATATCCCTGAGTCTCAGGCTAATCAGTAGCTCTGTGAAGAGTGGCAGGTATAGTGGGTCTCTCCCTACTGCTAGAAAAGTGGACAAAGAATTTTCCCTCCAACCCCTGCCTCAGCCTCGTGGCAACTCAGATATGAGAACCTGATCTAGAATAGCCACAGAAAGAGCCCTAAACCCAAAGAGGAAGTAGGGCAGCAGCTAAGGGCCAGGCCCGAGCTGTCCCCAGCCTGTGGGTGGCCTCTGACCTGGGCCCCTTTTCTCCACTGGCATCCATGGATCCATGAGTATGCGGTGGAGGGTTGGCAGGTGCTTCTCCTGCTGAACCTGGGTACAAGTACTGAGACCAAATAGGGGCCAGTTGGCCCCAGAAAGTGAGGAGGGTGCTGTGCAGATGGTACAACTCACAGATATGTCCTGGGCTCTGCTGCCATGGCTGAGACACTGGAGGAGAAGAGGAAGCCAGGCATCTATGAAGCTGTTTGCAAACACTAATCTAACTGACTTTTATTTTTTGTCCAGATGTTTGACATTGTGTACATAAGGCCCAGCGTTTTAGCATACCTCTTGTAAAACATATATGGCTCAACTCTTTGTCCAGTTAGTATTAGGAATATCATCCTGTGTTTGTAATGCTTATTAAAACAACTACATTTTTGACACAATCAGAAGTAGTGAGTATTGCCAAACTCAGTTTCAGCATGAATATCAGTGTCATGTTCTGGTCTGGGCCCTGACACTAACCCCTTGGGGCCTTTGGCAAGTCATTTAATTTAATCTCAGAGTGCCTCTGTTTCCTTCTCTCTAAAGTGAGGTGGGTCTGGATCTGGGAAAATCCTTCCCAGCTCTTAACATCGTATATGATTCTGTGATTGCACCCCACTTTTAAAACTCCATCATCAGTGATATGTAAGAAAAGTTTAACTACTTCCTAGCACAAAAAAAAAACTCAATACATTTGATTAAAGGCATATTTTGATTCTTTTACCTGGCCTTTTCATACCACAGCTTTGGTTAGGAACAAATTTGATCTTCGAGTTCTTCCCAGAGTTGATTGAGTCACACCTAGCTGACGCCCACTGAGGCAGTCCCAGTGAAGTGAGAGAGACCCACTACAATGGAAGGATGGGGTGGTAGGCTTTCTGGGGCCAGAGGCTTTTTTTTCTGATAAGAGAACTTCCTCCATACACAGATGGTTTGCCCTCAGTTAATTGGCAACCTTGGTGACTACCATAACTGATATGTGTGGAGCATGCACCCAAACCAAAAAGACAGAGACAGAAGAGAAGTTTTTCCTGAGCTAAAAGTTTTATAAGTTTGAGTTAGCCTTTTGGGGATTCTACCACACATCCTAACTCCTACTTGGTTTTGCAGTCTGGCAAGTTCTTGGGCAGTTCTCCGGCACCTTCAAGCCAACCACAGGGACTGAGCTATGCTGAGGATGCAGCCGAGCATGAAAACATGAAGGCTGTGCTGAAAACCTCATCCCCCGCCACAGAGGATGCCACCCCCGTGCTGGGGGTCCGCACACGCAGCAGAGCAAGCCGAGGTAACTCCTGGTCAGGGTGGGGCTTGTCTTCTCAGGTTGTCCATCGTGGGAGTCTAGTCTCCATCACAGGGTACATATTACAACCTTAGTAATAATGTTACCTACCAAGGACCATTAACTCCCCAGGGCTTTCATTGCTGACATAATCACACACTTTCCAGACCCATTTTCAAGAGCTTCATCCCAAATCCAAACAACACTGTTTGGAACTGTTATTGTGAGTTAATCCTCATAGATTAAATCAGCGGACAGCGAACTACGGCCCACAGGCCAAATTTAGCCCGCTGCCTGGTTTTGTAAATAAAGCTTTATTGGAACACAGCCACTCTTATTTATTTGCATATTGTCTATAGCTGCTTTTACACTACAGCTGCATTGTTGAGTAGTTGTGACAGAGACTATATGGCCCTCAAAGCCTAAAACATTTACTATCTGACCCTTTGCAAAAAAAGTTTGCCAGCCCTTGGATTAAAGCACTACCCCTTTTTGTCTGTTTTAAATACTCAAAGGCAGAGATGAAAATAAAGCTTCAAGGTGATAAAGACAGGTTGGAGTTTCCAGATCTGTTTTATGTATAACTTGGAAGGAGTCTTTTATTTTAATTAAGAATTAAGATGCGTTTTCTATCTGAGAATGTTTACTTGTGTTTCCCTGGTCTTGGCTGCTATGCACTGGTACCATATTAACCCTCCTCAGTTTCCTCACTGTCTGCGGGATAAAGCCTAAACCCATCATGTGTCATTTGAGGCCCTCTGCAGTCTGGTCCTATGCTGTCTCTCAAACTTTGTTTTACTTGTCCCCACATTGTTGGTACCACCTTGTGTATCCCTGAGTCCCACTTGTTCCTCATGCTGTTGTCTGACCTTAGAATGCCCTTCTTCTCTATCTGTCCAGTTCCCATTCACCTCCAGAGACCCTCTCCTCCAAGCAGTCCTTAACTCGCCAGACCACTCTTCCTTTTGATGTACTCCTGAGACCCCAGTTTAGCCCTACTGAAGATTATAAATTTTAAAATTAAAGATTATAAGCTCTTGGAGGATGGGCTTTCTCCTCTTGGTGTTTATTTAGCACACACAGTGCACACAGCTAGAGAAACCATATAATTTACTGCCCAAACTGAGATGCTTTGGAGTGTGAAAGGGTGCAAGTAATAATTAAGCTGGACCAATACATAAAACCAGACATGCCGGGTAAACTGGATGATGGGTTACCTGACAGATGGCATAAACTCAGTAATGAATTAATGAATGTAGTGCCCACCAGGTGTCTTCACAGGCTCTAGTGGACATTCAAAGTCACAAGACGACAGAAGGGCAGCTAGAATCTATAGGGCTGCAATCTGGGGAAACTCCTGAGGAGGCCCATCGGTGACTTCTAGTTGACTGCTTAGTGACCGGTGCTTTTGGAATTTTACTACTGTCAACTATTTTAAATAGATAAAAATAAGGGTAAATAAATTACATTCCAAGTTTTCTTCAGAAGAGGGTGGGTCATCATTACACAATGCATACGGTTTCCTGGAGCTTCTTGTAAACCAAAGGGCTACAAACTGCCGATCCAGGGAGGGGATCTTGAATGAGCTCCAGGCTGTCTTCTAGACTCCTAAGGTTTGTGTGGTATTCTCAAGCACAGCTGTACTTCAGGCTTTTAACACTAAAATTATTGAATGGTTTTCTTATTTTGTGTTAGTACAGTATTACTGTACTTCTCTTCATCTGTCTAAATGTTGGACTTTAGTCTTTACCATTTAACAGGGCTTCTATTTCAATATGCAACTGAGAGTATGCCAGAAGAAGGGCAGCCTCTCTGTCTCCTCCACACCCTCCCACTTTTACACCAACTAAGATACAGATGACTGAGTAGAAAACTCATATTTCTTAATACAACCTTGATTACTAATCGATACCCTGGATCTTTGCATATATTATTGTGATATCAAAAGATCAAATATTAGGGTCTCTTGGATTCCTCCTTTCTAAACCCTCTGCCTTCTAGGTAGTTTCAAATATTGCATTAGGTAGAAAAAATTGAAGTGTTATTATGCTTTGGCAATAAAAAGGCAGCCTTTTAGTGGTCACTAGCAGACAGACATAACTGAGAGGAACCAAAGCACTGGCATTTTACATGGTACATTCTGATTGTCTGGTTGGCTACGTAGAAGGAAAAGCACCCTCTTCTTGCCTGTGCTGTCTGTAAAAGACATCCATTTCTCAGAAAAGCTGAGAAGTGATAGGAGAGAAGGTGTGTAAACAAGAAAGAATATAAAAGGAAAGAAGTAAGTAGCAGAGGCCAGAAAGTGAAGGGGAAAAGTATCATTAAATGTTATGTTGTTAGGTGCTGTCGAGTCAGTTCTAGTCCTGCACCATCCTCACAATCGTTGCTATGTTTGAGTCTGTTTTTGCAGCCACTGTGTCAACCCATTTCATTGAGGGTCTTCCTCTTTTTCACTGACCTCTACTTTACCAAGCATGATGTCCTTCTCCAGGGACTGGTCCTTCCTGGTAACATGTCCATGTAAGTGAGACGAAGTCTTGCCATCCTCACTTCTAAGGAGCATTCTGGCTGTACTTCTTCCAAGACAGATTTGTTTGTTCTTCCGGCAGTCCACGATACATTCGGTATTCTTCACCAACACCATAATTCAAATGCATCAATTCTTTTTCGATCTTCCTTATTAATTGTTCAGCTTTCATAGCATATGAGGTGATTGAAAATACCATGGCCTGAGTCAGGCGCCCGATAGACCTCAAAAATGACATCTTTGGAATGTACGAAGTATGAATCAAGGAAAATTGCAAGATGTCAAAAATGAGATGGAACACTTGAAGATCAATATCCTAGGCATTAATGAGCTGAAATGGACTGGTATTGGCCATTTTGAATCAGACAACTACATGGTCTACTATGCCGGGAATGACAAACTGATGGCATCGCATTCATTGTCCAAAAGAATATTTCAAGATCTATCCTGAAGTACAATACTGTCAGTGATAGGATAATAATCCATACACCTACAAGGAAGACCAGTTAATGTGACTGTTATTCAGATTTACACACCCACCACTAATGCCAAAGATGAAAAAAATTGAAGATTTTTACCAACTTCTGTAGTCTGAAATTGATCAAACATGTAGTCAAGAGGCAGTGATAATATCGGTGACTGGAATGCGAAAGTTAGAGACAAAAAAGAAGGATCAGTAATTGGAAAATATGTCCTTGGTAACAGAAATGATGCTGGAGATCACATGACAGAATTTTGCAAGACCAGTGACTTATTTATTGGAAATACCTTTTTTCAACAGCATGAACAATGACTATACATGGACCTTGCTGGATGGAATACACAGTTATCAAATCAACTATCATTAAATAGTGAGCAATAGATACCATCAGCTAGAAAAAGCATAAAACAAGGATAAGCATAAAATAGCTTTGCAGTGTTGCAGAGGGTTGAGAGGGAAGTACTTGTACCTTGTGATACCAGAAGGGCCTGTGTGAGTCTCTCTGTGCCCCGGCAGCTTCTGCAGACTTTATGCGCTAGGCCAAAGGTAGCCATCAGGAAGTTCAAGGAAAGCATTATTACCTCCACTCTGGGGACCCCAGCCATCAGGCAGGAGTCTTGAGGACCCATACCTTGGTGTATGCAAGGGCAGTGCAATGGAAGCTGTCTTGGGAGATGGAGTCCAGTATCTCTTTAAAGGAACATAAACAGGTTGTGCTAATTTTAAAAGAGAACACAGACATCTGTTCCAGACTGGAAAGGACAAATAGAAAAATGTTGCTGCTGAATTTGTACAATATGGATTTATTTTTGCTGACTGATGAAACAGATTATAAAAGGAGGCTGTTCACTATCTCTGCACATTCACACCCATCTGAAGGAGACTTCTGCTTCCAAGTGGCATGTAGTAGATGGTGGCAAACCATCACTCCTGCTATGACAAATAAGGGGAGAAAAAGAGGGATAAAATATAAAAGCCTGCTTTTAAAAGACATCAGACAACTGGGAAAAGAAAGAGGACTAGACAACCTAGAATTCCAGAGAGGGAAGAACCCTTCTAGGTGATCTGAGATCACCAGCCATTTGGTTCCCTAGGAACATTTGCGAAGCTTGGGCACACGCTGAGGATTGGGCTTGCTATGGGCACAGCAACTCTAATGGGAAAGAGAAATCAACAGAACAATTACTATCCGTGTGGGTTGGCATAAGAGATTGGAATCTAGAGTATCCCAAAATGTAGACAGTTTTCTCTAGAAGACAATTGCATGAGGAGGCTGCGCCAGAAAGGCAGAGGGAAATCTGCAGTCTTGCAATACTGAGGAAACAAAGGTATGCTCAAGTGAGCACTTGCAACAGATACACAAATAGAGATCTCAGCCTCAAGGTGTTTAAAGTCAGAGGTGGACTGATTCTTAAACTTCAATCTGGCCCCAGCCCAGCTCAGCACCTCGCCCTATCTGCCCAACAGTGGAAAGGGTGAGGACTCTGGGGGAAAATAACATGGATTTTAGTCCCTACATTCTTTTATACCCAAAGCCCAGTTCATAGTCAAAATTACAAGCCAAGAGAAGAACAAGAAAATGTGACTGACAATCAAGAAGGAAAGCAGACAATAGCAGCAGACCCACAGGTGATTTAGATGTTTGAATTTGCAGCAAGAACTTAAAATAATCGTCATAAATAAGTTAAAGGAAAACACAGGCAATAATGAATAAAAAAGTGGATAATTTCAATGGAGAATTGAAATACATATATAAAAAGAATCAAATGCACATTCTAGAACTGCAAAATAAAATATCTGAAATAAGGAACTCATTTGATGGGTTTAACAACAGACTAAGGAGCCCTGGTGGCACAGTGGCTCAGCTGCTAACTGAAAAGTTGGCAATTCGAACCAGGGCTTCCCCAGGTGATTTTTATGTATAACTTCCTTGGAACTTGTTAGAAATGCAAATTCTCAATAGAGGTTCAAACTGGAACAAACTGGTTTGAAGCCCTGGTTCGAACCCACCAGCTGCTCCACGGGAGAAAGATGTGGCAGTCCGCTTCAGTAAAAATATACTGCCTTGGAAACCCGATGGGGCATTTTCATTCTGTCCTGTAGGTTTGCTATGAGTCGGAATCGACTTGACAGCAACTGGTAACAGCAGGCTAGTCACAGCAAAAGAGAAGATTAGTGAACTAAGGTTAATAGAAAATGTACAAACTGAAGCATGGTGAGAAAAATTAGAAAACAGAAAAATATATGAGACATGTAGGATGCAGTCAAATGGTCTAACATATGTGTAATTGTAGTCCCAGGTGGAAAGGAAAGAGAGGATGGATAAGAAAAAACATTTGAAGAGGTAATGTCTAAAATTTTCCAAACCTGTGAAAGATATCAACCCAGATATTTAAGAAATGTAGGAAATCCCAGGCAGAATAAATACAAAGAAAACCATACTAAGGCACACCATAATAAACTACTAAAAGTCAAAGAAAAGATAAAATCTTATAAACAGCCAGAGAGAAAAGATAATGTTCCTGTCTGAGGAAAAACAGTAAGAATGATGGCTCACTTTTCAACAGAAACTGTGGAAGCCAGAAGAAAATGGAATGACATTTTTAAAATGCCAAAAGAGAAAGCTCCTAACCTAGAAGTCTGTACCCAGGGAATTATCTTTCAGAAAGGAAGGCAGACTTTTTTATATTAAAACAATATATATTTTGACATAATTATTTTCCTTTTAGACTATTTCTTTAGGTTAGATTTCTAGAAGGAAAAAATAAATTATAGCATTATATTTTAAACCATGATTTCCATATTTTCAAAAATGAAGGCAAAATAAAGTGATGTGAGGCTATCACGGTCTAGAATGTTTTATCCCCTTCACCATGTCTTAGGACGTAGAATGTCCTGCTAACACCTGGGAGACTGTAGGGAGCCAAATGGCCATTTGGGTCTGTGAAAAGTGTGTTCCTCTGATGGCTATATGTGGATGCTGTGGTTCCAAGAACAGAAACATATACATGACCAGGAAGAATGTGCATAAATGGTAACCAGGAAGTGGGGATAGTAGTCAAGGGGAGAGGGAATAAAAAAGCAGAACCAGGAATGAAGTCATGAGGTAATGAAGTCTTCACAAAACTGAGTGTGACAATCCTGGGCAAGATGTTCCTTTTAAGCATCCCCTGATACATCTTACTATAGTGAAATTGGATCCCTAGGGATGTGTAGGATGGGCACTATGACTGTTTCTCAGTGGGAAGATCAGATGATGCCTTCGTTTCTGGCCCAGCACTCTGAAAATGTTATTACGAGCAAATACAATTGATTGAGCTGTGTGTGTTTTTGGAAGGGTGGTTTGGCATTTCAAAATTAGACACAGAATTGTAAATCAATAGGTAAAAGGGAAAACAGGAAATTGCTGGGCAAAACACAATTGCATTATCAATTGCTGTACTCTAAGTAAGGCCGTTGTTCAGAGGCCTACAGAGTCCCAGTCTGAAAGCTGTGCCATGTGAGGCCCCTCACCTTCAATTAGAACATTTAGGCCATCCTGAGAGTGCAGGAAAATTCAGCAGCAATTTTAAAAAAACAAAAAACAAAAACAAAACTTATTTCTGAGAAAAGCCTATTTTCTGAAGGGTTTTATGATGTGCAAGTTTATCAAGTACCCTTAGAAGCCCTGGTGGCATAGTGGTTAAGCGCTGCAGCTGTTAACCAAAAGGTTGGCAGTTCAAATCCACCAGGTGCTCTTTGGAAACTGTGGGGCAGTTCTACTCTGTCCTGTAGGGTCACTATGAGTTGGTATCAACTTGACAGCAATGGGTTTTGTTTTTTGGTTCTTGGGTTTAAGCAGAAAAAGTACAATTTACTGTGTTTACATAAGTCAGTGCTGTGGAGATGCTCTCATTAAAAAAATAAACAGATTTTTAAAACTATATCATCAGCAGCAGCAACAAAAAACCTTACCATTAGAAAATGATTGTCCAATAACCACAGGTCTCAGATGCGTGCAGGTAATGGAGCACCTGGTGCTTCTTTTGAAATGTGTGAATTATTTATGCATTTAATTCAGTCATTCAAATTGCATTAGCAGAAATTGTGACTAAATTATAGTCATATTATACATTTGCAGTAAAATCTGAACCACAAACACACATGTCTTTGAAAATCGGAGACCACTGAACTGTGATCTGTCCCCAGCTATTTTCACTGATGCCCATTTGCTCTCTGTTCATTCATTACCAACCAGGCGATTGCAAGCACCAGCAGTTTTTAAAATTAGTATGGGAGAACTCAAATTTTTAAAATATGTGTTTATTAACATTTTTTTCCCCTGTGAGTTCGGAACCGCTGGCTGTTCTTCACCTTTGCTTGGACCTTAGTCAGACTCCTGGGTACCTGTGTTCCATAGGTATAGAGTTTAAGAACCCTCACTTACAGACTTTTGAAGTTGGACTTTATTACAAAATGAAGTGTAGGTAGAAGAGCTTTTGAATGTATTTTCCATATTTCCTCTTATGGAAGCACATTTACCATCTTAGAGCAGAGATTTCATCAAGAGGTTGATCTGTCACAAAGTACTTGATATATTAAAGTAGCATAATTTCTAACTGTTTAGCATTCCTTGGGAACCTATATTTTGGTGGTGCTTTCTTCTTGTCTATCAGCAGATGCCTTTATGCCAGACTTGGACTGTCTTAATGTATAGTTGTTTACAAACATATTTTTCTGGTCAGGGAGAAATGTATGTGAACTCCCTCCTTGCTAGTTGAAGAGGACAATCCTGTGGTGATTTTTAAATGGGTAGATAATCCAAAGACAGACTATTATAAAATCCATTGGTTTCTATTTAACTTAACAAGAAGTCAGGGCTCATTGATATTCACTAGGCACGTTGTTGTTAGTTGCCATCCAGTTGATTCCCACTCATGACGACCCATGTGTGCAGAGTAGAACTGCTCCATAGGGTTTTCAAGGCTGTGACCTTTCAGAAGCAGGTCTCCAGGTCTGTCTTCCTAGGTGCCTCTGGGTGGGTTTGAACCACCAGCCTTTTGGCTGATAGTCAAGCGCTTAACCATTTGCAGCACCCAAGAAACATCTGCTTTGATAAATCCCTCCGTCTCTGATTCAAATGTACATCACTGGACATCAGTGATGTGCACAGCAGGGTGCAGTGTTGGTCATCTGCTGCAGGCAATTGAGACAATCGTAGGACCCGGCAGGTGGAGTCAACACATACAGGGCCAAAAGTTAAGCAGAAATAAGAGACAAGAACACAGCTATGTTACAGGGTAGTATGAAGTAAGTGCCTCAAGTATGTGTTTGTGGGAGTTCAGAGCCTGGCGGGTAATGGTCACAGTGTGTCCCCCTCCAGTGCAGAAGGGTTAGGGCTCTCGGTCTGTCAGGCTGAAGCTCTAACTCTGACTTTGCTATAATCTGTTGCTGGCAGAACTCGGGCTTCTGGAGGAGTGGTGCTGCATATTTTCTTTTGTGTTTTCTTCACCTTGAGCCCATTGCACTGTCTGCTTGTTTGATTCTTCAGGATCCACTAGTTCATGGACTATGGGAATGGATGACTCGCCTAACGTCACAGACGACGCGGCTGATGAGATCATGGACCGCATTGTCAAGTCAGCCACCCAAGTGCCCAGTCAGCGAGTGGTGCCTCGGGAGAGGAAGCGGTCCCGAGCCAACAGGAAATCTTGTGAGTGTACTGGAGGAGTGATAAGGGGCTCATCCTGCTGGGATGTGCCCTCTCATTCTATGTGCCTCAGGGAAGGGCAGCCACTCTGAGGCCAGCTCCCAACTAATTGTCTGTGGCTGCCTGGAGTGTTCACCTGCACTCATCAACAAAACCTTTCATGCTTGATTATCACTGTTGGCAGTTGTGGAGGAGGGGAGCTGCAGCCACACCTGTCCAGTGTATTTGCCATTTCTGCCAGGCCTCCTCAATTCACACTTTTTCCCCAGGAAGGGCTAAAAGAACAGTAAATGTCACTGGGGTTCAGGGGTGGGCCCAGTAGGGACCATTGTCGCATATTGCCTCAGGTGCTTTGCTAGAGGCTGTATTTCTGCCCCTCACCCAGGATCAGGGCCACTTACTGGGCTGGAGGCTGGTTCTTCCTGGTTCAGAGGCTGTGTCTACACTGTTGCCCACAAACATACTGAAGGTGAAAAAACAGAAATAGTGAAGGATTTTTATGATCACTGGGGTGCTTAAAAACATTTAATGTTAGTCAAAGTTGACCTTTTTTTTTTTTTTTCTTTTCCTGCCAAATAGAGGATTCAACTAAGTCAAAGTGATGGTTTTTTCCTTCAGTCTGAGTTTACTGCTTGCTCCTGCCCACTGAATTGGTGTGGGTGGTGTTGGCCTTTGTAGGTACGGTGCGAACTTACAGGGACCGTTCTCCATAGGGAAATCACGTTCTTTCAGATCTTCTAACATCTGCCTGCACTAGCTGGTGTTTCAGAAGAGAGCCCACCTCCAGCTTCAGCATGCTGGGTCACCCAAGAGACAGGGGGAGTGTGTCTCCACCAGCTTTGCCTGTGGGATAAGATGATGACTAGGAAAGGGGTTTGTGGCAAGTGGCAAGAAGGGAGCCTAGTTACCTCCCCCATTCTTCTGGCTCCAAAAAGTGCAGGTGGAGTGATTGCAAGCAGGTAGGGAGGTCAGTAAGAACTGAAGCTTAGAGAGACCCTCAACTTGTTCTACCTCTGAGATTCACACAGGAGGTGATTGGGGTTTGGGCTGCATACATTGGGCCCAGTGGTTCTGTTTGACCCACTGACATGGCTTGTTTCCAGGGTGGTTGTTACTCCTTTTACATGATCTGCTTTAACTTCTGATTGGAATTTTTCTTCAGAAAAGAAAATAACACTTGATGACTCTACCAGAAAGAAGCAGAGCTTCTCAAACCCCCAGAAGCCTGTGGAAAAGTGGTTCTCCTTCAGGAGGTCAGGTTGGGTTGCGAGGCTATTTCTGACAAGCTTCCAGACGAGGTGGATGTCACTGGTCATTGGCCTGTCCGCATTTTGAGTAACAAATGGTGGTTCTCAACTGTGGCTACATGTTAGAATCTTTTAACCAAAACCGAACCAAACCTGTTGCCATCAAGTCTATTCCAACTCATAGAATCTTTTATAGAGCTTTAAAATTCCAGGTGCCTGGGCTGCCCCAGGCCAACTACTTCAGAACCTTGGGTTGGGGCCCTGAGGTCTGGCCCTGCCCCTGCCTCTCAGGTGCTCAGTGGCATTAGGAAGTGGGCTCTCCCTCCACTGTGTGCACCCTTTCCGCATTTCCTCCATGCTTTAAGTGGAAAACGATCATCCAGGGGAGACTGGCCTTTTATATCTTCAGGAATATGTCTCTGGGTTCCAATATCAATACCTAAGGCCTTTACACTTATTTTCTTTTTTCAATATATTGCTGTTTCCCCTGTGCTGCTGTGAATTCTCTGTGTCTCCTGGTATACCCATGTAAGAACTTGGCTAAGGACTTGCTACTCAAAGTTGGTCCTCAGACAATATGGGCATCTCCTGGAGGCTTGTTAGAAAATGCAGATTCATGGAACCCCTCCCAGGACAACTGATGTCGAATCTGTATTTGACAAGATCCCCAGGTGATTCACAAGCCCAATAAAGTGGAGACGCCCTGGGCTATGAGGCCAGGAGTGGAATTGTGGATCCTTGGGGTGCACCTCTTCGGCCTCACTAGATCATGACAAAACCTTCTGCAAAGTGGTAGAGCTAGTCCACACTTAGATCTGCACTGGATGTTGGCTCTCTGTGGATCCTGGCTGAGACAACATGTCAATTTTTGGCCATCTGAAGGGTGGAAAATAGTATTTTCTTGTGGTTTTAATTTGCATTTTCCTGTACACTGGGAGGGTTGGTCCTCTTGTTATTTGCCTTTCTTCTTTTGTGGATGGCTTGTACATATCACCCATTTTTCTATTGCTGTTTTTTTTTAATTTTTTTTTATTGTACTTTAGGTGAAAGTTTACAGAACAAATAGTTTCTCATTAAACAGTCAGTACACATATTGTTTTATGACATTGGTTAACAACCCCACCACACGTCAACATTCTCCCT
>NW_004444014.1:11548631-11575853 GCF_000243295.1 Trichechus manatus latirostris | reverse complement strand
CCTACTGAAACCATCCTGTCCTGTTTTTGTAAATGTTTTGATATTGTCTGCTGTCTTCAGGGCATTCGGTAGTTATTTTCCTCATTTATTGATTGTAGATTTCTTTGTTTTGTCCTGTTTTTTTCTTTTATTTGGTTATGTCTGAGCAGGCGGGCTGTGTGTTCTTTGTTGTTTACTCATCTGTGGACATGATACTTTTCACCTCCTTCTCCAATTGGCAGGGTCATTTGTTCAGATATGGTGTAGCAGGGCACGTCTAGCTAAAGAGGAGTTGCTGGGATGGGTTGTTTGTGGTACTTACTGTGGCCACCAGAGTGGGCCAGTAATCAGTGCAGGGCAGGTTCCAGTAGGCCATGCCTGGGCTGCTTGCTGGTGTGATGTTCAGCACACGGTGCATGTAGGCAGGATGGAAGGGGAGATTGTGATGTGTGGAGCTAAGATGGGTATGGGAGAGAGGAGAGAGGAACCGGAGCCAAAAACATACAAACAAACAAAAAGAGTTCTAGGGGAGCTTGCCATTGGAGTGGAGAGATGAGAGACTATGAAATGGAGAAAATCAAAAAGGAGAAGAAGAAAAAAATGAATAAATAAAAATTAGAAAAGCAAAGCTCACAGGGATCCCACCAGTGCAGCTATGAGGTCTGGGGAAGTTGCTCCTGGGCTGTGAAGTACAACCTGGCTAGAAGGAATAGAGGTGTCACTCAGCGCCACGTATTCACAAGAGAGGAAAAGAAGGAAAGTATAGAGAGACGAGAAACTGAGTAATGAAGAAAGAAAAAGGGAAAAAGAAAACAAAACAAATAAATTAAAAAAAAAAAAAAAGAAAACCCCCCCAAAAAACAAGAAAAAAGAAATGCGCTCAGGGATCCCTCTGCATGTCTGTGCAAACTGAGGGCGTAGGTCCCAAGCTGCACAGTACTGCCCGGCTAGAAACAGGCTCCCAATTCGAGAAAAGAAAAAGAAAACAATTTAAAACAAACAAAAAAAACCCGGGATCCCACCAGCATGGCAGCATGGGCCGGGAAGGAGTCTCACATTTGAGCGGTGTTTCACAGCCTTTCAGGAAGAAGCAAAGATGGCACACAGAGCCATGTATTTGAGAGAAAGGATGGAGAGGTGGTGAGAGGTAAGGAAGAAATCTAAAGAAGTAGAAAAAGCAACACCAGCAGCCAACAAATGTCACTTAGGGAACCGGCCAGTGTGGGCAGGTGGAATCCAAGCAGCACTGGGCTGAAGCCGATGCTTCCTGGCCAAAAGACTGTGGCCGCAGGAAGCAGAGGAGGCTGAGTGGAGGTGAAGAAGGGTGGGGGGTGGGAAAGCGTATATCGCTGGTTACCAGTTGTTCTGTCTCCTGCTGGAAGCTCCGTGAAGCCGCTTTCTCATACCCCAGTTCACTGGTCTCTGATAGGGGTCCAAGATGGCAGATCCAAGCTGTGTTAGCTGATAGAGGTCCTCTGCATGTATCTCTCCTTGCTGTCTGTTCTCTGTCAGTTTCTTATTCCACTCAGTGCTTGGCTGAGTTCTTTATCTCTTCATTTGATGCTTAGGGTTTCAGGATTGCTGTTTTCTCTGTTTGGCTTAGTTTTTTGGATCTTTGCTGTGGAGGAACAGTGTGGTGCTTCTGCCTGTAGCGCCATGTTGCCCGGAAGTCCCTTATTGCTGTTTTTCATGATAAGAAATCTACTTCACAAATAGCTTTTTCTATGAAATTTGTGAAAGCATTTTTGAAATCTTAAGTAGATTATCTTCAGTACTTGTGCTTTATTACCCTCCTCCTAGTTACTTCAGTTAAAAAAAAAAAAAAAGATTGCAACTTGTGGTGACCCCAACCCAATGTTTGTCAGAATAGAACTGTGCTCCATAGGGTTTTCAGTGGCTATGGTCTCTTGGAAGTAGATCACCATGTCTTTCTTTTAAGGTGCCTCTGGGTGGATTCAAACCTCCAACTTTTTGGTTAGTAGCCGAGCACTTAACCGTTTGTGCCACCTAGAGACTTACTTCAATAAACTGGTAACCACATGGCAGAAACTTTACACCAGTTAACTCATGGACTTGCTGCATAAGGCAATGTCAGAGCAAGAATCACCCATGAGAGGGGCTGGGAAAAGCCTGCAGGGAGGTCAGGCCAAGGCAAAGGGGTGGAGAAATGTTGCCAGGTCTGGCAGCCCCCTGACAGAATGTGGTCAGGGTTGGGCCAGAGACCTCAGAAAAGGAGACCGTATGAGACAGTGGCGCTGACCAGTCCCCAGAGGCCTAGGTGCACTTCCTACAGGTTAAAGTCTGTGCTGGGGAATAGTGTCGGCTCCGCCCTCTGGTCTAGAGGAGAACCAGATTCTTAGAGAGACACATGATGTCACTGGGAAGAATAACTTAGTCACAATTAATTTTCCTCTTCATTCTGGACAGAGATATTTTGCCTGTTTTTGTGGTTGACATAAACTAATTTCCTGTAGTATTGTTTCTGTTCCAATATTATTCAAAACAGCCATATATTCTTCTTATTTAGCCAAACGTATTTTATCCTGTGATGCAGTTACTACAATAAATACAGCACAGCATGTATGTAAGTGTTTATCTGTAATGGGTTTAATTTATTAGCAATGATACTATCAACACAAATTTAAGACAGTAGAAGATAGACTTTGGTTTCCATTGTAAAGGGATGATAAACCCCAGATTTTCACAAGAGGTTAGAGGGATTAAAAAAAAAAAAATGGCAAAATCGATGTGAAGTTTAGTGCTTTGGACCTCACCCTGAAACAATGCTGCATTTGACCTGATTGTTTAATGGTGACAATGAGGCAAGTGGATAATGAATAACCCACATATCTGGGCCATAACTCATTTGGCCAAAGACAGTAATAGTCTAGCTATTGCAGAAAACCAAACTGAATCTATCCCATAACCTAGAAATTTATGACATGCAAGCCACTTGAGGATCCTCGGGGATAATTAGATGTCTGCTTTCATGTTTGATGCTGGTGGCTAGGCATACACATGCCAAACATCCTGCTAAAGCTAAAAATACACAGTTGGGATACTCCGAGGGCATCTTAATCAACACACAGGCTCCCCTGTCTCCGTTCTGCTGCTTTTCCAGCTGGTGCCAATCAGGGTCTCATTAGCAAAATGATTCACATGGTCCACTTGACGT
The DNA here is from genome assembly GCF_000243295.1 of Trichechus manatus latirostris. Taxonomy (NCBI): domain Eukaryota; kingdom Metazoa; phylum Chordata; class Mammalia; order Sirenia; family Trichechidae; genus Trichechus; species Trichechus manatus. The sequence continues at coordinate 11,572,699 of NW_004444014.1, read as the reverse complement.
CTAGCCTGTGAAACAGCTGATCCAACTCACCTTATGTGCCTCCCCAAGCCCTGGATTCTGGTCAGGGTCGTCCAATCGGCTGGTGGGTCTGAGGGCAAGCTTTCTCGGAGCTCCTTTTTTCCTTCTTTAGGTTTTTTCCCCATCGTATTGTGCCTATGCTTTGTCCTGGTGTCAGTTGTTCTGTTAGCTATCTGGATGTTGGCCTTCTCTAGAAGATCTGAAGCTGAATGACATTTGTGGTGTTCTTAGCAGTTTGATTCAACTGGACAGACCTTGGTGGCTGGGGAGGAGAGGAGGCCCTAGGGGCCCTTGTTTCTTCGTCTCTTGCACCCATCTTTGAGCAGGGTCTCTGCCCAGCTGGCTGCGTGCATGTAGCCACTAGCCCAGACTGTCAAAGAACAGAGCCACAAATAAGTAACGAGTTTCTTAGCTAGTTAAGAACTTAAAGTGGGTCACCTCACATGAAGAGTTTCTCAGTGGGAAGAACCAGAAGTCCAATTCCAGGGACTGCTGGGAAGGGAATGCAGAATTCTGATTCTGGGTCCTGACCCCCATCCCCTTACACCATGACTGTCTCCTCTTCAACATTCCTCTTGAAGAGCACGTGACATAGTTCACATTTATTTGATGTAACTAAAATCTGGTTTTGTTTCGTTTACAGAATATTGAATGATGTAGCCGTGCTATCTGATAAGTAGAATTTCCTGGAGAAGGAGAATTATTGAGTCTGAAGAATCCTGTAGGGAAAACAGGAGATCTGTCTCACAAAATAGAACTGTTGAATACACAACGTAGTCCTGATGTCTCCACTTTTCCGAAGTGCTATTTGAAAATATCGAGGAATTTTTCCACTAATCCCATTAAGAAAAAATTCCATGCATTTTATTTAAACAGTTTTTCCTTATTTATCCTGAACCAATTATGTATTCTTTTATAAGGGAAGCTAACAGTGGCAATAGGCCAAAGGCTTTAAAACTAATGCCTTTGGAACACAATAAAATGTGATGTTAAAGGAAAGGGCCAAAGTGTCTCACTCACAGTTTTGTCTTCTAAACAACAACATCATTAGTATTTACTCAGCACCTAATTGTTTTTAACCCATTACCCGTTGCTGTGGAGTCGATTCTGACCCATAGCGACACTATAGAACAGAGTAGAACTGCCACATAGTGTTTTCAAGGAGCAGTTGGTGGATTTGAACTGCTGACTTTTTGGTTAGCAGCCAAACTCTTAACCACTGTACCACCAGGGCTCCTGATTGTTCTTAGAGCTCATTAAAGATATATCAACTCTTCCTGTAAAGACAGCTAAAGCCTTCCTCCCGCTGCGCGCACATATAGGACACAAGGACAGGAAGATAAGCAGAGCAAGCTCAAGGGAGAATGGAAAGCCTCTTACCCAAACCCAGGTGAAGAGTCATTGCATTTTAGAGAACCAACTTGAGGGTTCACACCCTTTGGAGGAGTGCCACTATCACCTCCCGCCTTCGGGCTACAGGAGTACATTAACCAGAACAGGACGTAGATGACAGTGGCTCTCTGATTCAGCCAGGCCTGGTTTAAGCCTGTGGTGACTTTCAAGACCTTTCCCCTAGAAAATGAAGCCCAGGAGATGAGGAAGACATCTGCAGCCTCTGCCATGCACTGGGAGAGTCTTAGAGGCGGGGTGAATGGACACAGGAAAGGGACTTTGAAGGGGATGTTTGTTGGGGGGCGGTGGTAATAATTAGTGTCTGGGAACTAGGGAGGAAAATGAGGCCCAAACCAGAGTAGATGCTATCAGAACTGCAAACAGACCCTGGAGAAGGGACCAAAAGCAGGGTGTGCAGGCCTTGGCCATTGGCCTGGACTCTAATGGGGCAGGAAGTCAGAAAGTCAGGGCTCATGGAGAAGCCTCTGGGTTAGAGTGACAGATACAGGAGGAGTTTTCATTGGTTGTTTCATTGTCAGACAGAGCATCCTTCCAAACCAGGAATTAGCACATTGAAGGAGGGGGCTGGCGTATATGTCCTCCTCCATGTCTGTCTGTATGCCACTTGGCCCAGAGTAGAGGTTCAAAGGAGGGAGGATAAGTAAAAAGGTGAATTCTAGAGTCTGTCTTTCTTGCTCCCCAGAGCTGTTTTGAGGTTGAAGCAGAGGGTTCCCTGAAGGGTACTTTGGAAAGTGCAAAGCGCTTTACCAACAGGAGGTTACAGTATTTTAATTGTGTTTGCTACCAAGTCATATGCTACTAAGTTCTATTTCTATGCTTGGGAATTTGCCCATCCATACAACAGAGATGGAGACTGGGTCCCATTTATATTACTTGGCCTCACCAAGCCTCAGTCTTCTTGGATACGATGTCGGCAGTAGTACCAGCCTCCCGGCACGGTTGTGACAGTTAAGTGAGACACCTATGACAGGTGCCTTATGTGGCCAAGTATCAGCTCCCACCACCCTTCCTCCCTTCCAGGCTCTGTCACCTGCCCAAGGGACACATTGCTGGTAGGAATGAGCCCCCTGCTCAGGGGCTGCCATGTTACAGTCACACAAGAGTCTGTGCACACCTACCCAATTATCACTTGCTACCATCAGCCACCTCACTCCCCACCCATCACTGTCCACTCCACCTTGGCCTGTTATAATAAATATACCAGACCAATCTTCACTTCTTTACCCTCAAGATGCTGGCTTAAGGAGCTTGCACCTGTGCCCATGAAGGCTGAATTGTCAGCATAGGACTTGTCTAGTATTGTGACATCCAAGATGGGCAACTGGAGAGTGGGGCTCTGGGAAGAAGGAAGGCACTTCTGTCCTGCCTAGAACTTGAAGTATTGCTGAAAACTCTGAGTCTGTGGATTCCAGAGCCACTCTCTTCTTATCTGCAGACTTCCCCAAGTTTGTTTAGGTTCTCCCAGAAAACAATGGAGAGAACTTCTACTTCATTTCTTTCTTCCCAGACCAAACTCCAACTTCACTCACAACATGACTCTCTGAGGCAGTCAGCTTTTGCCTTTTAAAAAACAATTGCTTTCTGTTCAGTTCCTACCTAGGAACCAAAGAGATTTTAAGGAGTCCTGGATGTTAATGTAACCACTGATAAAAGAAGGAAGTGTGGCAGGGACTCTGCAGAGCCAGGAAACCAGGGCCAGACCTGAGGCTCGAGAAAGTGCCCAACACCATTAGTATTTCTGAGAATGATCTTAGCATGAGTGAACTTAAATCTGGGTTAGGCAGAACCACAAAGGCCATCACCTTACTGAGGGCCCCACCTTTCCCAGCATCTCAGGCAGATGGCATTGATTTAAGTCAGGGGCCCTCAAATCTGGCTAGCTATCTGAATTTTCAGTGGAAGGTTAAAATACAGATTCATGGACCTCACCAGAAGCTTTTGTTCATTCAGCCTGCGGTGAATCCAAAAACGTGGTGTTTAAAATCAACCAGCTTTGGGAACCTTTGCTTTTTTGTTGTTGTTGTTCCAGGTTGTTTTGTTTTGTTTTGTTTTAATTTTTTGCTTTGAAAGAATTTTAGACTTACAGAAAAGTTGTAGAAATAATAGAATGTTGCCTTATATCCTTCATCCAGCTTCCCCTTGCATAACCACAGTACAATTTATCAAAACTAAGAAATTAACATTTTATGACCTTGACACTTTTGAAAAGTACTGCCCAGTTATTATGTAGAATGTCAATTTTGGGGAACCACTACTTTCAATGGACAGGATTTTATGTGAAACAAAAGCGTAGGGTGAAAGCAAGAAAAAAATTGGCATTGTCAAAAAAAAAAAAAAAAAAACCCATAGGAAGCCTAACATCAAATCCCCGAGAATTGTACACCTTAAAACAATTCCCTACATTTAAGTCCAGAGGGGCATGACTGGACCTGCCATTTTGGCTCCACTCAGCAGACAGGTCTCAAAGAGCAAGGAGAACATAAATGGACAGTTTTGAATAACAGCAGGGCTAATTACCTCCTAACTGCAAGACACTAAATTTAAGGTGTCTTGAGGTTCTGAAATTAATCCATATAATCCTAGACTACTCCCAGTATACCCAGTACAAAATCTCTAGAATCTTAGAGGTTAAAAAAATAAATTATTTTCAAATTATGTTTAACATTATGTACAAAAAAGAGAAAAAAGATGTATCAGTGATCCAGAGGTGAAAGAGCACAAATGGATTTCTGTCATATGGAAGGAAGTAAAGCTCTGTTGATTTCCCATCAATGTGAAGAATTGTCAGAAAATGTCCTGTAAGGCTTTACCATGGCACAGCTGTTTTCACGGTGGGCTGTGATTCAGTTGTCCTGGCTCAAATCCTTTTCCACCACTTACTTGCTGTGTGCCCTTGAGCCAGTGAATTGATCTCTTTGTGCCACCATTTGCTCACTTACTAAAGGGAGATAATAACAATACCCATCTCATAAACCCCCCAAAAAAAACCCCTTGCCATTGAGTTGATTCCAACTCATAGCAACCCTATAGGAGCACCTGGTGGATTTGAACTGCCGACCTTTTGGTTAGCAGCCATAGCTCTTAACCACTGTACTAGCCGGGTTTCCACCCATCTCATTGGGTTTCCATAAGGATTAAAGGAAATAATCCATGTAAACAATAAATGGCATCTACCACTGCCATTATTATCAGATTCAACTCATCCTAGCAGACAGTCACCTGAGAGCACTTGGTAAGATTTTTTTTTTCAATTTTCATTTCTATCTTGAGAAAAAAAAAGAAAGAGAAAGAACTCATGGCTTTCCCTGAATTCCCAGATCCTCTGCTGCAGGTTGACAGCAGAGCCTCCCTGTGTCAGATCCCCACTGTCACTGCAGCATCTGAGAGCTGTCACAGGTGGCTGGGGCACAGAGCATCTGGTACCAGCAGAGTGACCCATGCTGTCTGTGGAGTAGCCTAGAGGCAGACAGGGATAAACATTTCCACTGTCTGTTCTCTGTTAAGTGCTACAGGGGAGGGGAGGCAGTCACGTGTGAAAGGGTGGAGAGCAGCTACAATACAGCCAGAGCATTCAAGCGGGAAGTAGAAATGGGGAGTGGAGAGGGGCCTAGATATGATAGTATCAGACTGTAAGCCAGCCCCCACCCTCACCCCAAACAAAAAAAATCCTGTATTTGGTGGAAGACATGCTGCTACTATAGAAGTTTGATTTGTGCAGTTCCATCTCCTGCCAGCCTCTGTTTTCTAGTCCCCTTGTTCTCTTATTTCCTCAGCCCCTTTTTGCTTTCTGGAAGATTCCTGAGTGAGAGCCAACTCCCTATCCAGACAGGATCTGCTGCCCTGAACATTTCTCCTCGCACTGTGTCCCTGTCAGCCGTCCACCTCCTTGATCTCCCTGGTGATTACTGAGGCCCTAGTCCCAACACTGGGCACAGGGCAGATGCTCAGGAACACTTGATGAATGAATGAATGCATGAATAAATGAACTGACAGGCAGAGAAAGGGATGAACAGACAGCCAAAGAGGCTCTTTCCATGCGTGATTTGAATCAGGATACAAACCTGATTTCAGCCGACTACCTTCACCATGCATTCTTTCAAGTGGTAAAGTGAATTAACTCTGACTCTTTGACAAAGGAAGATTTCAAATTCTTTATGTTAAGGGGTTAGTATATTCCTAAGAGAACTTGTCTAAATGTCATGAAGACCCACAGGAAAATAGAAGTCCATAAATGAGGCTGACTTTTCTATGAATATCCACTTTTCAGGGACACATCTGACAAGTAAAAGGGAATGATGCCTGTAGCAGCTTTTCCCCACAGTAGAGAACCCAGGCAGAGTGGGTGAGGGAGGGCCTCTGGGGTCTGTAGCATCAAAACTGCAAGAAGGCCCATGAGGACAAGGGTGGAGCCGTCTGTGCAGTCAGGCCGCAAGGCCAGTACAGTCACCATTTAGCTTTGTTCTGTTCTCTGAGCCTGTCCCAGATAAGACGGCCAACTGCCCATATCTGTTAGGAGACTATTAAATGTGCTTAAGGTATCAGGTTCTTTATTCAGTTATTTAAATGAAATGAATGCTACAGGCACAGGAGAAAGCAAATGTGTGAAGTGTTAAAGAAGCATCTTTAGATATCCTCCTGGGTAAAAGGGAAACCCTGGTGGTGGTGTGGTTAAGAGCTACGGTTGCTAACCGAAAGGTTGGCAGTTTGAATCTACCAGGTGGTCCTTGAAAACTGTATGGGGCAGTTCTACTCTGTCCTATAGGGTTACTATGAGTCGGAATCGGGGGTTTGGTTTTTTAGTCATGGGTGAAATGCCCACCATTCTGTGGAGTCTTCTGTTGTCATCTGGGCAAGGATGTATACTTCAATGCACAACGATTACCTTCATTGACACGGATCATGCCACCATCTGTGAGTTAGCTAATGGAACTTCAGATGCCTGGCTGGTGCAGCATGGACTTTTTCAGGCAGTGTTTTGTATCTTTGTTCAGAGGTCTTAGCAGTCCTTTCTTCTAAAAAATGACAGATATTTTATTGTATGCCACAAAAATGGTTATCTTTCTTTAACAAACACTTTAAGGAGTGTTTAAAGAACATAAAAGGTTATTACAAGCTAGTATTTTTATTGCTGTCCCATAGAACAAATTCCGTTCCTCAGTTAAGTGTAATCTGCCTCCAGCCAAGATTTTGGAGCCAAACATTTTGTCTGGATGAGTTAGACACTCGATCTGGAGCCCATGGGGCGGGCGGGGGAGGGGGAGGAGTGAGCTAGTGTGAGAGCAGCTGCAGATGGAAGGTTCTGGGGCCCAAAGCTAGGCTTGGAAATACAGTAGTGTATGTGACTTGATTTGAGAGCAACCCTCACCACAGATCCTTGTGTCTCTATAAAAAACCATTCTTGATGCCTATGAGTCTTCTATAAGTGTTTCAATTCTCAGAGTTAAATGCTGAGCACGCAGTAGGTTCTCCATAAATAATTTATTGATTGATTGATGGATGGATCAGATGTTGACCCTGTTCAAATTGTTGATCCCTAGGAGAGAAGAAATGATTTATTAACAGATATTAGCTGCTGTTGCTTCTACCGTGGTCATGGATCTTCAGATCCTTTGTGGGCTAAGTGAGCTTTTGTCCAGGGGATGACAGCCATAGCATATGGAGTGTTGCCTGCAGAGGCACAATGCGTGGAGTCTTGGCCTCTTGGGAAGTCTCAGAAGACCCAAGTTCCCTGCTCACAGAAGGGATGGGGGGAGCTGGGTCTGGCAAGGGAAGATGGAAAGGCGCTAAGGGTGAGCTTCACTGTCTCCACACTCTGGTCTGGAGCCTGCCCTTTTCATATCAGGCATTCTGCTTGATTTAAGATTTAGGGTGAAAGGTAGATCCATAACACACATCTTCTGGAAATAAAACCTTAAACTCTGTGTGACCTTTTAAAAATACAGAGCAGGCCAAAAACAATTTGTAAATTAAGAGATTATGTAATTAGGCGACCTTTCAAATGAAAGGACTTGTCTTGGAAGGGATAGCTGCCTCCTCTTTCACCCTTATCCAGCCTTTATTTTGACATTGAATTTGAGCAACACTAAACAGTGGGAAAAACCATCATGCCAAGCTAAACACAAGCCAATTCTAAATTAAATATGGGTGTCCCTTCCATCTGTCAATTGTGAAGGTGAAGGTGGTCATTGACCTGTGGTCATTGACCCTGCTTGAGCCTTGTGTGTTTCCTGCTTAAGCGGCCACCGGATCCCCCTCCCCCCAAGGAGTTTGGCCATTTGCTCCTTGGCATCTAGTCCTCAAGGAGTCACTGGTTGTTTTAATAATTCTCTCTGGAGGCCCTTAGATGAGTTCAGACAAAGACCCATAACACTCACAGAGAGACTCATTCTGACTGCTGCCCCTGTTAACACCTTCCTAGGTGGGACCACAGGTTCTTGGTTATGTCCCCAGCATCAGTACTCATTCTGCAGATTTGCAGGGTTATTGGATATTGGTGAGCCCCCACTATGCAGTAGTTATGTTACATAATTTACATCATTGGAACTCATATTTTCCTACACTCTATAATTACTTTTCTAGCTCTGATTCATTTCTTAGGCAGTTCGCACCAATTTCTTAGAAACCCTGTGTGGGTAGACCTCTCCTCCCTTCTCTCTTTACAAGCTCCCCCACCTCTTGGCTCTCCAAGTCAATGTCCTTGGCATCTTCAGGTCAGCCTACTGAAGCCTCAAGATTTTTACTGCACTGGCAGATAGACAGCTGCTGGCCTTGCCCACCAGGGCACTTCAGCAAGAGCAGGATGGCGCACCACGTCTTTGAGCCTTGTAGCTTCCCTGGGAGTCTGTGGGAAGGGGGGGATTGGTGGACTGACTGCCATATACCTTGCTGCTAATATCTTGTTCTCTTCTCATTCCTTTGACTGTGCTCTGCGGGTGCCGCTGCAGTGCGAAGGACCCTGAAGAGCGGCTTGACTCCAGAAGAAGCCAGAGCCCTGGGCCTGGTCAGCACCTCGGAGTTGCAGCTGTGACACCTGTGAGGTGCCCTGAGAAGTGTGCCCGAGGAGTGTGCAAGCTCTTGCTGGATGGGACCCCTCCAGTGGGGGGAGGGGGGCTGTACATTACCACCCGACAGTCTGGAAAGGAATGCTCATTTCTGTGTGTCACACCATGTGGCTTGTTTTGTCCAATGTGTGTTGACGTGGATCATTAGGAGTCTCCTTCACATAATCTCTTTCATCGTGTCAGCCGTGTTTCTCTTGTTCCCTTGAGACCTGGTTTAGTAGTTCCACTGTGTGACACCTCTTCTGTACAAGGAACATCCCTTTTAAGAAACAAATTTCTTCCGTCACAGTTACTATAGTAATATGAAGCAATTTGACTAGATTCACAGACTGGGTCTCCACAACACCAAAATGTCCAGATGTAAACTCCAAAATTGTACACTAAAGAAAGCACAGCTTGTTTACCAGTTGTGGATTTTAGTTGTACTAAAATGTTTATACATATTCATAAATGTATACCACATTTCAAATAATAAATAGAGTGTAATGTCATAACCAGAAACTTTTATTCTCCTGGGTGTAGGACCTTAAACAACCACGCAGACTTTCCAAATCAGCAAAACCTCTTCCCAGTTTCAGAAGAAGGACCCTTGCTCAGAATGGCCTTTAGGCCCCTTGGGTTTTGTTTTTGTTAATAGAGTGTATAGCACCAAACAATGTGCTTTTTGTAACTCCTAATTAGGCATAAGTCCTTGTTGCAGGGCATGTTAGCAGTAACCTAACATATCACCTTACCCATGCAGTTTGTTTTGCTCCATTGTGATGTTGAACCAAAAATTAGAGTAGCATTTTTAAAATCTGTACTATTCTACAAATCACTTCTTATGTTAAAAAAAAAAAAAAAAAAACTCACGTTCTCAAAATTTTACTAAGTACCCAAAACAAAATGGAAATCTTAAGCTTTGTCCACAGAGAACCTCAGAGTCACAAATTTAGTACTTGGCACTCCAGCACAGGTCATCAAGCTGAGGTTTCCAGAGGGGAAGGCGTGCGAGGGACTCTGATCAGCCACAGAGTGACAGGGAGCTGGTGGCCAAGCCCCTCACCCCAGAGTGGCAAGGCTCCCATGAAGAGCCTCTGCCTCCAAAAACGGGAAAGGTAAACCATTGCAGCAGGTATATTAGGGGTTAAAAGATCATCAGGCACCAGCTCCATCTTTTGTCTCACTTTCAATGACTATCTGTGCATTCCTGATGCTGGGAGTATGTGATTTATAAAGAACATGCAGTCATGTTGCCTGAAAAGCCAAAGGTAATATATTCACCCCATAGGCCTCTGTGACCAGGTCTTCCCCGCTTCTGCCACCTCACTGATTGAGAGACAAGGAGCTCTTTCAACCAGGTGTTTGTCAAATAATATGGATGTGAGCGCCTCAGGGTAGCCTTAAACCTGCAAGAGTTAGGTCTGTATATTACAGACAAGTTTGTTTAATCACCTTGTTATTTAAAGGGATACATAGGTTATTAATATTCATTTTCCTTATGGTTCTAAATAACATGTAATTTTGCACATATGGTTTAGTGCTTTGTGAGAGCATTTACCTGTTGCCTTGGCACTGAATACAAACATGGGCTATCATAGGATAGTGATGTGCAAACAAAAGAAAGATGCATTTATGTTACACTGTTTAGTGAACAAATACTTTCACTCCCTTCCTGGGGCCCTCCGTGTTCTGCTGAGAGTTATTGCTGTAGAAAACAATGTTTTATTTGGAAGGAAGTGACTGAATGAATCCAATGTTAATTTTATTTTAGGGATTAAAAATATTCTCAGAAGCAGCAAGCAAGATCAGCTAATTTCTTGGTTATAGCTAGGTAAATAAGGTCTCTTTCATTGGGAACGGCATCCTGAATAGTCCCACTGTAGTATGGGAATAAGATAGAGCAGGGGTTTCCAACCTAGTCTGCATGATCGTCTCACCTGGGGTGGGGGTGGGGGGGCTTCAAGAAATACTGATGCTTCTGTCCCACAACCAGAGAGTGTGATTTCTTTGGTCTGGAGTGGGGCCTGGACTTTGGATGTTTAATAATTGATCCTCTACCTACAGAGACTCCCCCACTCCCAATTCTAATGTGAAGACAAGTTTGGGAATCCCTGAGACACACGGTGCTTTTTTTTCTCTTTTTACTGGGATGGAGGTGGGAATTGGAGACTGAAGACTGTTTTTGAGAACTTTGAAAAACCAAATATAATTGCCCAAGAGAGAACTGGTTTTTAATCACTATTAACTGATCCACCAGTACATAGTTGAGCAAAGCCTTCCTACACTGCATACCCAGGGAGCTATGCCTGATCTTTGCCTTGAAAGCCAGGAGGACGAGACAATTGAGTCCTTCACCAAACATCTGTTCATGCCCAGAGATGGGGGGCGCGGGGTGGGGGGAGGTGGGCACATGGTAAGAAGCGTAAGAGGCCAACTCTTCATTTGCCTGTCTTTTCCACCTGTAGAAGTGCTTACTGACTCAGCGGCAGGACAGACAAACTTCCTGGAAGTGAACTCTGAGGCCCTGTCTACAAAGGTCAAGGGACAGTCAGGGTGTGCCAGTGAGAGTCCTGTGAGCCTGGCTTGTAGGGTAGATCTAGAACCTTCTGGATAATTCTCTTCCTTTGGATTGCTCAGTTCTTCTGGGGGAAATAGATGCATCAAAAAGGCCTGGACGAGCCTGGGGGAAAAATCAATCTGCATCTTTAAATTGAGTGATCTAGTAATTTTCAGTGAAACAGAAGGATTTTTCCTGTTGTTCATTTCCTTTCTCCTTGTTACCACTCATTCTGACTGCTTCTATTAGAGATTTTTAATTCAGGAGATTAAATTTCTTAAAGACCTCTGAGAAGCATCAAAGCTGAGTGGTGCCTTACACTTGCAAGATGCTATTGCTAATCTTTCTGGTGTCATCATAGACATTCTCATGCCTGTTTCTTAACTGAACTTACAAAACTGCCAGCAAAGTAAACAAAGGAAAGACTTTTCTGTTAAAGATGTTTGGGTTTTGTTTTCTGTGGAATCTTATCTTTTGTTTTGTTTTTTTTTTCTTCCTACTTCAATAAAAGTAACATACCAAGGGATTTGGGGATGGAGGAGGGGTGCACAGGGTCATGGATGACTGAAGCCCATGTTATTTTCTTCCAAGTCCATATGCCAACACAGTGCAGGGGGGGTGAGCCAGGGGCCAGGAGTCAGAAGACCTGGGTTCCAGACTCCTTACCTTCAGAGATCTCCTCTGCATCATCCAGTTCCCAAACCCACTGTGTCTGTGCTCATAGCCCTGAGATGATATATTACCAAATACCACTGTATTAGGCTGAATAATAGCCACCCAAATACAGCAGGTCCTAATCCCTGGAACCTGTAAATGTAACCTTGTAAGGAAAAAGGATCTTTGCAGATGTGATTAAGTTAAGGATCTTGACATGCGGAGTTATCCAAGTGGGTCTTAAATCCAGTCACAAGTGTCCTTACAAAAGAGAGGCAGAGGGAGATTTGATACACACAGAAGAGAAGGTGACATGAAGATGGAGGCAGAAATTGTAGTGATGTGGCTACAAGCAAAGGAATGCAAGCAGCCACCAGAACCTGGGAGAACCAAGGAATGGATTCTGCCCTAGAGTCTCGGAAGAGTGCAGCCCTGCCACCACCCTGATTTCAGTCCAGTGAAACTCATGTTGAACTTCTGGCTTCCAGAACTGTGAGAATAAATATCTGTTGTTGTAAGCTACCAAGTTTGTAATAATTCGTTATGGTAGCCCTAGGAAACCAATAAAAGCACCAACCACAAAGGTGCACTGAGGGCTTGTTGTAGAGGTGACCCTGTGCTGGGGGTGGGGAGTCAGCCATGAAAAGGAGGGCCATGATTCCTCCCCTTGGGGAGCTTATCTGGGACCACTGGAGATAGTCATCAAACGATTAAAATTTGTGTTGAACCAACCACCATGCAGCTGTTTCTGTATTTTATCACACAGATAAGATGGAAATACCCAATTGCCTAGGATAAGGGATGAAATGTCTGCAATTGCAGAATGTACATAATATTGAAATGCCTGATCCATTTTGTCAAAAAGAGGCAGTCTATTTGACAGAAAAATCAGTTCTGTTTGCTAAGCCATTCATAGGGGAGGAATGGACTTTCTCAGTAATTTTTAAAATAATTCAAATACTATATATAGAAAGCATCTCTGTTGATATGTATTGCATTTGCTATGTATTATTTTATATAATGCTTCTAAAAACTGTGAATTTCATTTTACATGTGAATAAGCTGAGGATAAGAGATGCTAAATAACTTAATAACTTTCCGCAAGGACAGAAGATAGGAATTGATATATTCTGGTTTGTCTCACTAGTTCTGGTTATTTTCTTTAGAATCCCTAAAGCAGCCTGTTAGTTGGATGTCAGTAGCAGGCTATGCTTCCGGGCACAAAACAGTGCACCACAGACTGAACTAGGGGTGGTTCTGGTAGAAGAGGGAGCCAGTCAGTCAGTCCCACCTTGACCAAACTGAAAAATCCTGGAGGCCTGCGTAGAACTGCCCTATTGGGTTTCCAAGGAGCAGCTGGTGGATTTGAACTGCTGACCTTTGGTTAGCCCTAGCTGTTAACCACTGTGCCACCAGGGCTCCACAGGAGGTGGCAGCACCATCTAAACTTCTTTTATTCAAGACTGACAATCAAAAACAAATTTCACATCAACTGTTGGTGACCGGCTATCCACGCATCTATCCATGTACATTCAGCACAAATAGCAGGAGTTCAGAAGTGAAAAAAATCGTTTATGACTTTATGATGGGATGATTTCCACTCTGATTGGTGAGCAGATATGGTGAGAGGTCATTAAAAAAAAAAAAAAAAAAAAAACATTGTCAAGTCGATTCTGACTCATAGCTATGCTATAGGAGAGAGTAGAGCTGCCCCATAGAGTTTCCAAGGAGCAGCTGGTAGATTCAAACTGCTGACCTTTTGGTTAACAGCCGAGCTCTTGACCACTGAGCCACCAGGGCTCCATTAGGATTGCTAACACTCAACTGAGGGAGGACCAAGCCCTCTATATTCTCTTCATGAGCACTTTTGTTTAGGAAGAGGTCCGCCTGAAAAAGTATAAATTTTTGACTTCAGGAATTGGTAGTTCAAACACATTTCAGCTGTTGATGATAGTCGAAATTGTTCCTAACTACTGGATTAGCCATCTTCCTGATCGTTGGTATGTTTGAGTCAATTGTTGTGACTACTGTGGCAATCCATCTCATTGAGAGTTTCCCTTGTTTACACTGGCCCTCCACCAAACATCATGTCCTCTTCTAATGACTGGTCTCCTCTGATAACATGTCCAAAGTAAGTGAGTTGAAGTCTTGCCATCCTCGCTTCCTGGACTCAAACATACCGTTGTAAAGATGGTGCAGGACAAGACAACATTTTGTTCTGTTATACATTTTGTTCTCCATGAGTTGGAGCCGACTAGATGGCAATTAGCAGCAACAACAATGGATTAGCAACAGTGGTCTGTTTTCAGAATGTTTTGCATTTTAGAAGTAGAGCATTACACGTACTGGAAAATTAAATTGGCTGGATAATTAAACATCTGATAGTGAACATTAGCCATGGTGGTCATAACTGAGGAATAATTGCAACCCCGCAGTTCAGTGTGCGCTGAACCCACTGCACCTCCAGGGCTTGATGCTGCAGGCTCCTTGCATGTGGCTGGCAAGGCAGGAAGACAGGAAGAGGTTTGTACGTGCCAATCTCCATGTCCTCAGAGACTCACACGTTCACCTCTGCATCCCCCATTAGAGGGACTAGTCAACCAGTTTCTATTTAACACATTTCCTTCATTTTGATATAATTTATAAGTTACCTGGTTTAGGTGGAAATAGGAGGAAATGGATCTTGGTCAAATATAGAAGATATCGCACGAAGGATTAGCACAGCATGTTGTAGATGTGTTACATCAACCACAAGTAGGACACCTCATGTTCCTCCATGTCATCAGCTGGTTTTCTTTGGCTATAAGAGGTCACTGCAGTACTTGGACTACTCAGTTGGTCCAGCTAAGCAGAGCGCTTGTTGGCTTTTGCTTTTGCTTTTTCAGAAAATAAACCAGGAAGCTCATGTCCCTTCAGAGAGAGACCCTGCTCCCAAATAGCATCTGCCTAGAAATATCAACCCATCCTTGTCTTTTTCTGTGAACTGAGAGTTGTAAAAAGAATATATAAAGTAGAAAAGGATGCTGTCTTAGAAAAAAAGTGTCTTAAAATTGAATAAATGCCCTGTTCTTTATAAAAACGCCTTTCAGCAGAGTTATTCTGAGAATTGTAATGTAAAAACAAGCCCTTCAGGTCTAAAAGAGGGCTGCCCAATAGAACTTTCTGTGGTGATGAAAGTGTTCTGTATATGTACTATCCAATATGGTAGCCACTAGCCATATGTGACTATTGAGCACTTGAAACGTGGCTAGAGAGACTGAGGAAATGAATTTTATATCTTATTTTAAGTTTAAATTTAAGTAGCCACATGTGCTAGTAGCTGTATTGGACAGCACAGATACAAGAAAATAAACCTTTGTGTATACTTTGTTGCTGTTTGTTTACTCATTTTATATAAAGGAGGTTTTTATAATATTAAATTTAATTGTCTATAAAATTGCTTTGGACCACTGTTTACTCCATCAAGAATTTAAAGCAATGTCTAAGACTCTACATCCACCCCCTGCCTAAGTTGTGTTCCAAGCCTTAGGAATTGTTGTCCTCAAAGGAGAATTTGGTGTGATGGTCATTGCTATCAAATACACTCCTCTCCTGACATATTCTGCCTACAAGATGCTGTCTTTCCTCAGCAGAGTGCACATCAGACCTGGGCATACAGCCTTGTGATGTATGCACGGCAGAGCACTCATCTCCAACAGTTAAATCCACCTTGTAATAAAGCTTTGTAAAGCACCACTTCACTTCTCGGTTTGTTGTACTGTTTATTGTTACCATGATACCCTCTGGATGGCCCTCACTACTGTATTTCCTCCACATGAGACTACTTGGTTGAGTATTGAGAAACATCCAGTTGGATGGTCTTTTTCATTCTGCTTACTGTGTTTACAGAGGGCAGGTATTGGACAAGGCATGGTGCTGAGTGTTGTAGGGAACACAAGGACATGTAATTACAAAGATCCCATTTCCTAAACCACAAATCAAGACACAGTGTCTGATAAAAATTTTTGAACCACAGCCAGTGAATGGTAAGAGGCAGTCTGGAGATGTAGTTTGGATGCCAAAACATTGGAATATCTGCAACATATTTCATTACAGTAGAGTTTTCTGATAGAGGTGGTCTGTGAGCTGGACTAAGGTGTCCTGACTCTAAAGCAGTGGCTGTCTTTTCACAATTTTGCATAAACACTTAAATTTACAGGTAGCATTTTACAATTTTTTTCTTATTACTTTGGTTGCATATTCCTGCTGATCTATCCTGGACTCAAGTATGAAACAGCTCTTGATTTTTCACAAACTTATATATTGGCTGATTCGAGCTTTAATCTATTAATGGTTCATGGGGTTTCACACCAAGCAGCATGACTTGCCAGAGAACCATAAAGTTCCTGTCTCAACAACCATTGAAGACACATTGGAAACATGGCAAGATGGTCAAAAGTTAATTGAGTGGCAATGGCAGAAAGAATTCCACCCTTAAAGAGGACTCTTCTTGTGAGCTACGGCTTCACAGAGAGCTCTGAGGTGGGGGGAGACTGGAGCTGGATCTTGGGAGGCAGAAACGGGACATCTGGCCCTCAGTGGCTGGGAGGAAACTATAGGTGTAAAAGCATAGAAGGAGAAGAAATCCAGTGTTTTGGAAGGAAAGTAAATGGATCAGAACCAGATGGCTTCTGTATAAAATTGATGGGAAATGCTGGAAAGAAAGGTTGAGGTCATGTTATAAAGGAAGGAGGGGAGAAGGAGTTCTCATCTATGTATTGTTGTTAGGTGCCATCAAGTCAGTTCTGACTCATAGCCACCCTATGTACAACGGAACAAAACCCGATCCTGCACCATCCTCACAATTGTTGTTATGCTTGAACCCGTTGTTGCAGCCGCTGTGTCAATCCATCTCACTGAGGATCTTCCTCTTTTTCGATGACCCTCTGCTTTACCAGCATGATGTGCTTCCCCAGGGACTGATCCCTCCCAATAACATATCCAAAGTATGTGAGACGTAGTCTTGCCATCCTTGCTTCTAAGGAGCATTCTGGTTGTACTTCTTCCAAGACAGATTTGTTCATTCTTTTTGGTAGTCCAGGGTATATTAGCTCATTTAATCTTCACAATAACTCAATACAGGGAGCTCCTGTGTTAACCAGAGAATTCTTGGCTGAAAAAACAGAATCCAATCTTTTGGCTTAACCCAAGGAAAGAAATTCATTACAAGACCCCAAGGACAAGAGTTCAGCCAATTTGGATTGGTACCCACCCAGTGTCCAATCAACTGTAATCAAGAAGCCAGAGTTATACTACACAAATACGGCTACCAGACACCCTGTGTGTGAGCCTCAGGGAGTGCTGGGAGATGGGAAGACACTCTAAAGGCATCTACTACAGCAAAGCCTCCTGACCAGTTTAAGGCCTCCAAGCCAAGAGTTTCTTCCAACCTGTTCTCCAAGTCAAATCCCTTCCAGTTTACCTCAGGAGCAATAAAATACTATCACCCAGAAGTGTACCAAAACATGAAAATGTTTGAGAAGCAGCCTTATACCTTCAATATGATTATCACAATTTTACAGGTGATGAAAATGAGGCATAAAAAGATTAAGTAGATTTCTCAGTATCGCATAGCTAATTAATGGAAGATACAGAATTTCAGCTAAAGTCTGGCCTCAAATCATGTTACTTTCCCAGTAGACTAATACACCACTCATAGTACAAGACAGATGAAAAAAATAAGAACACTCTCTGATAACAATGCAACAAAACTAAAGAACGTTTTTTAAAAAAGCCCTTCTCCTAGAAATTTTAAAGACTCTGTTAACTTGAGAGAGAGGAAAAATACAAAAAAAATTACAGAATTTCTAAAAAATAAGTCCTCAAAGTAGCATCTTTGCTTTTGAACACTTTGAAGAGGTCTTTTGCAGCAGATTTGCCCAATGCAATGCATCATTTGATTTCTTGACTGCTGCTTCCACAGGCGTTGATTGTGGATTCAAGTAAAATTAAATCCTTGACAACATCAGTCTTTTCTCCATTTATCATGATGTTGCTTATTGGTCCAATTGTGAGGATTTTTGTTTTCATTATGTTGAGGTGTAATCCATACTGAAGGCTGTAGTCTTTGATCTTCATCAGTAAGTGCTTCAAGTCGTCTTCACTTTCAGCAAGCCAGGTTGCATCATTTGCGTATCATAGGTTGTTTATGAGTCTTCCTCCAATCTTCTTGCCACATTCTTCTTCATATAATCCAGTTTTTCAGATTATTTGCTCAGCATACAGATTGAATAAGTATGGTGAAAGGATACAACCCTGACGCACACCTTTCCTAATTTTAAGCCATGCAGTATCCCCTTGTTCTGTTCAAATGACTGCTTCTTGATCTATGTACAGGTTCCTCATGAGCACAATTAAGTGTTCTGGAATTCCCATTCTTCACAATGTTATGCATAATTTGTTATGATCAACACAGTCAAATGCCTTTGCATAGTCAATAAAACACAGGTAAACATCTTTCTGGTATTCTCTGCTTTCAGCCAAGATCCATCTGACATCAGCAATGATACCCCTCATTCCATGTCCTCTTCTGATTCTGGCTTGAATTTCTGGCAGTTCCCTGTCGATGTACTGCTATGACTGCTTTTGAATGACCTTCAGCAAAATTTTACTTGCGTGTAATATTAATGATATTGTTC
Organism: Trichechus manatus latirostris; assembly: GCF_000243295.1. Classification (NCBI taxonomy): domain Eukaryota; kingdom Metazoa; phylum Chordata; class Mammalia; order Sirenia; family Trichechidae; genus Trichechus; species Trichechus manatus. The sequence goes on along the minus strand of NW_004444014.1, from coordinate 11,554,337 downwards.
AATGATTTCTGCATTCATTTGGATCACCTTTCTTGGGAATAGGCATAATTATGGATCTCTTCCAGTCTGTTGGCCAGGTAGCTGTATTCCAAATTTCTTGGCATAGACTAGTGACCACTTCCAGTGCTGCATCTGTTTGTTGAATCATGTCAATTGGTATTCCATCAATTCCTGGAGCCTTGTTTTTCACCAGTGCCTTCAGTGCAGTTTGAACTTCTTCCTTCAGTACCATCGGTTCTTGATCATATGCTACCTTCTGAAACAGCTGAACATCAACCAATTCCTTTTGGTACAGTGACTCTTTGTATTCCTTCTATCTTCTTTTGATGCTTCCTGCATCGTTTAATATTTTCCCTGTAGAATCCAATATTGCAACTTGAGGCTTGAATTTTTTCTTCAGTTCTCTCGGCTTGAGAAGTCCCAAGCGTGTTCTTCCGTTTTGGCTTTCTAACTCCAGGTCTTAGCACATTTCATTATAATGCTTTACTTTGTCTTCTCGAGCCACCCTTTGAAATCTTCTGTTCAGCTCTTTTACTTCATCATTTTTTCCATTAGCTTTAGCTAGTCAATGTTCAAAAGCAAGTTTTAGAGTCTCTTCTGACATCCATTGTGGTCTTTTCTTTCTTTCCTGTCTTTTTAATGACGTCTTGTTTTCTTCTTGTATGATGTTCTTGATGCCATTCTACAACTCATCTGCTCTTCTGTCATTAGTGTCCAATGCCAGAGATCACATGATAGAATTTTGCAAGACCAATGACTTCTTCATTGCAAATACCTTTTTCAACAACATAAACAGTGACTATACATGTGGACCTCGCCAGATGGAATACACAGGAATCAAATCGACTACATCTGTGGAAGGAGATGGTGGAAAATCTCAGTATCATCAGTCAGAACAAGGCCAGGGAACGACTGCAGAACAGACCATCAATTGCTCATATTCAAGTTCAAGTTGAAGCTGAAGAAAATTAGAACAAGTCTAGGAGAGCCAAAGTACAACCTCAAGTGTATCCCACCTGAATTTAGAGACCGTCTCAGGGAGCTGTTAGCTGATATTAAATGGCCAAATGTATATGTAATTGGAGTACCAGTAGGGAAGGAGAGAGACATTTAGGCAAAATTAAAAAGTATGAAGAATTAGTGGTTCAGAATTTCCCAAATGTGATGAAACACAGATACATGTAGATACAAGATGTTAATGAACAAAGAAACGCCTGTCGAGGCACGTCATATTCAAACTTTCAAAAGACAAAGATAAAGAGCACATCTTAAAAATGGCAAGAGAAAAATGCAGATAGGCTGAAAAGTGAATAGAATAAGATATCCTATTCAAGAGTGAACACCAGAAGGCAGGAGTATCTATATTAATATCAGAAAAAATAGATTTATAAACAAAATTATCACTGATAAAAAGGGATAATTCCTTTTGTCATAAAAGTATGTTGGATTTTGTCAAAAGCCTTCTCTGCTTCGATTGAGATAATCTTGTGGTTCTTTTCCTTTGTTCTATTAATGTGATGTATTACGTTGATTGATTTTCTCATGCTGAACCACCCTTGCATTCTTGGGATAAATTCCATTTGATCATGAAGCATAATCCTTTTAATATGCTTCTGGATTTGGTTTCACTAATATGAAATACCTAAGATAGGCAAATATATAGAGATCAGAGTTTCATTGTAGTTACCAGGGGTGTAAGGGGCAGGGAAAGAGAGGAATCATTGTTTAGGTAGCATTGAGTTTTTTTTATGGGTATGGAAAATTTGGCCATGGATATTGGTGATGGTTGCACAACATGGATGATATAATTGGTTTTACTGAATTACACACTTGAAAAATGTTGAATTAGAAAATGATTTATCTGTATTTTTACAACAATAAAAAAAGGGCAGTACTTCCTGTGATCATTAAGGTTGTGTCAGCTTGGCTGGACCATTATTCTCAGTGGCTTGGCATTTATGATGTGGTTTGGCATTTATGATGTAGTTTGGCAGTCATACAATGATGTGATCACCTCCATGATGGGATCTGCTGTGAGTAGCCAATCAGTTGAACAGGAGTTTCCTTGGGGTGTGGCCTGCATCGAATATAGGTGGACTTTCTGTCAAGGCTTGCTGGCTTTTGCTTGCTCTGGGTCCTGCAGCTGGCTCCTGTTCATCTGACCTCCAGCTCTTTTGACTTGAACTAGCAGCTTACCAGCCATCTTGCCTGCCAGTCTTGGGATTCATCAGTCTCTGCAGCTATGTGAGCCAGGAGAAGCCTCCAGCCTGACTCAGGGACTTGGGACTTTCCAGCCTCTACAATCAGTGAGCCATTTCCTTCACATAAATCTCTCTCTATATATGTATATGCTTTACTGGTTGTGCTTCTCTAGAGAACCCAGACTAAGACACTTCCTAATGACTCAAGGTTTAAATCATCAGAAAGACATAACAATGATAAATATGTATGCACCCAATAATAGAGCTTCAGAAAACATGAAGTAAAAGTTGACAGAAGTAAAGGGAGTAAATAAAAGATAATTACGTGAAGTTAAACTCACCATTGAACTTAGAGAATTTAACATCCTTTACTCAGCAACGGATAGGATAACTAGATGAAAAGTCAGCAAAGATGTAGAATATTTAAACAACACTATCAACCACCTGAAATTAATTGATATTTCTAGAACACTGTACCTAAAAACAGCAAAGTACACATTCTTTTAAAAAATGCACATGGTATGGTTACCAGATGTCTTAGTCATCTAGTGCTGCTTTAACAGAAATACCACAAGTGGATGGATTTAACAAAGAGAAGTTTATTTTCTCACAGCCCAGTAGGCTAGAAGTCTGAATTCAGGGCACTGGCTCCAGCAGAAGGCTTTCTCTCTCTGTCAGCTCTGGAGGAAGGTCTTTGTGATGCATCAGTCTTCCTTTGGTCTGGGAGCATCTCAGTGCAGGAACCTCACGTCCAAAGGATGCACTCTGCTCCCGGCACTGCTTTCTTGGTGGTATGAGGTCCCCGTGTATCTCTGCTCACTTCTCTTTTTTATATCTCAAAAGAGATTGGCTTAAGACACTATGTAATCTCGTAGACCTTATTAGTATAACTGTTACTAATCCATCTTGTTACATCATAGTGATAGAGTTTACAACACATGAGGAAATCACATCAGATTACAAAATGGTACACAATCATACAATATGGGGAATCATGACCCAGCCAAGTTGACAGATATTTTTGGGGGACACAATTCAATCCATGACACCAGAATAGATCACATTCTCGGCCATAATACAAGTCCCAATAAATTTTAAAATTTTGAAGTCATACAGAGCATATCCTCCAACCACAAACCAATTAAATTAGAAATCAATAAGATAACCAGGAAAATTCAACTCTTTGGAAATTAAATAACACACTCCTAAATAATCATTGTATCAAAGAAGAAATCACACAAGAAAATAGAAAATATTTTTAATTGAATGCTAATGAAAATATAGCATATCAAAATTTGTGGGATTCAGCTAAAACTATGCTTAGAGAAAAATTTATTCTGTTAAATGGTTATATTAGAAAAGAAAAAGGTCTCAAATCCATGAATATAAGCTTCCAGTTTAAGCAAAAAAAAAGAACACATTAAGCCAAAAGGAAGCAGAAGGAAATAAATCAATGATATAGAGAGCAAAAACAGTAGAGAAAATCAATGTAATGGAAAGAAGATTCTTAGAAAAAGATAAATAAAATCAGTAAGCCTCTAGTCAAGTTAATAAAGAAAAAAGAGAAGATACAAAGAAGTAATGAAAGGAATACAGAAGTAAAAACCATCCTGATTTGTAGACAACATGATCATGTTTTAGAAAACCCTAAGGAATTTACAAAAAAGCTATTAGAACTAAGAACGAATGTAGCAAGGGTGTATGGTTGTTGTTGTTAGGTGCTGTCAAGTCAGTTCTGACTCATAGAGACCCCACGCACATCAGAACAAAACAGTTCCTGGTCCTGCGCCATCCTCACAATTGTTGCTATGCTTGAGCCCATTATTGCAGCCACTGTGTCAATCCATCTCATTGAGGGTCTTCCTCTTTTTTGCTGACTCTCTACCTTTCCAAGCATGATGTCCTTCTCTAGGGACTGGTCCCTCCTGATAACATGTCCAAAGTACATGAGATGAAGTCTCGTCATACTTGCTTCCAAGGAGCACTCCTGCTTTACTTCTTCCAGTACGACTTATTTGTTCTTCTGACAGTCCATAGCATATTCCAAATTCTTCGCCAACACCAAAATTCAAATGTATCAATTCTTCTTCAGTCTTCCTTATTCATAGTCTGGCTTTTGCATGCATATGAGACAACTGAAAATATCTTGGGTTGGGTCAGACAAACCTTAGTACTCAAAGGACATCTTTGCTTTTGAATGCTTTTTAAAGAGGTCTTTTGCATCATATTTGCCCAATGCAATACATCATATGATTTGAATAGATCAATTGAATAGTGTCCAGAAATAGACCCACACTTACATGGTTGACTGATTTTTGTCAAAGGTAATTAATGGGGGAAAGATAGTCTTTTCAGCAAACAATGCTGGAACAACTGCTACCTGTATGAAAAATAATAAACTATGATCCTTACCTCGCACCATACACAAAAATAACAAAAATGGCTCATAGAGCTGAAACTATTAAAGTTACAGAAGAAAACATTGGATAAATATTTGTGACATTGGCTTAGGAAAAGATATCTTAAATAGGACACATAAAGCAGTCGCCATAAAAGAAAAAAATGGACTTCATCAAGACAAAAAGATGTCTAACAAGAAAGTCAAACAAACAAAAAAATGTATGATTCCATGTATATGAAATTCTAGAAAAGGTAAACTGTATCTCAGTGCTTGCCTGAGGCTGGTGTTGGGCAGCAAAAAGGCATGAGAAACTTTTTGGGGTAAGGGAACTGTTCTATATCTTGTGGTGGTGGTTACATGCTTGTATACAACTATCAAAATTCATTAAATTGTACACTTAATGTAAGTGAATTTCATTGCATGTAAATAATACCCTAACACAAAAATAATAAAGGCAAAATAAGATGTTTTCAGATAAAGAAAACTAAGAATTTGTCTCCTGCAGATCTGCACTATGAGAAATGCTAAGAGAAGTTCCCTTCAGCCTAAAGGGAAATGATATCAAATGGAAACTCAGATTCCAGAACAAATGAAGAGAAGTTTTGTTTTATTTATGTGATGGATTACATGGATTGTTTTTCTAATGTTGAACCATCCTTGCATACCTGGTATGAATCTTACTTGGTCATGGTGTATTATTTTTTTGATATGATGCTGAATTCTATTGGCTAGAATTCTACTGAGAATTTTTGCATCTATATTGAAAAGAGATATTGGTCTGTAATTTTCTTTTTTTGTGGCTTCTTTTCCTGGTTTTGGTATCAGGGTCATGATGGCTTCACAGAATGAATTCGGAAGTGTCGCTTCTTTTTCTGTGTTCTGAAATAGTTTGAGTAGTACTGGTACAAGGTCTTCTCTGAATGTTTGGTAGAATTCTCCAGTAAAGCCATCTGGGCCAGGGATTTTTTTGGAGGGAGTTTTTTTTTAATTACCTTTTCAATCTCTTCTTTTGTTATGGATCTGTTCAGATTTTCAACATCACTTGTGATAGTTTGGGTAGGTAATGTGTTTCTAGAAATTTATCCATTTCCTCTAGGTTTTCAA
>NW_004444014.1:11546751-11548221 GCF_000243295.1 Trichechus manatus latirostris | reverse complement strand
TGTGCATCTATTGCTATAAATTGTCCTCTGAGGACTGCCTTTGCTGTGTCCCAGAGGTTTTGGTATGATGTGTTTTCATTCTCGTTTGATTCTAGGAATTTTTTTATTCCATCTCTGATTTCTTGTTACCCAGTGGTTTGTAAGCAGGGTGTTATTCAGTTTCCATGTGATTGATTTTTTTTCCTTGCTCTTTCTGTTGTTCATTTCTACCTTGATGGCATTGTGGTCAGAGAAGATACTTTGTATTATCTCAACACTTTGGATCTTTTTGAGGATTGCTCTGTGGCCTAAGATGTGGTCTATTCTGGAGAACATTCCATGTGCACTGGAAAAGAATGTGTAATTTGCAGGTGTAGGGTGGAGTGTTCTATATATGCCTATGAGGTCGAGTTGACTGATTGTGCCCTTTAGGTCTACTGTACCTTTGTTGAGTTTCTTTTTAGATGTTCTGTCCTTTACCGAGAGTGCTCTGTTGAAGTGTCCTACTATTATTGTGGAACCTTCAGTTTCTCTTTTCAGTGCTGTTAGAGTTTGTTTTATGTATTTTGGAGCCCTGTCATTGGGTGTGTAGATGTTTATTATGGTTATGTCTTCATGACGGGTCATCCCTTAATCATTATATAGTGTCCTTGTTTGTCTTTTTTGGTGGATTTTGTTTTAAAGTCTGTTTTATCTGAGATTAGTATTGCCACTCCTGCTCTTTTTTGGTAGTTGTTTGCTAGATGTATTTTCTTCCAACCTTTGATTTTTAATAAATTTACATCTTTGTTTCTAAGGTGTGTCTCTTGTAGACAGTATACTGATGGATCCTGTTTTTTTAATCCATTCTGTCACTCTCCATCTCTTTATGAGTGTATTGAGGCAATTTACATCCAGTGTAATTATTGATAGGTATGAGTTTATTGCTGTCATTTTGTAGTGCCTTTTTTTTTTGTGGCTGACGTTTTCTTTGTTCCTGCTACTCTCTTGTGCTGAACTCCTTTTGTTTGTGGATTTTTTTTCATTTCTTTTATTTTTGTAAGTTTTATTTTCCCTGAGACTTTATGTTTTTCCTCTTTATTTTGATAAGTAGGTTTGTTAACTTTCTTTGTGGTTACCATGAAATTTACCCTTATCTTTCTAAGTTTGAAGCAGTCTATTATTACTTGGTATTGCCTTGCCTTCCTCTTCTTCTATACCTTCCTCTTCTATACCTACACTGTTTATTCCCTCTTTTATTGTTCTGATGTTGTCATTTAACAGATTAACTGCTGTGATTCCCTGTTGTATTTCTTTTGGTTTTGGATAGTCCTTGAGAGTTCATTTCCTAGATTGGATCTGGCTGGTACGATCTGCGTCCTAGATTCAGCCTGTGAGCTGATGTTGTTTGTGCTCAGATAGAAGGACTCCCTTTAATAATTCTTGTAAGTTTGGTTTGGTTTTTACATAGTCCCTTAATTTCTGTTTATCTGGAAATGTCCTAATTTCACC
>NW_004444014.1:11514930-11545997 GCF_000243295.1 Trichechus manatus latirostris | reverse complement strand
TCTGCTTTTTGCTTCAACTCTTGGATAGCTCTGAATATTAGAGATTTGAATTCCCTATCAGATAGTTCTAGTGCCTTGTCTTCTACCAGAAGGTCATCTGGTGTTTTATTTTTGACGCCTACTGAAACCATTCTGTCCTGTTTTTGTAAATGTTTTGATGTTGTCTGCTGTCTTCCAGGCGTTTGGTATTTATTTTTTTCGTTTATTGAGTATAGATTTGTTTCATCCTGCTTTTTTTTGTTTTATTTGGCTATGTCTGAGCAGGCAGGCTGTGTGTGCTTTGTTGTTTGCTCGTCTGTAGGCACGACACTTTTCACCTTCTTCTCAAATTGGCAGGGTCAGTCGCTCAGATATGGTACAGCATGGCAGGTCTAGCTGAAGAGGAGTGGCTGGGATGGGTTGTTTGTGGCACTTACTACGGCCACCAGGGTGGGCTGGTGATCAGTGCAGGGCAGGTTCCGGTAGGCCATGCCCAGGCTGCTTGGTGGTGTGATGTTCAGCACACAGTGCAGGTAGGCTGGCTGGATGGGGAGATTGTGATGTGTGGAGCTAAGATGGGTATGGGAGAGAGGAGAGAGGAACAGGAGCCAAAAATATACAACCAAAGAGAGTGCTGGGGAGCTTGCTGTTGGAGTGGAGAGATGAGAGACTATGAAATGAAGAAAAACAAAAAGGAGAAGAAGAAAAAAAAAAAGAAAAGAAAAAAATGAATAAATAAAACTTAGAAAGAAAAAAGAAAAGGAAAGCTCCCAGGGATCCCACCGGTGCAGCTACGAGGTCTGGGGAAGTTGCTCCCAGGCTGTGAAGTACAGCCTGGCTAGAAGGGGTAGAGGTGTCACTCAGCACCAGGTATTCACGGGACAGGAAGAGAAGAAAAGTATAGAGAGATGAAAAACTGAGTAATGAAGAAAGACATAAAGGGAAGAGGCAAAAGAAAACAAAACAAATAAATAAAAAAAGAACAAGAAAACCCCCCTAAAAGCAGAAAAAAAACCCCAAAAAACGAGAAAAAAGAAATGTCCTCAGGGATCCCTCTGCACGTCTGCGCAAAGTGAGGGGTAGGTCCCAAGCCACGCAGTATTGCCTGGGTAGAATGGGCTCACAATTTGAGAAACTACAAAGAAAACAAACAATTCAAAACAAACAAATAAAAGCCCCAGAATCCCATCAGAGTGGCAGCACAGGCTGGGAAGCAGTCTCACATTCCAGCAGTGTTTCACAGCTTTTCAGGAAGAAGCAAAGATGGCACACGGAGCCATGTATTTGAGAGAAAGGAGGGGGAGGTGGTGAGAGGTAAGGAAGAAATCTAAAGAAGTGGGAAAAAGCAACACCAGCAGCCAACAAATGGCACTTAGGGAGCCAGCCAGTGTGGGTTGGTGGAATCCAAGCAGCACTGGGGTGAACCTGGTGCATCCCGGCCAAAAGACTGTGGCCACAGGAAGCATAGGAGGCTGAGTGGGGGTGAAGAAGTATAGGGGGTGGGAAAGCGTATATTGCTGGTTACAGGTTGTTTTAGGCTGGGTTCTCTAGAGAAGGAAAACCAGTAAAGTGTATAAATATATATATATATAGATTATATCAAGGAAACAGCTCACGTGATTGTAGAGGCTAGAACATCCCAAGTCCGTGGATCAGGGTAGAGGCCTCTCCCAAGTCACACAGCTGCAGAAGCTGGCAAGCCCAAAATCGGCAGGTCGGAGAGCAGGGCTCCTGCTCACAAGCTGTGCAGATTGACGAATCCCAGGTTCGGCAGATAAGCTGACAGCTCAAGTCCCAAGAACAGGAGATGAGACAACAGGAAGCAGCCGCAGGATCCAGAGACAGCAAAAAGCCAGAACGTCTGCTTATATACAGATGTGGGCCACACCCCCAAGGAGACTCCCTTTCATCTGATTGGCTAGTCACAGTATATTCAATCATGGTAGTGATTACATTAAAACACTGAGAATCATGGCCCAGCCAAGTTGACACACAATCTTAACCATCACACTGGTTGTTCTGTCTCCTGCTGGAAGCTCCTTGAAGCTGCTTTCTCATACCCCCTGTTCGCTGGTCTCTAATAGGAGTCCAAGATGGTGGGTCCGTGCTGCGTTAGCTAATGGGGGCCCTCTGCATGTATCTCTCCTCACTCTCTGTTCTCTGTCAGTTTCTTATTCCATTCGGTGCTTGGCTGAGTTCTTTATCTCTTCATTTGATGCTTAGGGTTTCAGGATTACCATTTTCTCTGTTTGGCTTAGTTTTTCGGATCTTTGCTGTGGAAGGATGGCGTGGTGCTTCTGCCTATAGTGCCCTGTTGCCCGGAAGTCCCCCAACTGCCAGCTTTAATTGCTTTAGTTTTAAAACCTAAATGACCTGGTTGAGTCTTTTTTTCTTCATTCGACCCACTCAACCTACATATTGTCTGAAGTGAGACTTCTGCCTGCAGTGCTCCCTTCCCTCTTCACCAGGGCCAGCTTCATGGACGTGTGACCTGTGCAGTCACACAGGGCCCTACACTTAGAAGGGCCTCACACTTTGTTAAATGCTCTTCTGTCACTGTCTTGAAAGTCTTAATAATTTTAGCTTGGAACTTGTGTTTAGTAAGTAAAGTCTGATGTGACAATGAAGCATACACATAAGGAGATACGTGCAGTATGTGTGTCCACTGCTCCTTGTTGCCCCACTTATACGTAGCCTTCATGATGCCCTGTGAGCACGGAGTTCCAGTGAATCCACAATGCATGAGAGTACAGTGAGATTCAAAGTGAGTAGAAGGTAAGCATGTGATGTCTGCAACGGAGTAAATGGGGGTAGTGAGAGCCCCAGGAGGCTATGCTTTCCATTTGAACCAAGCTTCTTTCAAATGCAAAGAAGGCAATAGCATTCTAAGAAACATGAATGACTAAGGAACCCCATTATATCCTTCCTTCCTTATGTTTCTTTCTCGTAGTAAAACCAGTTGCTGTAGAGTCAGAATCAACTCATGGTGACCCCATGTGTGTCAGAGTAGAACTGTGCTCTGTAGGGTTTTCAATGGCTGATTTTTTGGACGTAGATTGCCAGGCCTTTCTTCCGAGCCACCCCTGGCCCCTAGGCAAACTTGAACCTCCAACCTTTCAGTTAGTAGCCAAGAACATTAACCATTTGCACTACCTATGGACTTCTTGTATTAGCCAACCATTATGCTGAAAGTGATGACATACAAGAAAAGGAAAACATAGGGGCCCACAGTTCCATTTTTCACCCAGTTCTTCTTTACTCATCAGTAAGTTGAAGGTTGGGAGAAAGATGTGGCAGTCTGCTTCCGTAAACATTTACAACCTTGGAAACCCTATGGGGCAGTTCTACTCTGCTCTGTAGGGCCGCTATGAGTCGGAATCTACTCATTGGCAGTGGGTTTGGTTTGGCAGTGGAAGTTGAAGGTAGAGAATGTTGATGAATGTGCACATATCAGGGAGTGAAATAACAGTTGAGCTAATTTCGTGCACTGTTTGCACAGTTCTGGTAAGTACAAAATACATATGCATATGATATGTAGACCTAAGCTATGAAATAAAAATTGTGTAAATTTGATGATTCTGCATTTGAGTTAAATGCTCTTATGTTTGTATTTAAAACTGGAATTGCACAATATAAAGACAAATGGCAACATTCATGCCAATTTAAATTTTTAAGTTTTCTTCATGTAGAACAGCATTAAATAGCAAAAAACCCACCATAACAAATTGACAGAGATTGCAGAAGAAATGAAAAATGTATTTTTGTACTTTTAATGGCATTCTTCCCTGGTTTTGAACAAAAGGCCCTGTGTAGTATGTAGCCAGCCCTGCTCTTCACTGCTCTGTTCCTCCTGAGGCAGCTCTTGAGCCTTTCTTTACCATAACCCCCTTCCTCTGATGCCCTCTGAGGACTCCCACTGATTTCCACTGATTTGTAGGGCACCGCTGCTCTCCAGCTTCCTCTGCTGCTTCACTTGTGGAATCTAGAACTGGACCAGGACAGACTTAGCAGTAAATCAGGGACTCCACAAGTACTGTAGGAAGGGTTTCTGCCACAGTGAGAGATGACATGAATTCTAAAATCCGTTCTAACTTGTAGATTCTGACTCATCTTGGGGGAGCAGCCAAATGCTTGAATCTCTTATCTGGCACTATTGGTTCTTCCTTTGATTTGCTCTGGAAAACTGAACCCCAGAAACTGTTTTTGACAACTTGGTTCTTGCTTATCCTCTTCTGCCACTCCTTAGTTCCATGATGCTCTTGGAGAACTTGGTACATGGATCTATTCCAGCACATACTGGTGAATTTGAAGGGATATGTGGTAGGCTGAATTATGGCACCCCAAGACACTCATGTCCTAATCCCTAGAACATGTGAATTCTACTTTATGTGATAAGAAAGACTTTGCAGATGTGATTAAGGATCTTGAGATGGGGAGATTATCTTGGATTATCTGAGTGGGCCCTAATGTAATCACAAGTGTCCTTACAAGAAGGAGGCAGAGGGAGACAAAAGAAGGCAATGTGATGATGGAAGCTGAGAGGTTTGAAGATGCTGCACTGCTGGCTTTGAAGATGGAGGAAGGGGCCAAGTGCCAAGGAATGCACGCATTTATGCTCTAGAATCTGGGAAAAGCAAGGAAATAGATTCTCCTCTAGAGTCTCCAGAGGAGTGCAGCTCTGCAACACCTTGATTTCAGCTCAGTAACCTGATTTCAAACTTCTGACCTCCAGAACTGTAGAATAGATGCGTGTTGTTCTAAGCCACCAAGTTTGTGGTAATTTGTTACAGCAGCTATAGGAAACAAATACAGATGATAAGGAAGTGTCAGCCCAGGTTAGAAAGGAATTGTTTGAGAGACTCTCATAGCCATTTGATGCAGTTACTGAACAAATGCAAAAACTAACTCCAAGTTCTTTGTTCTGTCCATAGCACCTATAGTTAAAGCTAGCTTCTAAAAAAGAAAAGCTGACTTTATAAAAAAGAATCAAGATCTAACGTTACTTGTGAAAGATGGTGAAGAAGGAATTTCCTGTATTCTCACTGAATCAAGTCCTTAAAAGAAGAAATCCAGCATGGATATATTGTAGCAGCCTGGGTCCAATAAGGAGATAATAACCACACAGTAGACCAAACAGGAAAGTTTAATATAAAGAATTATTAACTATGATAAAATATAAGGACACTGTATGGTACCCTAAGGCTGAGGAAAGTACCAAAGGACAAACTTGGGAGGGTTTAAACATCCTTGGGAGAAGACGTGGTTCAGCCCATCAGATGGCGCAGAAGTTTGCTGGCTTGGTCAGGCCACAGGTGCTCTGCAGTCTCTGGGCAAGCAGCAGACAATCTTCCAGGCAGGGAAGCAGGCAGTCAGAAAATGGTGGCATGGGCAAGCAATGAGTGAGCATAGAGGGTGGGAACGTTCTGGGTTGCTCACTGGCTGCACAAGGGCTTGCAGAGGGAGTCAGGGTGTTTGTGGGGATAGGAGGACTTCAGGAACTGGTTTTCATGCAGAGAGGGCAGCAGAAAGGTTATCGCCAGGCCATGGCTACAAGGTCATAGAGGGGCTGCATTTGGGGCCCATGGCTACACAGAGCTCCACCTCATGTCCTCAAACCCACAACTCTGACCCCCATACTATAGCCAAAAACTGCAGGAGCCTCTTGCTTCTGCAATGTCCCTCTTGAGAAAGCTTAACATCATGCTCACTTTAAAGGAAAAAAATGCTTAAAGGAATTCTGTTGTTTAATCACAGGGCATATATTAAAAGAGTTCACCTGGTGATGAGAGGCAATAAATTAATAACTGACACATTCATATCCCTGTTGCCGTCGAGTTGATTCCGACTCATAGCAACCCTACAGGACAGAGTAGAACTGCCCCCATAGTGTTTCCAAAGAGTGGCTAATGGATTCAAACTGCTGACCTTTTGGACACATTCATATACACATAAATATTCCTGACCATTTGTCCCTCAGTAATTAATGCTTAAATACATGATTCACAAAATATGATAAAAATTTGACTTTATTTTTTTACCTCCATGGTTCCTTTAAAAATGAATGCAGGGGTGGTTAATTGTTCCCTGCCCTGGATGAGAACTCCAGCAAGACAGAATTAAAGATAATCCCATGTTGATGTGACTTCCGTCAGGATTACCCAATAAGCAAGGTACACACGGGCTTACGTGTGCTTACTTACTAATGTCGTGCACAATTTCACCTGTTTTTCACCACATCACAGAGCAGGACCAGGTTCGTTCCAAAGAGCAGCCCTGACAAACAAGTGGGATTCCACAGGCAGCACTGCCTTCCCTTGCCCCCAAAGTTTCTGGCATATTGGGAAGGCTAATGAGGGATAAATTAAGGTGCCATTGAATCAATCAAAAATCTAGTTGCAAGTAACAGGCAGACTCTGGATGATCAAGGCAGAAAAGGAGTTTATTAAAAGGATATGGTGAACAATCTGACACATTGTGAATGTGGGTCATTCTACAAAGAAAAGGGGTTTGGACTTTTCAAAATAGCCAATGTCTTGAAAAACAAAATGGGGGGACTGAGCAGCGGACAGTTGCAGATCAAAAGAGATACAACTAAATGTAATGTATAAATCTTGATTAGAGCCTGAGTCAAAAGGGGAAAACAAACAGCTATAAAATATACTTTCGGTGACAACTGGGGAAATCCAAATATGGATTACTTACTAAATGATGAACTTACTGTTAATTTTCTTAGACATGATAATGTCATGGTGAGAGAGAATATCCTTATTCATAGAAGATGTATGCTGAAGTACTTAGTGTGAAGAGTTATGAAATCTGAAAGTTAATTTCAAATGATTCAAACAAAAATATAAATATATGTATGTTTGTATTTATGTGCATAGAGGCAAGTATAGAGAATGTATGAATGTAGCAAAAATGCATCAAACAACTGGTAAATCTAGGCAAAGTGTATATCGGTATTTAGTGTACTATTTTTTTCAATATGTCTATATATTCGAAATTTTCCAAAATAAAAATTTGAGATAAATAAACATAAATAAAGACAAAGAACTTTATAATTAATAAAAGGGTTGAATGTCTCATAGAATCACTGAGAAGTACAAAGAACCAGGCTCAAGAATAACACCTAAAACTACTTCCAGAAATATTCTCACGAGAATTCTGCCAAGCATCAGACACTGGTTTGTGTTTCTGCCACTTTGCCGCCAAAGATTTAACTCTGAAGTAACTGCTGCTTTGCCAGAGTCTTGTCCCTTCTCTGACTCAGTGGTTTTCAACTTTGGCTGCACACTGCATACCTGGGGGCTTTAAAAAATAATGATGCCTGGGCTCCAGGCATCGGCTTTCATTGGTTTGAGGTGGGGGCCTGGACTCCACAAGTGATTCCAATACGCAGAAAGGGCTGAGACCCACTGGAATAAATAAATGACTGATTCAGATGAAAAAATTTTACTTTAAGATTTGGTGGCCCAAGGTTCTGATATATTGTCTTTGTTAGTGTTAATACATGAATTGTTGCACATTTTAAAGTGCTCAACGTGTAAGAGCTTAATCAATTAAATGGAAAGGGCCAAAATATCTTCTAAAGGGAAGATCTGACATAGTCATGTTATGGTTAAAAAAAAAAAGTTTAAATGACCAGGCTGAATTGTAAATGGTTAACGCTGGGATTGTAAGAGGTATTGCTATTTTAGTTACACATTTCCCTAGAGGGAATCATAATGGTTGATGTATATGCATATTTTAAAGCAAATGACTTAAGCTATTAACATGAAGCTCAGTCTATGCTCCCGAAGACTGAGGGCATTAATATTTCAAGCCTTAGAGATACTACAAAAATGGAGAAGCAGCCAGCCCGTGTGTCTGCCCCTCCCTCCGTGGCCTCTCCAATGGCTCTGGGAACAACCACTGCCAGCGCTGAATGTGCAGCAAAGTCCCATCCAGAGCCCTGGCTCATCAAAGGTCCATGTCTTCCCCTTGGTTTCCCTCAGGGGCTGTGGAAAGTGTAGGTGGAGGGAGAACTGAAGCCTCCTTTTCACTATCACTATATCAGCAATTTAAAAAAAAACAAAACAAAACTTCATAAACACTCAAAATGGCTTCAGAGCAGAAGTGTAGGTGGAGGATCCAGGGACTGCTTTTAGCACTGCAGTGGGTCATGGAAGACAGAAACCCTCTGTTGATTAGCAGGTAGAGGCAGCCAAGGAAGGAAGCCTGGCCAATCACTATGATGGTGAAGTGAGAAAAGGGCGAGACAGCCAGTTTGGATTGAAATGTGCTAGCACTACAGGCCTCTGCCCCTCGCTCTGCAGAAAACTTATTCTCCAACCTCTGGGCCTCCAGTACAAAAACTGCTGCCACCCTGGGACATAGGGGCTGGGTGCTTTCTGTGCTGAGAAGTGGAATGAGGGCCTTGCTTCTAGCCACTGCCAGTGCTACAGAGTAAGGAAATATATTCAGACATTCCTATCTGAAAACCGAGCAATCTTCTCTACAGAAATTCCACAAGATGTAGTAAGTAGGTTCAGATTTATTTTGTGTCAACTATTAGGTATATGTGGACTGGTCTGTATCTCTGTGCTATCCAATATAGGAGCCACTAGCCAATTAATACTTGAAATGTGGTTAGTGCAATTGGGGAATTAAAATTTTAATTTAATATTAACTAAAATAGCCACATGTGGCTAGTGGCTACCAATTGAACTATGCAGTTCTAACACTTCATAGCTCAAAACCAGTGGTTTCTTCACAGAACTTATCTAATCATTACTGAGAGAAGGGGAGAGGGTGTAGAAAGAAAGGAAAGCTGTCAACAGATCTATTTGACCACTTAAACAAGATTCAAAATTCTCCACTGCTTCCAGAGACAGGATGGCACCACCTGCTGCGAGGACTATAAGGGAAGGACTCTTGAGGAGACTTTGGTATGCCCTTCTAACTCTTGGCTGATGCGAATGGGAGTAAAAGGCTTAGGATTTTGGTCACTCAGATGGGATGACACCTAAGGTTCAACACACAGAATCAGAGGCTTGGGCCACCTTTGGGGGTCATCTATGCATGGAGATCACCAGTGTGGCATGACTGGCAGAGAGCTAGAGGCAGGAGGGCTCACTTCCGGACAGGGTTTCCAGAGCCAGAGGAGGATTTAGAGGTGGAGGGACCTGGTGGCCCTTTCTGGGCACCTGCAGGCTGCACAGGCCCTTTCTTTTTGGGGATTAAGGCCTTGTTCTTGCTCTTGAATACTTTGCTGGGATCCAGCTTGTTCACAAAGGAGTCGGTCTCTTCTGTGAGCAGGTTTGTGTTGTAGGTGATGGGTTTATACATGTTGAACCATTGCTGTAGGGCAGAATTGGGAGAGAGGATCACGAATCAAAGGAGAAATGCTACTCTTTATGCTATTAAAAAAAAAAAAAAACAAACTCATTGCCATGGAGTCGATTCTGACTCATAGCGACCCTACAGAACAGAGTAGAACTGTCCCACAGAACTCAAGGAGTGGCTGGTGGATTAGAACTGCTGACCTTTTGGTTAGCAGCCAAGCTCTTAACCACTGCACCACCAGGGTTCCTTATGCTATTTAGGGTGCAAAAAAGGGAAAGCAGAGATAGCGGGGTGGAGGAATAGGGAACTAGGGAGATACCGCTGAGAGAGAACAGAGGTGAGTTTTTTTTGAAAAACTGCCTTGTAAATCTGTTAGCACTTCTTTAAATGAAAGTGATGACAGATCCAACAAACCCTGGTAAGACATACATATTGCTTTCTGTAGCCCCATAACCTTTACAATAAATGCAGTTTGAGAATTAAGAATCTGAGTAAACTCCCTTCTTTCTAAGCTAGTGAACCCTAAGCCTGGGGTGCCACATGTCAAATCATTGGGGTGCTACATCTCAAATCAGTGTCATTTTAATTTTTCTTCCTTCAACTTAGGGAGCCCTGGTGGTGCAGTGGTTAAGAGCTTGGCGTCTAACCAAAAGGTCGGCAGTTCGAATCCACCTGCTGCTCCTTGGAAACCCTATGCAGCAGTTCTACTCTGTCCTATAGGGTTGCTATGAATTGGAATCGACTTGACGGGTATGGGTTTTTTGGGCCCTCAACTTAGCCACTACCCTCCCACAGGGAGCTGCGTGACAGAGGCCAGCTGCCTGGGTTGGTGCTCTCTTCCCTACTGGTTCTCTGGGCAGCTGAGGCAAAGGACATCCACATCTACTGACCTTTAACTGATCACAACCACCCTCACAATGTTGACTGGGTAGATGTTATCATTATGTGACACTTAAGGAACGTGTACTGATGGGGAATGAGCTCCATGATAAGAGTGTTAAGTGAAAAGAACAAGAAGTGGAACAATGTGAGCAATATATTGCATTTATAATTTAGAAAAAAGGAAACAAAAAACAATATGCACACACTCATGCTTTATATGCATGGAAAAAACTGGTAACAGTGGCTGACTCTGGGGAAGTACAATAGCAGGTTGGAACATTTCTTGCAGATCAGTATAAGGTGAGGTTGTCCACCTGCACTGGAATCAGCTGCCTCGCTTATTGAAAATGCAGGTTCTGGGCTCTACTCTAGATCTCCTGAATCAGATGGTGAAGCTGGGAATCTGCAATTTAACCATTTCCTCAGATTCTTGATACACAACACAGTTTGAAAGAACAAGTGTCTTTCCCTTACCTTGACCTGTGGGCTAATGCCATAGCTGGTGAAGGCATACTGCCACTGGGGCAGGCCCAGGTGGGTGACGAGCAGGCGATAATAGGCGGTAAAGGTGTCTGTGAGAAAATGCCAGTATAAAGCTCTGTCCAGGAACCAGATCTCAGTGTCTTGCGCTAATCCTGAAATAGTAGACAAAGGAAATAAATGATAAAGGATGGCTTAAACTTTTCCCCCTTTATTTATAAAGCTATATGTACTCATGGTTTAAAAAAAAAGTCCAGCAGTAGAGAGAATGTCAAATAAAAAGTGGAAAGTTCCTTCTTTTCTCTTCTAACGTCCTAGTCCCATTCTCCAGTGGCCACTGTTACCAGTTTCTTTGGTATTCATCTACAAATTCTACAAATTCTCCAACGATTGATCAGTTGATTGATCTATCTGCTGGGCTTTGTCCATCCGGAAGTGCACTGAGGCTATCTAAGGAGAAGCTCCTTTGTGTGGAATCAGCATGCCCTCCCCTAATCTGTACCTACTGTGGTCTCTGCTTTCCTGATGGAGACAAATTCTGGATGGCTCTGGCTTTCACGAAGAGGTCTTTCTCAGGAATGAGTCAGTAGTGCTGTGAGACACCGCCATGGTGGAGCCTAGACCAGCCCACTCTCCTGTGCTGTTGAGTGATGTCCCGGTTGAGCTGAAGCAGGCACTACAGGGTCAGCTCCTGCCTTGCTCCTGTTTCTGATGCTATCCTAGTTCATCTTGTGTCTAGATAGCTGTCACAACTCCCTCCATCCTCCAGTCTCTTCCTTTTTTAAAACTGCTTGTGGTCACATACATTTTCATTTGAACCCTGCCATTCTTCTGCTAAACAGCCTTAACTGACTCCCTGCTGTCTTCCACATTGTGTCCAAACTCCTTTGACTGGTTTTCAAAGCTTCTCATGAAGAAAGCAAATGGTTTTATCTCTTCACCCACAAGATGAACCATGTAGCCCAGTGAATTTAAACTGTCATTCCCCTAAATCATTGTACTTTTCCACGGCATGGCTTTTTTGTCCCTTTGCTTGGATAGTTGGATGTTCTCTTTACCCCACCAAATCCCACTCACCTCATATCTAACTCCTATCGATACTTCAAAAGGAGCCCTGGTGGTGCAGTAGTTAAAGCACTGGGCAGCTAACCAAAAGGTTGGCAGTTTGAACCCACCAGCTGTTCCAATGGAGAAAGATGTGGCAGTCTGCTTCTGTAAAGATTTCAGCCTTGCAAATCCTATAGGGCACTTCTACTCTGTCCTATAGGGTCACTATGAGTCGGAATCGACTTGATGGCAACGGGTTTTGGATCCATAATTCAAGGTGCAGCTGAAAAACTACTGTGCTAGGGTGCAAAGAGGTTTTCTGGGTCTTGGTGCTTACAGGAGACCTGGCAGCATCTCAGGAAGCCACAGAAGAGCGTGCCTTTTTGTGACAGCTGGCGAGCAGAGGCAGCCAAGGCCATCCTCAAACTATAGGACCATACTTGTAAATGATACTTACCTGGTTTCCCACTTTTGTAGACAAGGCAAACTTTCCCATTTCCATTGCAAGAATCTAGCTCAAATATCACACTGCGAGAGTCAAAGTGAGGCTTCTCTGGTTGGTCCTCATTGGCTGCAAACCCAGAAGTGAAAAGTCATGTTCAAAGATGCTCATCGCAAACATGTACTTACTCATCCAGCTTTGCTAGGATGAAAAAACAAGGGGAAAAGGCCTTACCTTAGGCATATTCCTAAATATGATTTTCAAATGTGGGCCAAATACCCTAGCTTTCATCCATGGAGTAGGCTTCCTCTCTGGGATCCCACATCATCAATCAACAGGGTCAGGGAATCTAGGGGAAGGTGGCATGGGGAAAACAAACCAAACATTTTGGGAGTGGGACTACATAAAGACAGAGTAATCTGAATGGCCTGATGTTGACATAATTTTTTTCTTTTTCCCAGATAAGTGTTTTCCCCTCACTTATAGTGTTTTATGGTCTTTTGATTAGAATTCACTTTGCCCTGAATAATATGTATATTTATAATATTTAATTATAATGTTATAAAGTGCTAAGTCTGGTTCAGATGGAAATACTTACTTAGAAACCAAATATAATGGAGTAACAGTAAAGATAAAGTCTTAGAAATGTAAGCATCAGAAACTTTCTCTCCTGCTTCTTTCATTATAGCTATTATGAAAAAAGATTAGTATAGTCACTCGAGTGAGGGTAGTTTAGAAATCTAAGAGACAGTAGATAATCCATACAAAAATAATGTTTATTTATTTATATATATGTCCATACATACATATAATTCCATATAAATACATAAATATTTATATTTCTAATTTAAAAAAATTTTTAATTGGCTTTCCTGTCCCCCAAAGGTAATACTTTCATATTCTTCTTGATAATCATATGGTCCTAGACAGACATATAGCTATACACTTAAATGTTGTCTTCAAGATTGTTTATTGTATAAGAATGGGATATCTTTGATTTATTCTAATAATTTATTTGTACATTTCTTTGGATTTCCTACATAGGTAATCATACCAACTGTAAATAAGGACTTAGGTCTGCTTCTTGAGTTACCCGAGAAAGCAGGAACATGGCAGGTGTCACAAGTGGTTTTTATTCCCATGGATATATGGGACAATATGGAGCCTACCCCTAGCTCAGTCCTTGGCTGAGGCCCCTTGAATGCTCTCTGTTACCGAGTCTACATTTACTCTTTCGGCCTCAAGGGCAGGGAAGACTCAGCTCACCTGCTCAACAACTTCACCTTTTAGGGGTTAAAGAGCCTGAGACACAGGAGGCCAATGTGACCTTCTCCCCACCCTCTGGGGTTCTCACATATCTCTAAGTGACAGGGTCTTCCCAGGAGTCATCACTTTGCAAGCTTTACTCCTGGATTCCTTTGGTGCTATTCTCCATTTGCTTGCCCAGTTGAGGGGGAAAAAAAAACCCACCTTGAATCAGTTCTCTCTACCAGGATTTCAATGACCCCCAAGGCCTTAATGTGGAAGACAATCCTAGTTGCGTACTCAATATTCATTCTCCCTTTCTTTCTTAGTAATTAAACCCTGATTCTGTTTGCGGAGGCAATGGCACACAGCTAAAAATACTCACATCCTCAGACTCCCTTGCAGCTGTCCTGTTTTGGCTAATGGGATGTACGCAGAAGTCTATTGGGAGGGGTGTCTGAGAAAACTATTGTTTTCTTGATAAAAAGGGACAGATTCTTCCAAGAGACACTTTTTTTTCTTTTGACTTTTATTCTTCTTTTTTCCTGCCTGGAACATAGACTGGAAGCCTGGAGGTGGACTGCACATTCCTAGGCCATGAGAATGAAAACCATACCCAAAGGCTGGTGTACCAGGAAGCCAGAGGGAGGCTACATCATCGACTTTCTCAAGCAGCTGTGCTAGTTTAGTTACAGATTTCTTGTTATGAGAAGAACAAATTCCTATTGAGTTTAGACATTGTAATTGGGTCTCTGTTTTATGCAGTTAACACAGTTCTGATAAAAGAAGTGCTCATTTATACTCAGTTGCTCATAGGTTTTAGCAGCCATTTGACTTAGTATGAGCCATTTCACTCAGAAGTGACAAGCAGCTCATAGGCAGGAAAGGAGAGGAAGGGAGCTGCATTTAGACTGCCATGTTCCCTGAATGCTCTTGATAGAGTAATGTTAGTGAAGTTTGATCTGTAACTTTCATTCATTCACCAAGTATTCATTAAGTGCCTATTATGTGCCAAACATGGATCTGGGTGCTGGGAACAAAACAGACTAAGATCCAAATCCTGGGATTTTCTTCATGAAAATTTCCTTTGTTGATAAGGCTATTCTTTACTTTATTCTCGGGGTTGTAAGAAGACATGAATGGGAAGAGTTTGGTTTGGGAGAATATATTACAATGTCACAATGTCCTCCCCATGGTTTTCAGTATCGTAAACAGGAGACAAGCAGGATGAATTCTAACCCAAAGCGAAAGTTCCTCTAAGTACCTTCATCTGTATCGTCCTCCAGGTCTGCAAGAGTTGGTGCATTAGGAAGTGAATACATGGAAGACTGGTTAAGTTGACTCAGTTTTGAGATGCTGTTAATTACCATGCTTCCCAATGGAATGGTGTGATCTATGGGAACATTAAAAAAGAGAGTTACATGGAATAACAGCCTAGTTACAATGCTCATCATAAGAGCTTTTGCTTGAGTACTCTAAAGCCCAGCTATTGTTTGGTCTCAGGACAAAGAAATCTGATGAAGGGTAAAAGGAAGAGAATCACTACTGCATTACATGACCCAAAGCACCAACATTGCATGCAAAAAAAAAAAAGAAGCAATTGGGGTGTTGAGTGAGTCTCCACTGCATGTGTTAGGGTGGAATGTTGGGAAATCTGGATAAGGGGCCCAGTTGAAAGGTAAAGGATTCAAAAATATTTTCCTTCCCTCTTTCCTTTGTTTAACAAGCATTCTGCATAAAGTTACGCTTTCCAAAGGAGTAATGTTGTTGTTGTTAGGTGCTGCTGACTCATTTTCGATAGTGACCCCATGTGATTTTCTTGGCTGTAATCTTTATGGAAGCAGCTTCCCAGGTCTTTCTCCTGTGGAGCCGCTGGGTGGGTTTGAACCACTAACCTTTTGGTTATCGACCAAGCGCTTGTTAAAAGCATTCGTGATGGAAAATATCTCCGCTTCTATCTGTCATTTTCCTTTATTCCATGCAGAGAATGGTGGCAGCCTTCTTGCTTGGTTCTAGTCTTCTGTGATTAGGATGTAAATAAGGAATACACAGACTGCATATGTTCCTTATCTATTACATATAATCCTTGTAATAATAGGATGCCCGAAATGGGATGACACACAAAGACTTAGAAATCTGACTGCTGAAGAAATCACAACGGTTGAAGGCAGTAATGTAGCTGGTATACAGACTACAGAATGTCTAAAAAGAAAAGACCACCAAAGAGATAAACATAGAAGCTGTCTGTTGTCTTTTCTGTTACTGACTTTCGCTATTCATTAAAGAGTGGGATAAGAAGACTGGCATTGGGAAGATTAGATTAGAGAAGGTATTGCATTATGAACAGGGACTCATTCACAAAATCTTCATGAAACACTATTTTCCTCTGAGGCAGGCTTATGACAGCGCTAGACTGTCCCCATGATGTGAGCAAGGGAGAATCTGACAGTCAGTCTAGTCTCTGTCTGCTTTATTGTCCAAAGGTCAGGCTACAAGGGTGGGTTCTGATGATGATGACAAGAATGGTTCCTGGGCCACTGGAGGAAATGGTTCTAAGTTTAAAGCTAACTAAGTGTTCAGTGGTAGCCATAAGAAGTGCCTCTGGCCAGCGCTATATGACAGAGACAAGAAGGCTTTGGGAATCACCAAAAAATGGAACCCAGATGTATAGGCAGGAGGCCAAAGAAGAGAAGTCAGTTCTGTACATGTGCTGTGCAACAGAAGTCACTGCATTCTTAGGGATAGCAGGGGGAGGTGTAGGTTGCTTCCCAAGGACCATAGAAGATCTAGGAATGATTCAAAAACTCAGAAGTTGAAAAGGCCCTCAGAGTTGTCTCATCTAATCTCTCAGCCAGGGAAACATTCCCCTGCAGCAAGAAGGCAGACTCACCATCCAGCTTCACACTCCATGTCATGTGGAAGCCATTGGTCATCAGGTAAAAATTCTTCACATCCTCAGGCAACGCACAGTTATTTTTCTACAATCACAAAGCAGCTGAGTGTTAGGTAAGGGCTGGGAAAGAGGGTACAGGGCTATGCCTCAAAGCAGATGGGGACACTATTTACCATGTTTCAGATCCTGAAACTAGGAAGACTCTGATAATTACCCAACAAAATTCTATCAGAGCCACTGAGGTCTACAAAGCAGAGTCACTGGTTTGTTCTCTTTTTTGCCTCACCAGACAAGGTAGACTAGCTGTCTACTCTGTCATGATGCTGCCTCAACAGAGAGCTGTTTGGGAAGGAGTTCAAAGGGAACTGGCTGAAGAAGAGACTTAGAGGAAGTCGGTGAAGTCCTAGGCAAAGTTTCAGAATGTTGGAGCAAAGTAATTATTGACATAAATTTCAGATCTATGCTCATAAATTATTTTCTGAAACAAATTATTGGAGAAATGAGAACATCTTAAAAGTAGAGAGTATGTACTGTTACACCATTTAATGCAATGAGCCTATTCTAATAGTTTTGACAGTTCTTTGAAAGAAAAAAAACAAAGTGCAATGGGATATAAAAAATTCATATGGATAACAAATCATCCAAGCTGGTGGTGGAGAGAACAAAGGAATAGCTTAGTACTTTCTCAGGAAGTACTAGGAGCAAGCCCTAAATTCTAAATAATGTGTTAAGTAGGAAACCCTGGTGGTGTACTGGTTAAGAGCTATGGCTGCTAACCAAAAGGTTGGCAGTTTGAATCCACCAGGCACTCCTTGGAAACCCTATGGGGCAGTTCTACTCTGTCCTATAGGGTCGCTATGAGTCAGAATCAACTCCACAGCAATGGGTTTGGTTTTTTGGTTTATGTCTGTGCACATGCCTGACTAGTATTCTCTTCTCTAGCCAACTCAAACCACTGGTGTGCACAGAAGGCTGAGTTCTTCGATTGCTTTCCTGGGCCCCTTACAGTGACTTCCTGACATGGTTATGGAGGTAAAAGGGCACTATGTTAGTAACTCTTACTGGACCCTTTGGTAATATGACACTGACCATTGCTTATGTCAAGTTTCTTTAGGCCGTACTGTCAGTCAGTTTTAGATACCAATGTGTGGGGAAGTATGGTATAGCAGGATAATCTGAGTTCACTTCCTAACTGCCACTATCTGAGTGACCTGGAGCATGTCACTTACACTCGGCAACTCTAGTTGAAGAATAATCTCTGAGTATACAAAACGCAGGAGGTGGAAGGGGATGTGAACTGGCTTGGAAGGAAGACAGAAGACTAGGAAATTATTCCGATTTGAGACCACAGCATTCTCAAGAACTATAGGTGAGAAGACAGCTTCAAGCTTGCAGATGATTTTAACCAACGCCTTTAGGTTACTAAATGGACAACAACTGTCATTTTAATGAAATAAGTTTTTAATTTCCGTGATCTAAAAATTAAAATATGTATTCTGATTAGGTTTGTTTTTCCCTCTTCACCACCTAGTACCCAATCTCACAGATGTAAAACCTAAGGGATTCTCTGACTCCTGGGACTAACTGATTTATTTAAGGTTAGCCCTTATTATCTCCTGTATGGCTAAATTCTCTGTGCTTTCAGAAAAGAAAAAATGTGCATGCAGAATGCCTTTCTCAAACACCAGGACCCTGGCATAAGAAGCCTACAGTAATCAGTGTTCTGACAAGGTTCTTGGTCCTTCTGTGGCCCAAAAGACCAGCATCCACTCCGTGATTTTGGTCATTAGTGCCATCTAGTGGTAGAAACAAGGAAACCATTGTCTACCAGCCCTTTTTGTTTTTCGTGTTCAACGAGGTATGTTGCTTTTTGATTGAATGAATGCAAAACCAGTTCTAGTTGCTACTTCTTTTTTCTAAAAAAAATTTTTTAGTTTTTTTATCTTTTGTATATTTCTGTTGTTGTTGAGAACATACGTGGCAGAACACACCCCAACAATTTCTAATGTACAATTCAATGACATTGATTACACTCTTCGAGTTGTGCAACCATTCTCACCCTCCTTTTCTGAGTTGTTCCTATCCCATTAACATAAACTCACTGCCCCCCTAAGGTTCCTATGTAATCTTTCAAGTCGCTATTGTCAATTTGATCCCATATAGATAGATCTTAAAAGACCACACTGCTCAAGGAAGACATTCTTTACTAGTTAAACTAAACTATTGTCTGGTTTTAAGAATACTTCAGGGGATATTTTTAGTTTAAAGTTTAAAGATTATCTCAGGGCAATAGTTTCAGGGGTTCTTCCAGCCTCCACGGCTCCAGAAAGTCTGGATTCCATGAAAATATGAAATTCTGTTCTACATTTTCCCCCTTTTGATCAGTATTCTTCCACAGAATCTTTGATCAAAATGTTCAGTAATGGGCTGGAGCACGAGGAAGAAGGAAAGTCTAGAAAAGGAGAAGGAAATGGAATGTGTGGCTAATTGCCTCCATGAACAACTGCCTCCTTTTGCCATGAGACCAGAAGAACCGGGTGGTGGCCAGCTACTAGCCTTTCTTAATGATGATTCTACAAGAACCCAGCTGAAAAGGGCTGGTAGACCATTCAGCATTGTTCGTCTTTAAGTTAAGTGGGAGAATTTCAGTAGTAGTGATTGTAACATTTATTATGGCATTTATTTCACTCAAGAAGGAAATTTTGGTATTATTTTATCCAGTATTTAAAAAATACTCAGAATTCATAAAAATAGAAAAAAATCTGTGAAATCAAGTATTTAATACATTTAGTATTTATAAATACTAAAATTTATAAACAAACTGTCAAGTAAAAAAAATCATAAAAAACATTAATCCTACATTGTCATTCTAATATAAATTACTGGTGGCCCCTGGCTCTGCTGCTTCCTTGGTGCTTTCTCCTGGGGAGAAAGTCAAGAAGGGGGAATAAAAGTGCTGACCAGTGTACAAAATAATAGTGTTGCATTAACATAGAACTGCAGTCTCTATCTAGCCCAATGATAACTCCAACACATATCTCCCAATTATTAACATTTTTTCCCTCTCCCAAGGAAGTGATCTATAATAGTTTCATTAAGCTACTACAGAAAAAGTCCACCACAAGCTGTGTTACTGCTTCATCATTAGAAGCCACTCATGGTTTGTGAGCTATTAGCTGGATTCCCAGAAAACCTTCATAGGCACTGCCAGAGCCTCAATGGAAGGGCTAAAGTTAGTCACTGCCTCCTGCTCATCTTCTCTATGTCTGGACAATCCTGCCCCCCACTGCTCCCTCTCCTTTTAGAGGTCATTTGATCAGGGAAGGGAGCTGGGTGGCAGATGCAGGATTGCTTGCAAAGAGGGTGTTATGGAATGAATTGTGTCCCCCCAAAATACGTGTTGGAATCCTAATCCCTATACCTGTGGATGTAATCCTGTTTGGAAATAGGGTTTTCTTTGTTATGTTAATGAGCCATATCAGTGTAGGGTGTGTCCTAAACCTGATCAACTTCTGAGTTATAAGGAGCAGCACAGACACAGAGACAAGCAAGCACAAATTCAGGGAAGACAGATGCCACATGAAGATTGCCAAGGAACTGAGGAACATCAGGGCTACAGAAGCTGAAAGAGAAAAAGATCTTCCCCAGAGTTGACAAGAGAGCCTTCCCCTATAGCCAGAACCCTGAATTCAAACTTCTAGCCTCCTGAACTGTGAGAAAATAAATTTTTGTTCTCTAACTCTTTTGTGCCTAGTGGTACGTATAATGACCATGAACTTTATCAGGCTCTGGGGTTTATTGGGAAGCTGCTGTACCACTGACAGCACGTGCTGCTGAAAGGCAGGGGCCTTTATGATTGTTTGAACAAACGAGTGTGTGCTGCAAATTACTGTTTTTACAGGGTGTTGTATGAGGTGTGTGAATTTTTGGTAGGAAAAACAGAAATTTTGAAAATTTTTATTCATTACACATATACACCAATAGACCCGTGGGGGACTCGGGGGTATAATTAGTTGTACTTCATATGTACCACTAAATACTTAGTGTAGGCTTGTGGGAGGGGGCAAGAAAAAAAAAATCCAAACTACCTACCAAAAATTCAGATACCCATAATGATTTCGCTGGTGTGCTTCCATTAATGAAAACACATGGTATCAACAAAAAATTCACAGCAGAAAATAATTGGGTTACCAAAGGATTAAAGTCGCCCACTTGTGGTATTTGTGTTACAGCAGCACTAAAAAACTAAGGGAGTCAGAGCATGAAAATTAATGTTTCTGTAGGTGCTTGACCATGCTGGGTAGGCTCTCCATGAGCCTGTTTGTGACCACAACCAGATCAAGGACTGCCCAGGATGCCCATCAAGGAGTAGCAATAAAACCGTGCTGGAAACGTGAGGCAATGAAGACAACTGCATCTATTAAAACTCCTCTCAGGAAGGACATCAATGTAGTGGAGGAAAAACCTAGACGGGCTGTGGAGGAATGCCGTGAGATCTCCCGGAGAAATCTTAAGTTTATTCTCAAACTCCCTTCTAAGGAGGGGTAGAGGGCCTGGTTAACTGGAATCTTTTGTTTTGCTAAGTGAGGTAGGACAGCTGGGGCCAGAGCTGAATCACTTAAGACTCAGAGTAGAGGCAACATACTCTTCCCAAAATGCTTTCTCCACACAAAACATCAGTCTCCCTCTAAAAACACATGGTGAAAAAATATATAAGTATTGGCTTGTGTGGGGGCACCACATGTCCTGGTGTAGCTCTGTGTATGGCCAACATCAGCCAAGACAGCTTCCAGAATAGCATTGCCCCCAGACTTAACCAATCATTGGGATTTTACAATCGGGGGAATTAGTAGGGGAAACCTTTGCACTTGCAGCCTCCTTGCTTTGAGGTGGTGGATGTGGTAGCCTCACTCTCAGGATTGAGATGAAGGGATGCTTGTGGGAAAGATGCTGGGTGACCTTGGGAAAGTTCTACACTCTTTCTGACCTTTTAAAAAGAAATCTAACTCACTCATTCATTTATTTGTTCATTCATTCATCTGACCTTTACTAAGTGTCTGTTATGGAATAAATACTGTGCTGAGCACCAGAAACAGAAAAAGGAATGAGACAAGGTGCAGGAGGCGGTGGAGGACATGTAGGTTGCTTATTCAAATCCATCTTCCTCCTCTATCTCCTTGACAGAATGCTGACTTTGTTTGAGATGGAAATGTGCCTAGTAAAATATTTGTATCCAGAGCCTCTTCTGCAACTAGTGCTGGACATTAAAATGTAAATAGAAGTCCAAAGAAGGAGTTTCTAGGAAAACTTTCACTTTCCTGTTGAAAGATGACAGACGTGGCTGGCAATATCCCTTACTTTTTCTTCCTGCCTTGAGCTTGGAAGTGATAGGGGCTGTAGCAGTCATTTTCTACCATGAACGAAAAGGCCAAAAGAATTTCAGAAATAGTGATTTAATGTTGTCAGGGCTGATGAACCAAGTGCAGCAACTGTTTATCTCAGGACTTGTTATGCAAGAAAGATTAATTCCTATTTGTTTAAGCTATTGTTAGTTTAATATTATATTTCTTCAAACCGAACAAATTCCTAATTTTTTATAGAGACAAATGTGAAACAGATAAGTATTGTGGAGCTGTAAGTGGAAACAACAACTAGGAAGAAACAGTGAGAGAGGTAGAGGAAGAATCAGAAGAGGCTGGTACTTTCAAATCCAAGGGAGGAGAGAGCTAGGTAGAGGGGACGACGGTTAACAGTGAGAAATGCATGAGACGTCAAGTGAGATGAATACTGTTTTGGCAATGGAGAGTTACCTGGTGATTTTTGACAAAGAGGAGTCCATGGAATGGCAGTGGAGAAAGAAAGGTGCAGAAGGCTGAAGAGTGGTTGGGAAGTGAAGAAAGGGGACAATAATTGAGACCAGGGGTTGGCAAACTATAGCTCACTGGACCTATTTGGCCCACCACCTATTTTCGTAAATAAAGTTTCATTGGAACCCAGTCACACCCATTATTTCAGTATTGTCCATGGTTGCTTTCAGTGCTACAGTGGCAGAGATAAGTATTGCAACAGTCACTGTATAGCCCACAAATCCAAAAATATTTACTATCTTACCCTTTAAAAACAAGTTTGTCAACTCCTAATTTAGACTTTTTTTTAATATGTGTGGCTATGCAAAGGAACAAAGGGAGAGGGAGTCAGAGGGAGACACGAGGCTTGAACATTTTTACTATGTTCTATGGAGAAGCTGTCAGTATAAAGCGGGGAGTTGAAACCATGGAAAGAGAGGGACTAACCACTGGAGGAAAACACAGAGAGATATCAGGGTTGAGTATGAGCAGGAGGTGAGGGAGTAACTAGTGACATGGTGTGGTACCATAAATCACTTTTGTGTGGCCTTTCTAGCCATGGTCTTGTAACTCCCATCCAAGTGATTGGGTGGGACAGTGTGATAGGGTAATTGTGGCCCACCAAAGATATAGGTCAGTTTTGCCATCCCACTGTGCTTGAAATGAGCCACCTCAGAAGGGGGAAAAGAGAAGTTCCCACTACCACCAAGGAAGGAGAGCCAGTGGGTCCTTTAGACCCAGGATCCCTGCGCTGAGAAGTTCCTAGAACCAGGAGACAGAGAGAGAACTGTAACACTAATGGCAGTGAGACGCAGCAAACAGAGACCCAGCAGCAGAGATTCGGCAGAAGGAGACTGCCCAGTGGGCTTCCTGGCCCACAGAGAGAGAAAGCTGAGTGTCTTTGGGCAGAGGCTGAGGGCCAGGGAGAGGCATGCCTGCGAGCACCGCTGGTAAGAGGCTGTCCTGATGGAAGAACTGTAGCCTGAGTATTCCCGAGCCTAAATTGTAACTATTACTTCCCTAATAAACCTCATAATTGTAAATACTGTTTGTCAGTTCTGTGTGGCCAGTGCAATGAATTATCGAACCCAGCAGAGAAGTAGAGAGTGTTGTGGGAGGGACGGTTGGTGTTAGAATTGGTAAAGATGGTGGAGAGAGGAGGCACATTTGACCTCTGCCTCATAAGAATCAGCCTTGGGCTGTTGATCTTGATTCTCCTTCCCCCTTGTGAAGTTAGAGAAGGTCAGACACCACCCTTGCGCACTGCTTTTACACATGGTGCCTCCAGGCTGATTTCTCCTACCAGGAATGCTTATAATGATTCATAATGAGTGTGTGAAGAACAGCTCTGCAATAAGGTTCAGAAACTGCTCTTTGCAAACTGTAGAAAAAGCTAGGCTGAAAAGAAAGGGGATATTCTAGCAAATCATTTGGTCTCTGTAGGTCATAGTTTTATCATCAGTAAAATGAATTTTTATCTGGAGATTGGAAAGTCTAACCAATCAAGAATTGCAAAGCATTCTGCAACTATAAAATGTCACTGAAATGCTTAACAATAATAGAATTCTCCTGGCAGTAGGATGTTGTGGGAATTAAGAGGCAGATGCTTTCATGGTGCCTGAAAGATGAAAAGCTCAGCGTAGACGTTAGATATTACTAACTACCATCATTACAAAAGGCACAGTGCACATGAATTATACAACGGCACAGAACAAGGCAGATTGAAACTACTTTTAAAGAACAAAAAAGGGTGAAATATATTAAAATGGGAAGAGGTTGTTCACTTTTTCTTTTAACCTTAGGGGACTACAGCAGGTATATGGCCATTTAGGTTTTAGTTTTCAACCATTTCTTCCTGGATTTGCACCACAGAATCACAAAATATTAGATTAGAGCTGGATGAGTCCTTTGACAACACTGATTCCAAACCACTTATTTTACAGGTGATGAATGGAGACTCAGAGAAATTACATTACGGCCAAGGGCCCAGAACTGGCATGAGACTTCTACCCTTGGCTGTTTTTCCCACATCATAATGCCGCCACAGTCTTACAGTTATATCTTATCTCAGCAAGCTTCCCAAAGGGCTGCATTTGCCTAAAGGGGCTGAAGCAGGGGCACTGGGCCTCCACTTGGAGGGCCTTATCTGGCTATGGAATCCCTGGGTGGCACAAATGGTTAACGTGCTCAGCTACTAACCAAAAGGTTAGAAGTTTGAGTCTACCCAGACGTGCCTCTGAAGAAAGGCCGGGAGACCTACTTCCAAAAAGTCAGCCATTGAAAACACTATGGAGAGCAGTTCTACTCTGACACACATGGGGTCGTAATAAGTTGGAATTGACTTGATGACAACTGGTGGTATCTGGCTATATTTAAGCAGCTGTGGCTTGGTTGGGGTGTTGGTTCCCTCTCTGTCTCCCTGACCCAACTCTTCCTCATTTCAGAGTGATCTTATTAAAATGGGGGTCATTTTGGTAAAGGCTGAGAGAGTCAGAAAGAGTGAATTAGAGCTGTAGAAGTCCTAGAAAATGCTATACAAGTGAAACATCACTTATAAAACTGCCAAAGCCT
The DNA here is from genome assembly GCF_000243295.1 of Trichechus manatus latirostris. Lineage (NCBI taxonomy): Eukaryota > Metazoa > Chordata > Mammalia > Sirenia > Trichechidae > Trichechus > Trichechus manatus. The sequence continues at coordinate 11,521,288 of NW_004444014.1, read as the reverse complement.
GCTGTTTTTTGATCCTCTCCACCATAATCCTGTGGAGGCAGGTTTTATTAGTCCTATTTTACGGATGGGGAAACCAAGGCCTAGAGTGAATCAACGGTTGTTAAAGTTAGAAAAAGACCTCTGTCATTTTGGACCTCCCCCATTTCACCCACAAGGAATTTGTTTTTTTCATTAATCCCACTGTGAGCTCTTTATGGCTAGAAGCCAAGATCACTTGATCTCTGCATTCAGATGCTTTGCTCAAGTGAGGTCTCTCTCCTGTGAGGGACGCTGCAGGGAAATACATCCTTTTCCTCTAACCTTCTCTATTTTCCCTTAGCCTTCAAGCTGCCATGAGCAGATAGTTCTCCAAACAGATGAATCTCTAGGGTCAGCCCTCTAGAAAAGTGGGACATATTAGTCCCTTGGGATCCTCTTACTCGCCTTGTATAGGCATGTCTTAGTTATCCAGTGCTGTTATAACAGAAATACCACAAGTGAGTGGCTTTAACAAACAGAAATTTATTTTTTCACAGTTAGGAGACTAAAAGTCCGAATTCAGGGTGCTGGCTCTAGGGGAAGGCTTTCTCTCTCTGTCAGCTCTGGAAGAATGTCCTTGTCTCTTTTGAGCTTCTGTTCCTGGGCAATCTTCATGTAACTTAGTATCTCTCTTCCCCCATTTCTGCTTGCTTGCTTGTTTGTTTCATCTCTTTTATATCTCAAGAGATTGACTTAAGACACATCCTACACTAATATTATCTAATTAACATAACAAAGAAAAACCCATTCCCAAATGGGATGATAACCACAAGTACAGGGGTTAGGATTTTTTTCCCCTTATGTTCATTGCTGCTTTATTTACAATAGCAAATAAATGAAAACAACCGAAGTGCCCATCAACAGATGAATGGATAAGCAAATAGATACAATGGAATACTAAGCAACCATAAGGAACAATGATGAGCCCCTAAACATACTGTAACGTGGATGGACCTGGAAGGCATAATGTTAAGTGAAATAAGCCAAGCATATAAGGACAAATAGTAGGTATGATCTTCCTTTTACAAGGAGACAAGAATATAGAGACCAGTGTTCATTGGTGGTAACCAGGGAGAAAGGAGGGAAAAGTATGTTTTAGATCATAGAGACTAGTTCTTTTTGGTGATGGGAAAAGTGGCACTGAATGTGGATGCAGTGAGCACAGCACAACCAAAGTAAAAATGAGGGTTTGAGCACATATGGATGGATATAGGCGTATTGGTATACGGGTAGGTACAGGTGTGTACATAGGTAAGAACAGATAGAAGTATCTATAAAACAACCAAAACCAAACCCATTGTCATCAAGTCAGTTTCAACTCATAGTGACCCTATAAAACCAAAAACCAAACCCATTGTTCTCGAGTCAATACCAACTCATAGCGACCCTACAGGACAGAGTAGGACTGCCCCACAGAGTTTCCAAGGGGTACCTGGTAGATTCGAACTGCTGACCTTTTGGTTAGCAGCCATAGCTCTTAACCACTACACTACCAGGGTTTTCAGTGACCCTATAGGACAGGGTAAAACTGCCACATAGGGTTTCCAAGACTGCAATCTTTTTTTTTTTTTTTTAATTGTACTTTAGATGAAGGTTTACAGAGCAAATCAGTTTCTCATTAAACAATTACACACATATTGCTTTGTGACATCAACTACCAACCCATGACATGTCAACATCCTCCCCTTCTTGAATTTGGGTTCCCCATTACCAGCTTTCCTGTCCCCTCCTGGCTTCTTGTCCCTGCCCTTGGGCTGGTATGCCCATTTAGTCTTGTTTTGTTTTATGGGCCCATCTAACCTTTAGCTCATGGGTGAATCTGAGGAATAACTTCATTACTGAGCTATAAGGGTGTCTGGGGGCCCTATTCCCAGGATTTTTCCAGTCTCTGTCAGACCAACAAGTCTGGTCCTTTTTTCCTTTCTTATGTGAGTTAGAATTTTGTTCCACATCCCTCTCTAGCTCTGCCCAAGGCTGCAGTCTTTACAGAAGCAGACTGCCACATCTTTCTCCCATGGAGTGGCCGGTAAGTTTGAACTGCTGACCTTTTGGTTAACAGCTGAGGACTTAACCACTGCATCACCAGGGCTCCTTACAGAAGTAATTATAGGTATATGTAAATACAAATATGTAGGTGCAGGCACATATATTCATTGAAGACACAACCACGGATACTCCTCAGACATAACCAAACACCTTCCAAGAGTGGTTTTCTGGGTTTGAAAGCTTAGGACCATAGTCTCACGGGACAACCCAGTCAGTTGGCATAACACAGCTCACAAATCTCATGATCTGCATCCTAGTGAAGTAAGTAGCATCTGGGGTCTTAAAAGCTTATGAGCGGCCATCTGTGACACAACTACTGGTCTCTACTTGCCAGGAGCAAAATAGTAAGAAGGTAACCAAAAACTCAGAGAAGAAACAAGTCTACATGAGCCACGACCTCCTTTACCCAGAGACCAGAAGAACTAGATGGTGCTCAGCCACCACCACTGATCATTCTGACCAGGGTCTTAATAGATGGTCCCGGACAGAATGGGAGAAAAATGTGGAGCAGAACTCAAACTCTTTAAAAAAAAAAAAGCGCCAGACAAACTGGAACAGCAGAAAACAGAGGACTCCCTGAGACTATTGCTCTGAGACACTCTTTAAACCTAGAACCGAGCCTAACCCCTGAGATCACCCTTCAGTGAAATAGCAGAGTGGCACACAAAATAAAGGATATTACCTGTAAGATCTCTGCTCTACTTAAAAACCACCTGTATAAGACCAAAAGGTCAACAATTACTCAAAAGCAAACATGAGAAGATGGGGGCAGGGAAACTACAGTAGGGGAAATGGAACAAACAGAACACAATTAAAGAGAATGTTGACACATCGTGATAAACGCAACCAATGTCACCGAACAATTTGTGCAGAAATTGTCAAATGGGAACCCAGTTTGCTGTGCAAATCTTCACCAAAAACAATTAAAATATTATTAAAAAAAAAAAAAAAAAGAACAAGTGCTAGGGAAAAAACACCAAAGCATAACAGCATATAGTGTTCTGATGTGTGTTATGTTCAACAACTTTTCATTTGTCTCATTAAATTCTTCTTTTTTCCAATGTAGGCAAAGGTTATAGTAAATATGACATTTGTCATATGAGTGGTTCATAAAATAGGAATGACTGTGATTCTGAATCTTGTTCATGTCACTTTCTGTGCATAATATGCAATACTTACATGTTCTAGTTTTGTTCCTTAAGAGGTTACCAGCTGATGGTTCCAATCATACAAGAGGAACAGACATGGAAATCTTGTCCATATAAATAGTCTTGCCATTAACAGAGGCATTACTTATTCATACGCTAAATAGGTTATAAAGAATCAGTGTATTATGTGCAATTAAAATAGAGAAAAAATAAAGTCACATCCTTTCAGGCATAAATATATAAGTATTTAAATTTCATAGTAAACAAATATACTTCTAAGTGAGGATTTTCCCTTATTTCCAATCAAGATAACGTTCAATTTATAATCAACTTTTAATTTGGACCTCCTTTTTTTTTTTGTAAATATGGTTGCAAAAACTGAGCTGCAGCTGCTTTCTTTTAAACAATTCTCCCCTGAACACACACCTCTCTCTTGGATGGGTCAAGACAATTTGGTACACTAAGGCAGCAACTCTCAGGAAGATACCTGAGAGGGAAGGCATGCCCTTCGTCCTATTCCCCCTACCACCATACCCACTTTTTTTAGTTTGAGGTTATAATGTCAAAACAGAAAGTCTTATAAGGTCTGAAAATAATTAATCTATAAAATAAGGCAGTTTTATGATGTAAAAACATTAGTTCTTTGTCAAACGGTACATTCTTCCATCTTCATTTGCTGTTACCAACTGTCAGCATCTTCGTTAAAGATCGTTTTTTTCTTCATAGTGACACCAACAGGCAGCTCTTTGGCTGTCTAGGTATGGTTTACAGCCTAAATGTATAACACTGTCAAACAAGAGCTCCACTGTTGTTTCACATGCCTGAACATGCTGAGCTAGTCCTAGTGTTTTCTGCACATCCCCGCAGATCTTGGCGAGGCAATACTGGAACTCCTCATCACAGTCATTCTTGCTTTTGCCACAGGTCTCCTAGCACCTGTCGTGTTGGTTGCAGCACTTTGTCAGGGAAGGGATGCCAATGTTAAGGTGAACGCCAAACAGCGGAGAGGGAGGGTTTATAACCACAATGTGGGTAAGGCTTAGATCCGTCACTGCACTTATATTGGCAGAGCCCGTCCTCGCCTACCAGGAGGTGCAAGGCGGCATTCAGGTGCGTGTCTATCTTGTGAACGCCATTCCAGATGGTCTCAAGGGTGGCCCTACAGTCGGTTGTCTGGGCCTGCTCCTGCCACGTGAGAGTGGCGGCTAGGAGGAGGACCAGGAGGGCGAGCGCAGGCTGCGGCCACAGGAGCGGGGTCATCCACTCAGCACCGAGCCTCACAGGGCCCCACGGAGACCCCGGGGCGCCCTAGGCAGCGGCATGGGCCGGGGACTTGGCGGCTGCTGCCGGCTCCATGCCCGCGCCTCCTTCCTGGCTGGCTGGCCGCCCTCGCCGCCGCAGACGCCTTCACCGCGCTCCCGCGAGGAGGAGGCACCGCCGTTGCCCAGGGGTTAGGATTTACAACACATTTTCTGGGGACATAACCCAATCCATAACAAGGCACTTCTGAAACAGGCACAAACCAGGGTTCGCCCTGCCAAACCAGCCACAGGAAAACATGTTCTTCAGCAACCCTCTGGATGAGAATGCATGGCAGGGGGCATTCCAGACCAGCTCAAAACTTCTGTTCTTCACTGTTTAAGTGACAAAAGCAGGTAAGAAAACAGTACCTAGAACGGTGCCCCTATTTTAAATAATAATAATAAAAAATTATACAAAAACCTGTTCTTTAAGATAAGCTAGATAACTGGGATCTTCTAAAAATCAAACACCTATGCTCTTCAAAAGACTTCACCAAAAGAGTAAAAAGAGATTTAAAAAAAAAATAAAAAATAAAACCTAAAGAAAAAATTTATAACAAAAACTGTTAAATACTTAGGAATCAACATCACAAAAACTCAGAATATCTGTATGGAAAAGACTACAAACTAAATTAAAGGAAATTAAAAACCTAAATAAAAGAAGACAGGAAGGTTCAAAATCTTAAAATTGCAATTCTCCCCCTAACTAATTTCAGTTAAACCTCAAAAAAGTTTTTCTAGTCACCCAACAAGCTGATTCTAAAGTTTTATAAAACAGAAATCCAAGAACAGCTGAGACTCAAGTCCCTCCAGGTATCAAGATTTCTTATAAAGCTAAAAGCATTAATAATTAAGGCAGTGTGGTATCAAGTCAGTTTTGACTCATCACGACCCCATGTGACCAAGCAGAAATGCCCCATAGGGTTTTCTAGGCTGTAATCTTTATGAGGACAGATGGACAGGTCTTTCTCCCACAGAGCTGCTGGATGGGTTCGAACCACCAACCATTCCGTTAACAGCTGAGCACATTAGCTGTCTGCACCACCTAGCAATTTCTTTTGACTCACAAACCAAACCCATTGCCTTCGAGTCGATTCTGACGCATAGTCATGATTCTGACTCATAGTGACCCTATAGGACAGAGTAGTTTCTAAGGAGCACCTGGTGGATTTGAACTGCCCACTCTTTGGTTAGCAGCCGTAGCACTTAACCACTATGCCACCAGGGTTTCCTTTGTTCAAAAACTCTCCCCAAAGGCTTTTAAAACTTACATACCCCTGCACACATTTAAATGATATTTGAGAGACTTCAGTATAAGTTTAAATAGCTGCAAAGGATGAATTTCTGAAGTATCATGGTGACATTCTGAAATAAAACTGATGTATCATTCTTCTAAATGTATGTCATTATAATTATTAGTATACAGTTGATCATAACTATATACTTTGAAAATTAAACATAAAAGGTGAAATCTTATTGGAAATGTATCTCTTGAGGAGACAATGGGGGAGATGCCTGGATTGGAACAATATCCTGGTAACATTACATGTGGGTGAGGGGAAGGCTACTGTGAAAGAGAATGAGAAAGGAAAAAGAGCAGGCAGCCTGTACCACAGGCCTCAGGCATTATCAATTTTAGGAAAGCAGCCCCCAAAACCCATTGCTGTCAAGTCCACTCTAACTCATAGTGATCCTACAGGACAGAGAAGAACTGCCCCCATATGGTTTCCAAGGAGTGGCTGGTGGATTTGAACTGCTGACCTTTAGGTTAGCAGCCGAGCTCTTACCCACTACACCATGACGGCTCCTAGAAAAGAACACATATGAAGTTTAAGGATCTAGAAA
>NW_004444014.1:11506364-11514830 GCF_000243295.1 Trichechus manatus latirostris | reverse complement strand
TGTCGAGAAGGGAGAGGGTTGACATGTCATGGGGTTGTTAACCAATGTCATAAAACAATACGTGTACTACTGTTCAATGAGAAACTATTTGTTCTGTAAACCTTCACCTGAAGGACAATAAAAAATTAAAAAAACCTGTTCTTTAGCTTTTTTGGGGTTATGGACCCCTTTGAAAATCTGAAGATAAGAAATCTCTCCCCAGAAAAAGGTACATACTGTTATGCATTGACTTATGTCCCTAAAAATATGTGTTGTAAATCCTAACCTCTATGCCTGTGGCTATAATCCCATTTGGGAATGGGTTGGCTTTGTTATGTTAATCAGACAGGATTAGTGTAGGGTGTGTCTTGAGCCGATCTCTTTTGAGATATAAAAGAGATTAAACAAAGGAGCAAAGCAAAGTCGAGATGGGGTAAGACAGATGCCAAGCCACATGAAGCTCGCCCAGGAGCAGAAGCTCAAAGAGACAAGGAGCTTCCTCCAGAGCTGATAGAGATAGAAAGCCTTCCCCTAGAGCTGGCACCCTGAATTTGAACCTCTAGCCTCCTAAACTGAGAGAAAATAAGTCTCTTTTTGTTAAAACCACCCACTTGTGGTATTTCTGTTATGGCAGCACTAGATAACTAAGACAATACCTAATATATTTCACATATATTTCAAGAAGTCCATGGAACACTACCCATTCATGGACCCTTAGGGGACCCCTGGACCACTACCCACTGCCCACTCTACCCACATACACAACCAAAATAATATAGGAAAGTATTAATAGTGGTTATCTCTAGGTGGTGAAATCCTAAGGGAGGTTTTTTTTTAAATCCTTTTTTGTATTTTCAAAATTTTCTATGATGACCATGTTTTATTTAGCATCACCAGAAAAAGAAGTTATATAAAAACTCCCTCTATCTTCTGTGTTTGTATATTAGCATTCAAGTATCTTACAGGCCTTCGAAAAGCCCCGACATGCCACTTGCTCAGGTGAAAAAAATATTTTTACATTACTGATCCTAACACTGTTTGCACTTTAGAGTTGGCATATTTTACTGTACTTGGAGTCTGAGACATTTCAAGTGAAGGACTCAATGGAAAATTCCAAATCAGTGTATCTTATATTCTGGGTGTTTTCACAGAAACTCCCCTAATTGAGTATATCTGAAGAAAATGTCCCATTAACTGTCTCAGATACTTAAAATTTTCTCTTCGTTCATGCTTACCCCTTAATCTTTTCAGACCTCCAATGGCTATTTATCCAGCTCTATAACTGCATTCTCCGAGTGTCCATCTAATCTGACTAAAAACCCACTGGCATCGAGTAGATTTCGACTCATAGCAACCCTACAGGACAGAGTAGAACTGCCCCATAGGGTTTCCAAGGCTGTAAATCTTTATGGAAGCAGACTTCAACATCTTTCTCCCACAGAGCGGCTAGTAGGTTCAAACCGCCAACCTTTCGGTTAGCAGCCAAGTGCTTTAACCACTGTACCACGAGGATCCCCCCATATCTAATCTGAAGGAGATCCCAATGTTACATTGTCTAGATCTCTAGGTCTACTAGACCTTAATCAGATGCAGGCCCTAGCCCTGACAAGCAGCTATGGAAGGCATGCTCACAATAAATAAACTACAGTATAATAAAAAGGGGGCAAATGGTTTAAGTCTTCTTAAAAAGTTCTGGAGAATATCTAGTACAAGACATAAAGGAAGAATATGCCTCAGAAACTACTTCATTAAGTAAGTTCCATAATATGACACAGCCTTAATGGTGTCCTACCCCAGATAAGGCATTCCTGTCCTCCCACCCTCCCACCCAGGTCTATGACTTGGATTTTCAAGCCAGGAGTACTCTCTCTATAACAGACAGGAAAATACCAGGAGCTCACTCTCGCAAAAGAGTCCTGAGAGTGTTCTCCCCAAAGGGCTGACCTAAGCCTGTAAAAGATCAGGAGGGATGTCCTCAACTATGTCTTTTCTTTTGGTGTTACTCCTGATAATGTCAACAACGCCAGACTGGCATAACCACAGTAGCACGAGGAGCAGGCTCTAATTGGATCAGCCAACGAGAGTTCAACAAATAGACACTTTTCTGGAAATCCCTTTTGCTATTATAGGCTGTGAGTGGAAATGAGGGTAGGGGCGGAAGTAAGCCCATGAGAAAAACGCTGCTGAGCCAAGGTTCTGGAGAGAAATCTCAACTACTGTTTACTGAGCTTCCAGAGAGGCTGCTGACCCAGCCCAGGGAGGGTGAGTCATGGCGGCAGGGACTAACATGCACACACTTGCATGGGCTGGCTGCTGAGGGCAAGACTGCCTCAGTGTTGTCCTCCATTAGAAGGGTGGCATGGTGGAGAGGAAAGGCATGTGATTAGAGACAGGCAGTTCTGAGTTCAAATTCAGACTCTGCTACCTGGCAGCTATGTGACCCAGAGCAAATTCTTTAACCTCTCTGAGCCTCGGTTTCTTTATCTATAAAATAGAAATAGCAATTCCTACCTTGTTACTATGAGGATTAAATGAAATAAATTATTTGATACATTTTAGCAGGCACTCATTGAATGGCAGGGTAATTTCTTGCTTCCACTCAAATCTATTTGCCACTTAACAGCCACAGAAATCTAACCTTGGCAGTTCTCTACTTAAAACATTGCCATGGTTCCCCTTTGATTCAAAGTTAAAGAGCAAAATTCTGATGACCTGTGAAGCCCTAATGATCCTTATTGACCTCCCTCGTTTGCTCTCCTGTGCTCCTGCCACAGGGACCTGGTTTATACTCTCGTAAAAATATAATTCTTACCATCTTGAAGACTGAAAGTCCCTTCCTCCCAGACCTCTTCTGCCTGGTTAGCATCTTCTCATAACTTCTCTGAGAAAAAGTTTTCTCATCCTCCAGACTAGGTCAGGCCTCCTGACATGCTCCCTTTACCCCTCTTTCACAGTACTCAACCCAGTTTATAATTATATTTGTAATGATCTGCGCTATGTCTTAGACAGTAATGTCAGGAGGTAAAGAATGTGCCTTTTTTGGATTACCACTGAATGCCTGGGGCTCAACACCAAGCACAACACTTGGACCATTCTAGGAACTTAAAACTTTTGTTGAATAAATTAATGAAAGTTCAGGGGAGGGTTGGGAAGCACTAGCTATTGATCTGGTAAATACTTCTCTGTAACACATATTCTGCCCACTATGATGTTTATTAGTGCATATCTTTTACCTTCCTTGCTATAATTTTAGCTTTGTTATATACAACTTCGAATGTCCTACTGCCTTCATACAATAGTGGGGCTTAAAGGAGATGCTACATGTTGGAGAAATGTCATGGAATGGAAGGAAGTATTAAATGGACTGAACAATAACAGAGAGAAGGGTGAACTCTAACTTGAGGGCAGCTGTGGCCTGAGATAATAGGTTTCCTGTCCTAATTTTTCCTTCTCTGGGGTATTTAAGTCGACCATTGCTTGTTGGCAGTTGAGAACTCCACAGAGCAGTACTTACTTGTTCCCATGAAGAAATCATATGACGTTCAGCAGGCGCCTTTTCTATGATGGTTACCTCTGTCACTCCTGGGGAAGATTCTGGAGGAGGAAAAAGAGAGTCTGTAGAATTGCAATTGGCCCACTCTCACATCTTTCTACACTAGAGGTTGGCTACTTGTTGAAGACTGCCAACAAGCAGGAATATCAGATCCCTCTGAAAAGCATTTATTACTTCTGTGATGAAAGCAGGAAAAACTGGTTGGACCCTCGGTGGGAATTCTATCCCATAATCTAGCACCATATAGCGTGCCTGATAGAAAGGACACCAACAGAAAGTGCTCTATACTCAGTTGTTGCTCTGCCATGGGTCAGCGAAAAAGAGGAAGACTCTCAACCAGATGGATTGACACAGTGGCTGCAACAATGGGCTCAAACACAGCAACAATTGTGAGCATGGCGCAGGACCGGGCAGTGTTTTGTTCCGTTGTACGTAGGGTCTCTATGAGTCAGAACTGACTTGACGGCACCTACAACAACCTAGGCATACTGTAAACTGGAAATGTATTGAAATGGACTTTCAAAATATCTAGGAACACTAATGTCACAAAACAATATGTGTATAAATTTTTTAATGAGAAATTAACTTGAGCTGTAAACTTTCTCGTAAAGCACGAAAAAGGAAAATCTAGGAATAAGGCAGGGACTTCTAGTTCTATATGGTTCACTGATTCTATAATTATGCAGTACCCTTTCTATGCATCATACAGTTTCCTCCAAGTTGTCAGAATGCTCAGACCTTGGGATGCAGCAACAGTCTAATAACAGGAGCTAGGAATTCTGGATTCCACTCATTTCAGTCTTGCTTCATGCATTCACTAGCTGTGTGACCTTGGTTGGGTCTTAATTTCCCTTCCCCTTCAGTAAGATAGGAATAATAATACTTATCTTGATATGGGAAGCAGAAATGAAAGTGCTCTGGAAAACTACTAAGTGCCATAGAATTACACAATTTATTTTCTGCCTTCTGTTCAATGTTCTTTCTAAGATATTGGGAAGCAGAATGCTGTGGTGGAAAAACACTGTGAGCTTCAAGCATTAGACCTGGGGTGAGCCCTAACTACGTCCCTGAATGGTTAGGATGGAAGATGCCTTCTGCTCCTTCAGGGGTGGTCTCATCTGGTACTATGATGAATAATAAAGGTTATTATTCACATTTTACAGCCAAGAACACTGAAGCTGAACGATTACGCCACAAAGCCAATTCTCTGACTCCAAGTATATATAGGTCTAGTTGAGAAAACAAGAGCTTATGTGCAGAAGTCATCACATGTCCCTTGGCACAGTCCTTCAGCAATTACCCCATGAAAAATGCAGAGTCTAGCTTTAATTAGTTTTGACAACCTACTACTCCACCTGCACTAGGATGGGAAAACATAAATTCTTAGGCAACCCAGCTGATTACATAGTGATGTCATTTGACTATACCCACAGCGCAGTCCAGTGTCTAGATTGCAAGAGGACACACATGATTATCCACTGCTTTTAACAGCCCTACAGGGAGGTCACCTCGTATGCCTCCGTCATAGACCAACTGGTCAACATGCTGAATTTAATAGTTTTCAGATAATAACTTGCTTAGGAAATACCCACTGTAGAGACTCCTCTATGCAGTACTTTGTTATGGTGGGGAGGGGGTGTTGGGAATGGAGAGGAGAATAGAACACAATAAATTCCATTTGTATAATGCCCTATTAGAGAGAACTGGCATAAATTATCTGATTATTACAGAGAATTGGCATAAAATATTTAATCCTTAAACAATCTTGTGAAGTAGGTATCATTATCCTCATTTTAAAAGGAAGCTGAAGTTTAGAAATATTAAATAATTTCATAGAATTAAATCTATGACCAAAGCTGTGGACACTAAACCTAGTGCTTTTTCTACACATTGTCTTAGTAGCTTATAATCTTGGTGGGATAACCAAAAGCATACTGAGAATGTTTAGAAAGCAACAGCAATAACATGTCCTTTGTCTATTAAGATGTGACAAATGAGATGTAGTATCTGATAAGGCACAGTCATCCCCACTCTCTTGCCTTTGTGATCAGTAACAAGCATTTGTGAGCTGCCTCGCAGGAATAAACTGCATGGCGGAGTAAGAGATATGAAACTCAGGTCTTCAGACTTGGTACAGTCCACTATAAGTAACTGTGTGGTATGCTACAGATTAAAATCCTCTGTGGTAGTTTATCTCCAAAGTTGGGTGCTATCAATTCCTTCCTTGCCTGCATGCCCATACAACTACCACACTGAGAACTGAAGTCTATTTCTCTACCTTCTTAAATTTGGGAGTGGTCTGTCACTGTTTTGACCAATGAAATATGCAGAAGAGATGCCGTGCCAGTTCTGGACTTAAACTTTAAGCAGACTGGCAGTTTCTCTTTTCCTCTCTGAGCCCTGAGCCATCACATAAAAAATCTAAGTTACTCTACTGGAGAGAAAGGCCATACTGAGGAGCACTGAGGGGCTGGACATGTGAGTACAGAAGCCATCTTGGACTTCCAGCCTGGTTGAGCCACAAGATGATCCCAGTTCCAGTTGTTATTTGACTGCAACCACTTGAGAGACACAAAATGAGAACCATCTCAGCTGAGTCCAGTCAACCTATAAAACCATCTCTGAGTCAACAAGTATTTACTGAGGACCTGCTACGTCTCAGTAAATAACTGCTAGGTATTAGGAATCTAAGTAGGATGTATTGTCTCAGGAAATTTATTGCCTCATAGGAGAAACAAGACAAATATGAAAAAAAGTGAAAATTTTAATATATAATTACATGCTAAACTGGGTAATACCAATCCTAAGGGCCATAGGAGTTGAAGGTAGGAAGACTTCATAAACTATGCATAGCTGATTTGGGTCTTAAAGGATGATGTGTGGTGGTTACTCCAGCTTGGCTCAATTAACACTACTCCTGCTCTCTCCTAGTGTGCTTTCCTGTATTTTAGAGAGTAGAGAGCTAAAGAAGGAGCCCTGGTGGCACAGCGGTTGAAGCGACTGCTAACCGAAAGGTTGGTGGCTCAAAACCACCAGTGACTCTGCGGGAGAAAGATGTGGCAGTCTACTTTCATAGAGATTTACAGCCTTGGAAACTCTATCGGGTCTCTATGAGTTGGAATCGACTCCACGGCACTGGGTAGTGGGGTGAGACAGCTAAAGACTACATGTCCCAAATTCCTTTGTAGCTAGGCTACCTCTAGTGACCTAGGTCCCTGTATGGAACCAGTTCTCATAAGACTTGGGAAGAGGAAATGAACAGGTGAGGTAGAGAGCAAATGCGGAGGCTGGATCTTCTCATAAGCATAGTTGCAGAGGTGTTTTCATCTTGTGGTGTTGGGCGTTTTGATGGTGGTGAAAACTGCAATAGTGGTAGTGGTATTGGCAGTGGCAGCAGCAGCACCAATTTCCCAATTCTGCAGCTACCTTATCACAGCAGCCTCAGGTACTTCCCACTTGGCATGCCATTTTAGCAGTAAGGTTTTCAATGTAGAGTCTGCTCCCTTCAATTCTTTCACTGAGTTTGTAGGTTTAATATCCCTCAATTGATCACTTTCTGGCCTTAACTAGCTAGAGTATATTTCTAGCCTTAAACTAGCAAGAGTGTGTTCTGTAGTCTGCGGCTAAGAATCCTGACAGACAGGTATGGTGTGGGTTTGCGGGCTCAAAGAGGGTGTCTTTCAAAGACAGGGAGATGTGCACAATTCAGAGGAAGTGCTCATTTACATGATTTTATAATTGTGGCAATAGGGCCAGCCGAAAGTATGAGAGGTATTTCAGGTCCACATATGACATGAAAAGTCTTTAAAACCAGAGAAAATACAACTTAGATATCTCTGTAGCTATATAAGAATATTAAAAAATAATTGAAGAAAGTTAATGGTCCATTACCAAATCAAAGAATTAGTAATTACTAGGAGATGGAATCGACTTGATGGGCACACAACAACAACAATATACTTGAAGCCAGGGTCGGAAAGGGAGGGACTTTGAGGGCTGGAGGGCAGACTGCACAGGAAACAGTTAATATAGCAGATTTGAGGTTAATATTTTTAGAAGGGTCAGCTTGCGGGTTTGACCTTTGGCTGATGTCTAGGAATTTGGCTTTCAAATGTTTCCGACATTAATAAGGCTGTTTTGCCCACCTGTGGCACTAAACACCTGCTTTTCTTCTGAGAGTCTGAAATTTTGATAGCTGTGGTTGGTTGTTTTGTCTATGTGACCAGCTCCCAATAAAATCTCTGGACTTTGAGTCTTAACCCTTTTGTGACCTGGGGGACATATATCACCCACCTATATTTTCCACTTCTGGGGTTTATTGGGAAGTTGCTTTCCCACTGATAGTGTGTGCTGCCAGCATGCAGAGACCTGTATGACAGTTTGAAATGGAAAAAAACAAGTGTGTGCTGCAAATTACTGTTTTTACATGGTATTGTATGAGGTGGTGCTGAATCAATATTTTGGGTATTAAAAATATGAATTTTAATTAAAAATTTGGGGGCACATATGTCCACTGGACTCTCAGGGAGAGGCAGAATTAGCGGGACACATGTGTCCCACAGAACTCTGAGGGTGGGATTTGTGGGAAGAGGCAAGAAAAAATGTCTATAGTACTTAAAAAAAATTCAAACATACTCAATGATTCAGTATGCATTCCATTAATGAAAATACATGATATTAACAAAAAATTCAAAGCAGAAACAAATTGGGTCTTGTTAAGCAGGCTTCCCTAGGCAGAAACATTGCACATGTACTGCTGCATTTCACTCCTTAAGGAAGAAGTGTATTCTATTTGACTACTCATAGAAGGGAAAATACAGCTGGGAACAGTGGGGCCTGTAAGTCCTGTGAGTCCTTCTAGTTTATCACTGAATATGTAGGTGGTTGTGGGAACCCTGAAATGTACTTTTATCCATCTCTTTATTTTTAATATT
>NW_004444014.1:11453533-11504937 GCF_000243295.1 Trichechus manatus latirostris | reverse complement strand
TTGTAATCTGATGTGATTTTCTTATGTGTTGTAAATTCAATCACTATGACCTAATAAGATGGATTAGCGGCAGTTATACTGATGAGGTATACAAGATTGGATAGTGTCTTAGGTCAATCTATTTTGAGATATAAAAGAGAGAAGTGAGCAGAGAGACAGGAGAACCTCATACCATCAAGAAAACAGTGCCAGGAGCAGAGCGTGTCCTTTGGACCTGAGGTTCCTGAGCTGAGATGCTCCCGGACCAAAGGAAGACTGATGCATCAGAAGGAACTTCCTCCAGAGCCGACAGAGAGAGAAAGAGCTGACACCCTGAATTTGGACTTGTAGCCTATTGGACTGTGAGAGAATAAACTTCTTTTTGTTAAAGCCATCCACTTGTGGTATTTCCATTATAGCAGCACTAGATGACTAAGACAGGTATATTTTCGGAAAAAGCAAATAGCTGGGTATTGTTTGGTGAGCCAAACTGAAAATCTTTTTCTATTAGTAGGTGATTTAAACCCATTCAAGGGGCCCTGGTGGCACAATGGTTAAGTGCTCAGCTGCTAACTGAATGGTCAGCAATTAGAACCCACCAGCTGCTCTGTGGGAGAAAAATGTGGCAGTCTGCTTCCATATAGAATTATAGCCCTGGAAACTCTATGGGGCAGTTCTGTATTGTCCTACAGGGTAGCTATGAGTTGGAATCTACTTGATGGCAATAGGTTTGGTTTTGAGTTTAAGCCCATTCATATTTACTGTTATGTATGTTTGGTCTCAACTCTACCATATTTTATAATTATGTATATTTGGTATGTTTATCTATGAAATGTGTATCATTTAATTGTTTATTTAAAAAATTTGGGAAAATATTAGCTTCTATTGCTGCATAATAAATTACCACACATTATCAGCTTAAAACAACATCCATTTATTATAGTTCTGTAGCTCAGATGTCTGGCACATTAAGTCTATAGGTTATGCTGGGAAGAACTGACGTCAAGATAATATTAAGTCTCCCTATTGATAAACATAGGATATTTCTCCATTTATATAGATCTACTTTGATTTATTTTATCAGAGTTCTGCTGGTTTCTTCATATCTATCTTGTGTCTATTAGTTTAGATTTATACGTAAGTATTTCATTTTTCTTTGTTTTAATGTAAATGGTGTTATCTTTTTAATATCAAATTCCAATTGTATATAGGAAAGCAATTGACTTTTGGATATTAACCTTGTATTCTGCACCCTTGCTATCATATAACTGATTATTAGTTCCAGGAGTTTTTTTTTTTTTTTTAGGCCAACTGTTTCGGTTTTCAGCATAGACAATCATGTCATCTGAGAACAAAGACAGTTTTATTTCTTCCTTCTCAATCTGTATACGTTTTATTTCCTTTTCCTGTCTTATTGCATTAGCTAGGGTTCCTAGTATGATGTTGAATCAAAGTGGCGACAGAAGACATTTTGTCTTGTTTCTGATCGTAGGGGGAAAGCATCTAGTTTCTTATCATTAAGTATGATGTTAGCTGCAAGTTTTTTTTGTAAATGTTCTTAAGTTGAAAAAGTTCCTGTCTGTTCCTAGTTTGCTGAGAGTTATTTTTTTAAGTTTGATTTTACTGTAGTTAAAAAAAAGTATATATTACATATACACATAAAGTTTGCCATTTTAACCATTTTTAAGTGTACAATTCAGTGACATTACTTTCACCATGCTGTGATACCATCACCAGTATCCATCACCCCAAACAGAAACTCAGTATGTCTTCAGCAATAACTCCCATTCTCTCTTCATCCCATTCCCTGATAACCATTAATAACCTTTTGTTTCTAGGCATTTGCCTAATTTAGATATTTCATGTAAGTGGGATCATGCAATATTTGTCCTTTTGTGACTGTCTTATTTCACTCAGCATATTTTCAAGGTTTATCCATTTCGTTGCACGCATCAGAATTTCATTTCTCTTTATGGATGAATAATATTCCAGTGTATTTATATACCACATTTTGTTTATCCATTCATCTGTTGATGGACATTTGGGATATTTCCATCTCGTGGCTATTGTGAATAACGCTGCAGTGAACACTGATGTACACATATCTATTTGAGTACTTGCTCTTGAGTATTGCTGAGAGTTTTTATCATGAATGGGTGTTGGATTTTTGTCAAATGCTTTTTCTGCACCTATTGACAAGATCATAGGATTTTTCTTTAGTCTGTTGTGAAAAATTACATTGATTTTCGAATGTTGAACCGTTGTGAAAAATTACATTGATTTTCGAATGTTGAACCAGCTTTGAATAGCTCTGAATACCTAGGATAAATCCTATTTGATTGTGTTGTTTAATTCTTTTTATAGATTGTTGGATTCAATTTGCTAACATTTTGTTGATTGTTACATCTATGTTTATAAGAGATATTGGTTTGTAGTTTTCCTTCCTAGTAAAGTTTGTCTGGTTTTGGAATTGGGTAATGCTGGCCTTGTAGAATGAGGTGTTGCCTCTGCTTCTATTTTCTGTAACAGATTATAGAGAATTGGTATAATTTCTTCTTTAAATGTTTGCTAAAATTCACCAGTAAAACCATAGGGGCCTGGTGATTTCTGTTTTGAAAGGTTAATTGTTGCTTCAGTTTCGTTAATAGATATCCACCACCATCAGTTGCCATCGAGTTGACTCCAACTCATGGCGAACCCATGTGTGTCAGAGTAGAACTGTGCTCCATAGGGTTTTCAGTGATTGATTTTGCAGATAGGCCTATTCAAATAATCTGTATCTCCTAATGTGTTATGGATTGAATTGTGTCCCCCCAAAAGATATGGTGAAGTCCTAACCTCTGAACGGGTGAATGTGACCTTGTTTTAGAAAATATGGTCTTTCTTTGAAGTTCTTATCAGTTAAATCATACTAGTGGATCCTAATCCTAGTGTCTTCTGAGAGGTATGTTATAAAAGGAGATAACAAACAGAGACAAAGTAAACACGGGGTAGACACCATGTGAAAATAAATCTAAGAGCCAAGGAATGCCCAGGGCTACCAAAAGCTGAAAGCATCTTCCCTTAGAGTGGACAGAAATAAAGCATGGTTCTGCTGATGCCCTGGATAGAAACTGTTCACCTCCAGAACTGTGAGAAAATAAATGCCTGTTCTATAACGCCACCCACTTTGTGGTATGTTGTTAGGACAGTCCTAGCAAACTGAAACAGCAAATTCTGGTACACTGTGTCTTTCAAGGAATTGGCCCATTTCATTTATCATATTTGTGGGTATAGAGTTGTTCATACTATTCCATTATTATCCTTTTAAAATCCATGGGATCAGTTGTGGTAGCCCTCTTTCATTTCTAATATTTAGTTATTTATGTATTCTCACTCTTTGTCTTGATTAGCCTGGCTAGAGGCGTAAAAATTTTATTGATTTTTTTCAAAGAGTCAGGTTTTGGTTTCATTGATTTTTCTGATTTTCTGTTTTCCATTTCTTTGATTTCTACTCTAATTTTTATTACTTTTTTCCTTCTTACTTGGATTTAATTTGCTCATCTTTGTCTAATTTCCTAAGGTTAGATTAGAAGATTATTGATTTTAAATCTTTCTTCTTTTTAATATATACATTCAACGCTATACATTCTAAGCAGTGCTTTTACTGCATCCCACAAATTTTGAAAAGTTGTATTTTCATTTGCTTCAAAATATCTTTAATCTCTGAGACTTCTTCGACGCATATGTTACTTGTGTCTTGTTTAATCTCCAAATATTTTTGGATTTTCTAGCTGCTGTTGATTTGTGTGTTGTTTAATCTCCAAATATTTTTGGATTTTCTAGCTGCTGTTGTTTTTCTGTTCTTGATTTCTACCTCAATTGCGCTGTACTCTGAGAACATACTTCGGAAGATTTCTATCCTTTTAAATTTATTAAGGTATGTTTTATGTCCCAGGGTATGGTCTATCTTGGTGAATGTTCCATGTGAGCTTGAGAAGAATATGTATTCTTCTTTTGTTGGATAAATTATTATATAAATGTCAATTAGATTCAGTTGATTGGTGGTGCTGTTCAGCTCAACTACATCCTTACTGACTTTCTGCCTACTGGCTTTGTCAATTACTGATGGAGTGGTATTGAAGTTTCCAACTACAAGAGTGGATTTGTTTATTTCTCCTTGCAGTCTTATCAGTTTTTGCCTCATGTATTTTGGTTCTCTGGTGTTAGAGGCATACACATTAAGAATTGTTACTTCTTCAAGAACTGACACCTTTATTATTATGTAAAGCCTCTTTTTCCCTGATAAGTTTCCTCGCTCTGAAGTCTGTTTTATCTGAAATTAATATAGCTATTCCAGCTTTCTTTTGATTAGTGTTAACATGGCATATCTTTCTCCATTCCTTAATTTAAAAAAGATTGTGTTAAATATTTATAACAAAGGCTTGCCATTTTAACCATTTTTAAGTGTACAATTCACTGACATTACTTTCACCATGTTGTGCTACCACCACCATCCATTTCCAAAAGTTTTTCATTACCCCAAGCAGAAACTCAGTACCACTTCAGTAATAACTCCCATTCCCTCCTCCCTTCAGTCCTTGGTAGCCACTAATAAACTTCTGTTTCTATATATTTACCTATTATAGATCTTTCGTATAATTGAATACAGTATTTATTCTTTTGTGTCTGATTTTACTTAGAATGTTTTCAACTTCATCCATGTTGTAGCATGTATTAGAACTTCATTTCTCTTTATGGCTGAATAATACTCCTGTAAAAATGGCATGCCGGCAGCAGCGGCATCTGACCTCTTCTAACTTCACAAAGATGAAGGAGGATTAAGAACTCCCCAAGGCTGACTGCTATGAGGCAAAGGTCAGACATGCCTCCTTTCTCTGCCACCTTTACCAGTTCTGACACCAACTGTTCCTTCCACAGTACTCTCTACTTCTCTGCTGAGTTGAATAGTTCATTGCAATGACCACACCGAACTCACAAACAATATTCACAATTATGGGGTTTATTAAGGAAGTAACAGGTTACAGTTGTCTCTGTGGTGCAGTCGGTTAGCAGGTTAGGATGTTAACTGAAAGGTTGGTGGTTCAAGCCCACCCAGGGGTGCATCTCAGATTTGGAGCCCTGGTGGCACAGTGGTTAAGAGTTACGGCTGTTAACCAAAAGGTCAGCAGTTCAAATCCACCAGCTACTCCTTGTAAACCCTATGGGGCAGTTCCACTCCATCCTATAGGGTCGCTGTGAGTGGAATTGACTTGACGACAATGGGTTTGGGTCTTTTTTTTTGGTTTAACAGGTTACAATTCAGGTTCAGGAACACTCAGGATACAGTTCTTTGATCAGGACAGGTTATTCTCAGCCATGCCTGCAGGCAGGCCTCTCTCTGGCCCCTCAGCCTCTGCCCTGCTCTGGCAAGTGTTACAAAGCTCTTTTAGCTCTGCTGATAAGTGCCTAGAGGCATCCCACTCTGGTAGTAAGCCTCGGCCTAAAGGTGCTCAGCTCTAGCTCCATGGGCTCCACCAAGTGCCCAGAGGCACCATATTCCGCCAGCAAGCCTTCTGCCCAAAGGCACTCAGCTTTCTTGCTCTGTGGGCCCGGTCATCCCCTGCCAGTCTCCTGGTTCTGCTGTCACTGCTTCTCACTGTCTTCAGTGTTACAGCTCTCTCTTGATCTCTTGGTTCCAGGAGCTTCTCAGTGTAGGGATCCTGGGTCCAAAAGACGCACTCCACTCCTGGCTCTTCTTACTTGGTGGTGGTGAGATCCTCTCTTCCCTCCTCTAGGATGGCTCATTTCAAGCCTAGCAGGATGGCAAAGCTGACCAATCCCTTTGTTAAGGTTCCACAGACCTTATTTGCATGGTCCCACCCCCACACGGGTGCCATGAACTTTATTTGCACTATTAGCAAGGTATCCAATACCCTTGGTGGGTCACAATTAACTTATTTGTCTAGTCCCACCCAATCACTTGGGTGGGAGTTACAAGACTATGCCAAGAAAGGCCAACTAAAAGCAATCCCTCACACCACAATTTCATTGTATGCATATTCATTTTATTTATCCATTCATCTCTTGATGGATATTTGTAATATGTCTTAGTTATCTAGTGCTGCTGTAACAGAAATACCACAAGCAGATGGCTTTAACAAACAGAAATTTATTCTCTCACAGTTTAGGAGGCTAGAAGTCCAAATTTAGGGTGCCAGCTCTAGGGGAAGGTTTTCTCTGATGGCTCTGGGGCAAGGTCCTTGTCTCCTTTCAACATCTGTGGGCCTGGCATTTCTTGGAGATCTCCATGTGTGTTGGCATCAATATTTTCCTGGGTCTAGGAGGTTCTCAGAGCAGGGATCCCAGCCCAAAGGAAGTGCTCTCCTCTTGGTTCTGTTATCTTGGTAGTAATGAAGTCCCTCCCCTCTCTGCTTGCTTCTCTCTCCTTTTATCTCTTGTAAGATAAAGGTATGAGTCAAGCAAGGATGTGACCTGAGTAAGGGTGTGACTTAAATAAGGGTGTGATTTAAGTAAGGTGGTGAGGGCATGACTTGAGTGAGGGTGTGACTTGAGTAAGGCCGTAACTTTAGTCATGCCCTTTCCTATCACGGATACACCCCACACTAATCCTGCTTCATTAACATATAGAGGTTTAGGATTTACAATACATAATTACACAATACTATAAAACAGAAGACAGTTACATCATATCACAAAATGGAGGATAATTACACAGTACTGGGAATCATGGCTGTCTTAGGCTGGGTTCTCTAAAGAAGCAAAACCAGTAAAGTGTATAAATATATATAGAGAGAGATTATATCAAGGAAACAGCTCATGCAATTGTAGAGGCTAGAACATCCCAAGTCCGTGGATCAGGGTAGAGGCCTCTCCCAAAGTCACACAGCTGCAGAAGCTGGCAAGCCCAAGATCGGAAGGTCGGAGAGCAGGGCTCCCACTCACAGGCTGTGCACATTGATGAATCCCAGGTTCGGCAGATAAGCTGACAGCTCAAGTCCCAAGAACGGGAGATGAGACGACAGGAAGCAGCCACAGGATCCAGGGAGAGCAAAAACCCAGAACGTCTGCTTATATACAGATACGGGCCACACCCCCAAGGAGACTCCCTTTCATCTGATTGGCTACTCACAGTATATTCAGTCATGGGAGTGATTACATTAAAACACAGAGAATCATGGCCCAGCCAAGCTGACACACAATCTTAACCATCACAGTGGCCTAGCCAAGTTGATAAATATTCGTGGGGGACACAGTTCAATTGATGATAGGGTGTTTCCATCTCTTGGCTATTGTGAATAATGCTGCAATGAACATTGGTGTATACATACCTGTTTGAGTCCCTGTTTTCAAATCTCTTGGGTATATCCTAGAAGAAGAATTGCTGCATCATATGGTAATTCTGTTTAACTTTTTTTTTTCATTTTTTGTATTTTATTCTTGTTGTTGTTGAGAATATACACCATAGGACAATCTATGTTCAACTTTTTGAGGAACCACCAAACTCTTTTCAATGGCAGCTGCACTAGTTATTGCAGCACCATTTATTGAAGAGACTATTCTTTCCCCCACTGAACTGACATGGCACCTTTATTGAAAAGCATCGGCCATACGTTTATGGGTTTACTTCTGAACTCTCAATTCTGATTGGTCTATATGTCTATTCTTTACACCAGTATCACACTGTTTTAATTACTGTAGCTTTACAGCATATTTTGAAATTGGGAAATGTGAGTCCTCCCATTTTGTCCTTTTCAAGATTGTTTTCGTTATTCAGCTGTTGTTAGGTGCCAATGAGTCAGTTCCAACTCATAACGACCCTATGTACAACAGAACAAAACATTGCCCATTCCTGTGCCTTATTCAGGGTCCCCTGCATTTCCATATGAATGTGGGTATTGGCTTTTCAATTTCTGCAAAAAAGTTGTCGGAACTTTGATAGTGACTGCATTTAATCTATATACCGCTTTGACATCTTAACAATACTAAGTCTCCCAATTAATGAACACAGGATGTTTTTCTATTCATTTAGCTAATTTCTTTCAGCAATAGTTTCTAGTTTTCATTGCACAAGTCTTTCACCTCTCTACTTAAATTTATTCCTAAGTACCTGCAGTCCCTGGGTTATGAACGAGATCCACTCCTGAATGTGTCTTTAAGAATTTGTAGGTAAGCTGGAACAAGTGCATACAGTTATTACTTAGCCTTACTTTACTGCAAGAAAAGGCTTGAAACTTCAATGATTTAAAAGCTGCATGTGCAGCAAGTGAAGGTGATTGTGATGAAGAATTTGTCGCGAGTAGGGGTTACTTTAATTGTTTCAAAGAGAGGGCAAATATATGTAACATTAAAGGGCAAGTAAGAGTTGTCTGTAACTCGGGGACTGCCTGTACTATATTCTTTTAAATGCCACTGTAAACGAGACTGTTTTCTTTTCAGATTGCTCAGTGTTGGTGTATTGAAACACAACTAATTTATTTTTGTGTGTTGATCTTGTATTCTACTATTTTGTTGAATTCATTTGTTAGTTTAGTAGCTTTCTTGTGGATTCTTTGGGATTTTCTACATATAAGATCATAATCTGTGAATAGAAACAGTTTTACTTTTTCCTTTCCAATTTGGATATCTTTTATTTTTTTGTTTCTGTCTTAGTCATCTAGTGCTGCTATAACAGAAATACCACAAGCAGATGGCTTCAACAAAGAGAAATTTATTTTCTCACAGTCAAGTAGACTAGAAGACCAAATTCAGGGCATCACCTCCAGGTGGAGGCTTTCTCTCTCTGTCGGCACTGGAGGAAGGTCCTTCTCATCAATCTTCCCCGGATTAGGTGTTTCTCTGCACAGGAACCCCAGGTCCAAAGGACACACTTTGCTCCCGGTGCTTCTTTCTTGGTGGTATGAGGTCCTCAATTCTCTGCTTGCTTCCCTTTCCTTTTATCTCTTTTAAGATAAAAAGTGGTACAGGCCACACACCAGGGAAACTCCCTTTACACTGGATCAGGGACGTGACCTTAGTAAGGGTGTTATAATTTTACCTTAATCCTCTTTAACATATAATTACAATCACAAAATGGAGGACAACCACTGGGAATCACAGCCCAGCCAAACTG
This sequence comes from Trichechus manatus latirostris, assembly GCF_000243295.1. Classification (NCBI taxonomy): domain Eukaryota; kingdom Metazoa; phylum Chordata; class Mammalia; order Sirenia; family Trichechidae; genus Trichechus; species Trichechus manatus. The sequence continues at coordinate 11,495,846 of NW_004444014.1, read as the reverse complement.
ATACACACATTTTTTGGGGGACATAATTCAATCCACGACAGCTTCTTAATTGCTCTGGCTAGAATTTATAGTACAATGTTGAATAATAATCAAAACCAAACGCACTGCCATTGAGTCTATTCCAAATCATAGTGACCCTACAGGGCAAAGTAGAACTGCCCTACGGGTTTCCAGGGCTGTAAATCTTCATGAAAGCAGACTGCCACATCTTTCTCCCGGGCATCCTTGTCTTGTTCCTGATCTTAGGGGAAAAGCTTTCAGTCTTTCACAATTATGATGTCATGTTCCAACTCATATCGACCCTTTGTACAACAGAACAAAACACTGCCCAGTCCTGTGTCATCCTCACAATTGTTGTTATACTTGAGCCCACTGTTGCAGCCACGGGGTCAATCCATCTTGTTGAGAGTCTTCCTCTTTTTCACTGACTCTCTACTTTACCAAGCATGATGTCCTTCTCCAGGGACTGGTCCCTCCTGATAACATGTCTAAAGTATGTGAGACGAAGCCTCACCATACTCACTTCCAAAGTGCACTCTGGCTGTATTTCTTCCAAGATGGCCTTGTTTGTTCTTCTGGTAGTCCATCGTATATTCAATATTCTTTGCTAACAACCTAATTCAAAGGCATCAATTTGTCTTTGGTCCTCCTTATTCATTGTCCAGCTTTCCCATGCATACCAGGTGACTGAAAATATCATGGATTGGGTCTGGCACACCTTAGTCCTCAAAGTGACATCTTTACTTTTTAACACTTTAAAGTGGTCTTTTGCAGCAGATTTTCCCAGTGCATCACGTCATTTGATTTCCTGACTGCTGTTATCCCTGGGCGTTGATTGTGGATCCAAGTAAAATGAAATCCTTGACAACGTCAATCTTTTCTCCATTTATCATGATGTTATTCTTTGGTCTAGTTGTGAGGATTTTTGTTTTCTTTATGTTGAGGTGTAATCCATACTGAAGGCTGTAGTCTTTGAGCTTCATCAGTAAGTGCTTCAAGTCCTCTTTGCTCTCAGCAAGCAAGGTTGTGTCATCTGCATACCACAGGTTAATGAGTCTTCCACCAATCCTGATACCACATTCTTCTTCACATAGTCCAGCTTCTCGGATTATTTGTTTGGCATACAGATTCAATAAGTATGCTGAAAGGATCTAGCCCTGATGCACACCTTTCCTGATTTTAAGCCATGCAATATCCTCCTGATCCATGTAAAGGTTCCGCATGAGCACAATTAAGTGTTCTGCTTTACAGGTAGTACAGGTACCTTTTAACAGAGTATTCCCAACTCCTCTCTCTCATCCCTTATAACATTGCTGTTATACATTTGACTTATACACAGTCACATTTATTATACTGTTGCTATTGTTTTGAACTATTATGTTAGATCAGTTAAGAATAAGAAAAATAAGAGATTTTACTTTCATTTATTTCTTGTCAACCACTCTTCTTTTCTTTATGTAGATCCGAGTTTCTGACCTATATAATTTTCCTTCTTTCTGAAGAACTTCTTCAAACATTTCTTGTAAGCCAGATTTGTCTTAAGAATAATTTTGCTGGATATAGAATTCCAGGCTGGTAGGTTTTTTTCTTTCAACATTTTAAATATTTCATTCTACTCTCTTCTTGCTTGAATCATTTCTGAAAAGAAATCCAATGTAATTGTTATGCTTGTTCCTCTATAGGTAAGGTTTCTTTCCCCCCTCTGGCTTCTTTCCTGAGTTTCTTTTTCTCTGATTTTCTGTAGTTTGAATATGATATACTCAGGTGTAGATTTTTTGGTACTCATCCTGCTTGGCGTTTGAGCTTCCTGGACTTGTGATTTGTTGTCTGTTAATAATTTTATAATACCTCTACCTCTGGGATCTCAGCTTCATCCTCTGAACAATCAGTTCCATCTCCTGAGCTAATGGTTTCACCCAGTGAGCCATCTTTCTTTTTTTGACAAAAGGTAGGACATGTTTGCTGCTGAAAAATTCAGTTTTAGCAGCCTGTTTCCTGACAGTAGAATAGTCTTCTTTCGTTGTGTACTGTCTCGGTCCTTTGTAATGCAAGCTGGCAGTGTTTCTGCTGATACAATTTTCTGAAGAACCTTGTAGGCTTTGCATGGATTTCATGGGGGTTCACGCCATGAGATAAAAGGATCCTCAACCGATTTTATAATCTCTTTTCCATTGTTAGCTTCTGATCAACGGTTGAGGGACAACAGCCTTAGACTTCCTAGGCACCCTCTGGTTGACTGAGGTCCACGAAGCACACTCTTAACATTTCCTTACTGAATACTCTGACCTTTTGATCTTTCAGAGTTTTCAGCTAAAGGATGTACTGTCTCAGTCCTTTCTCTATGCCACACTTTTCAAAGCCATTTCTGAATTTTAACATCTTTTGCCAAACCGTCAAGTCCTGGTTCCTTTTTTTAAAGCAGTTTTCCGTTAAATTATCTTTTTCCTCTTGCATTTTACTATAAGTAGCAAGAACAAACCAACACTCCTGATTAAGTTTTCATTTGAATCTATTCTCCCTATGCTTTGTAATTTATCCTTCACTTATGATAATTTTGTTATTTTCTTCTGTTTCTTTCCTGAGCTGAATCAACTCTTTTCATTTCTCCCTCTTTTTTTGGTCCCTTCCTGTTCTTAGTTTTTGAATGTCTAATTCAAGGGTTTTTTTCATATCCTCAAATGTTTGTTTATACATTTTAATTCTGTTTGGAGTTTAGATTTATAGTTTTCTTCTGCTTTGTATTTGTTTTAAGGAGAAAAATTTCCTCAGTTGTTTGTCAGAAACGTCATTTCCTGATTTCTACAATAGTTCTCTATGGGTTTTACTTTTCGCTTGTTCATTCTGTGATACTGTGGTGTTTAACAAAATTTTTAGTTTAATGATGCCCTTTCCTGTCAGTCTAGCATAGTCTAGCTACTTTGACATTGTTTTGTTTTGTTTTGTTTTGTTTTTTTGGTGAGGGAGGGTTTGTGAATTTTTCATTTTCTTTTATTTTTTCCTTTTACCATCTAACTGCCAAATGCCCCTTCTTCTTTTTTTCTTATTTTCTCCCCCAGAAGGTATGCATTTGGGAATATTGTTCCTTTAAACCATACTTGCTCCTTTAAATGGATACTGTCCCTTTAAACTGCATGGCTGGCCCTTTAAATGGCACTTACTTTGAAATCACTTTTATGCAGTTCTGCTCTTATCTGTCCAGTTGTTGTTGTTACTATTGTTATTTTCAGATTCAGATGGTTTTAATCTTTCTGTTGGTCACTCCAACTGTCTCTTAGATCTCTTTGTTAGTGTAATTCTGGGTCTGCCTTTGCTTGCCACAGAACCTTGTAGTAGTGCAGGAGTGGAATAAGAGCAGGTAGGATCTGGTGTGCTGGGATTTGTTGCTATTTCTCTTTTTACTCGTTGTTACTTTGCACATTTGGCATTCTCTGTCTCCAAGCAATGTTCAGAGTTTGGTTTTGGTAGAAACATCACAGCTGTGCAGTTACATACTTCATACCATCTGGGGAGATTTTGGAAAGTTGCTTAGCACACACCCACCACTGACTTCTGCTACTTTGTTTCTTTAGGTCTCTTGATATAGCATCTTCTCCCAACAACAAAAAAAGTGAAAAAAAATTGATTTTAGACTTATGATTATTAAATTTAAAATTATAAGATGTTTTGATTAACTTTATAAACAGTATTAGAATGTTTAGCAAGGTTAGATTCATTATAAGTTTAATTACCCGAGTTGTTTAATTCCTTAGGTGGGTTCTGCCTTATAAGGGTTATTAGCTTGTTAGACATTTGAAATGCTTAATAATAGGTAGAATGTGTTAAATTTATAAATGCAATTTAAAATGTTTACAGTTATTTAATTACTTGGGACTTTAAATCAAATTGATAGTTTAAGGAAAACAGTCTGCTTAACTTGAGTTGATGAAACATTAGTCAAAAGAAAATAACTTATTTATATATAACTTTCTAGATTTATAAAGAGAATAACAACGCATGCCTGTGGAATGGCAAGACCTGCCTGACTGAATCATGAGTATAGGAAGAAATGGGACAGAAGTTTATATAAGAATGAAGAGATAGGATAATGGGTGGTCTCGGTGGTTAGATCTGCCCCTGCCCTACTCTATGTAACTTCATCTCTAAAACTCATCACTTCTCCCAAACACACCATGGTGTTTCATGCCTTATTCTCTGTTCTAGGCACTGGGAAAAACAACACAAAGTCCCTGCCCTCATATGCTTCCATTATAGAAAAGAGACAAATTTAAAAAGTAACCAGATAAATACATTATTTCAAGTAGTGATAAGATCTATGAGAATGAAAAAAAAAAGTAGGGTTATAGAAGACAGAGTGATAGTAAAGGATGTTATTAGAGCAATATTTAGGGTGGGCTTCTCTGAGGTTATGATATTTAATCAGAAATCTGAATGAAGTGAGGGACAGACACAGTCAAGGGTCCAGAGGAAGCTGGCTCCAGGAAAGATAATTCTAGAAAACTGCAAAGGCCTTCGAGCAGAGTGAAGACAAGACCAAAAAGACACATGACAACACATCATACAGGGACTTGTGGTCATGACAGAGAATATGGATTTTATTATAAATGTGATAGAAAGGCATTGAAGGATGCTTTTTGGCCTGCTTACGCTACCTTTCTCCTCCTGTTTATTTGGCTATCTCCCATTTATCTTTCAAAATCTAACATCACTTCCTCTGGGAAACCTTTCTTGATTTCTCAGGTAAGATCGATCATCTCTTCCTTTGTGCTACCTCTGAGAAATAACAGATTACTGACCTTCTTTCACACTTTTTAGTTGTTGTTGAGTCGATTCCGACTCATCGGGACTCCACGTGTGTCAGAGTAGAGCTGTGCTCATAGGGTTTTCAAGGCTGCGACTTTTCAGAAGCAGATTGCCAAGCCTGTCTTCCGAGGTGCCTGCGGGTGGGTTCCAACCACCAACCTTTCTGTTGGAAGTGGAACACTTAACCATTTGTACCACCCTTCTCCAAACCCAAACCCGTTGCTGTGGAATCCATACCAACTCATAGTGACCCTATAGGACAAAGCAGAAGAGCCCCATAGGGTTTCCAAGGCTATAAACTTTTACAGAAGCAGACTGCCACATCAGACTGCCACATCTTTCTCCCGGCTGGTGGGTTCCAACCACTGACCTTTCGGTTATCAGCCCAGCGCTTAACTACTGCGCCACCAAGGTTCCTTACTACCGTTCTAGGGATCTAGCGGTTTTATTTTTTCACAGATCGTCTTTTTCATCTCTGTAGCCTCAGGGTGTAGCATAGTGGTGGGTGCTAAATAAACGTTCCATAAAGGAAAAACTAATCCATTCAGTCGTGCAAGCCTTGATCTCTTGTCGACCACGCTGGACGCTGTACAAGCAGGCGCTTAGTGATTGTTGCCCTGGGAGGCTAACTACACCATTTTCCCAGCTTCCAGAGGAAGGGCTGGGGTTTCAAGAATACTCTCTAGGACAAGAATGCCCCTCGGGAGACCCGACCTCCCAAACGTCAGGTGTCTGCTGTCTCTCCTTTGCATGTGTTTGCCCACCTTTTCTGGGCCCCGGTGGTGGGATCGGGAGAACCTTTGGGCTTCGCAGTTATGCCTCCGAGCACTCTCGGCAAACCCTTCCGGGGCCGTCACGCACAAAGTCTCCCTCTTTTCTTCTTAACAACCGAATTCACAGAAGTGATGTCCACTCGTATACAGCGTCCAGCGTTGTGCCGCCCACTTCGCCCATCATAACCCCGCTCCCTTCTTCTACTCCATCCCCCCTCGTCCCAGTCAGCCTCCCACGGCTCCCCACTCACCTAGGATGCGGGTGATCCCCAGGGTCAGTTTCTCTAGGTGCGGCTTGCTGCCGCTCAGCGATTTCTCCTCCATGGCTCGTGTCCCCGTTCCGCGCGCGGCCGGGAGAGCTGCGGGGACCGGTGAAGTGAGCAGGGAGGCCGAAGGAGGGCTGGACCCCGCCTCAGTGCCTCAGCGCCTCAGCCGTCAATTTCGCGGCATGCCGGGAGTTGTAGTTTTTCGCGCCTGAGATCTGGGTGGGGCGGAGATGGGGGTTCCCAGCTCGTCTGGGAGAAGTAGTGCGGTGGGGTTCTCATTCCCGCGCCCCCGGCCTGTGCCCCACACCACGCCTTCGGGACGTACCCTGTCCTCCGCTCGGACCCCCTCGCCCCGCCGGGGCTGGCCGCGCAAGCGGGGACGGGTCTCCGCGCCGTGCGTCCAATGGGGGCTGAGCCTGGAGGCCGGGGCGGGACGGCCTCGGCGCAACGCCCGGAGTGGCGGTTGTTTCAAGATGGCGGATGTGGCGGCCCCCTCCTTTCCGAGCGCTGCGGCGTTCTGGAGCCGGGACTGTATCCTTTGCCCGCCTGGTGAGGGGCTTCGGCACCCTACGCGGTGCGCCGAGGGGCTAGGGTCTTGTGGGACTCTTGAATGGAGAGAAGCTCCGCGCTAACTTAGGGGGCGGGGACGTTCTGTCTGGTTTCAGTCTAGTTGCAGGGCTTGTCTCTTGCTGGGGTATTGGGTGGCAGAGAGCCTGATACTGTCTCCCTGTTGGACTTCCCAGGTGTGAAGACACAGCACAGATGGTAGAGCTCTGGAAAGGTGGCCTAGAGTTGTGGCCCAGCCTGGGGCTGAGGGGTTGGGGGCTCCCTATGGCCATAGCGACCCGGCCAGCAGGAGTCTGTGCGGAGTCAGGTTGAGGGAAAGATGAGCGTTGGCTGGACGGGGACGGCTGCTGACTGGACAGGTAGCCTTTTTGTCTTGGTTTAGGAGTGCCCTTAGTCCACGCTGCTAGGAGCAAGTCTGGATCTTGTTGGACTTCGAGTGGGCTGTCGTCAGTGATGATTTATTTTCTTAATGGGGTTTGAGGAGAGATGTGGGGCTTGGTGATATGGCTCGGTGGTGCTGGTTACAGAATAAGAATCATTATGTCTGGAAGTAGTGTGGACTTACATGAAGATTGTGTGTCACCCCTGGCAGGGATTGAAGTTCTTGGATTGTTTTGAAGTGGAGAAGCTATGGAGCTTTTTAGGCCTGTGATAATATTCCCAGTTCAAATTTCTATGACTAAATGTTTGTGTGACAGGAGTGGTTCTTTCTCTAGAGTACTGTCCCAGCCTGAGGTTTGGTCCAGATAATTTACTTCATGTAAGTTTAGACAGGTGTTACATGAAAGAGGGAGGTTAAGCAGTGTATTGAGTGTCTGCAGAAGTGAGTCTTTATGTCTGTTGCTAGGATATTTATGGTTCTGGTTAAGGCATTGCTGTTATTTTTGGCAGATTCGTTTTTGAACTCTACTTAGTTCCCAGTGAAATTTTCAGAATTGTACGGTCAGTTCCTTTTACTAAGTTCCTACGATCCAAGTGTCATGTCCTGGAGAGAGGGATATTTTTGCATTTGGGGCTGCTTAGTGTTTATGTTATGCACTTACTAAGCGTAATTACCACTTGTCTCTGATAGGTTGGTGAGAATCAAATAAGATCATATACACTGTAGATGAAAGTACCTAGCGCACTGTAAAAATTAATTTTTTTTCCTTTCCCTGTTAGGATGTAAAGGGAGTTTGTGCATTAGGAGCAATTGAGCTGGATTAGGAAGTCAGGAAATTGATCTGGGCCTTTTCTCATGAAAACTGCTCCTGAGTTGTGATAGGATTTTGTGATGGAGGAGATACTTGAAGGTTATTAGCTTACAGTGTGTTTCTTTAATGTAATCATTTCTGTAACCACTTTCGTGGTTTTGATTATTATTCTTTAACTTTCTCTTATGACCAATGGTATTGTTCTGATATAGAATAAATGGTTGGGGAGGGGTAGTATTTTGCAGTGGAACTGAGTAAGTCAGTTAACAGGTTTGTGGACTGAACTTATGCTCTTGGTCTTAGAAGCCTTGTACTCTCACTTATTAATGTAGTCATATTCTTCCCTATTTCACGTAGAAGCCACATATTCTCCCTTACCTCTTATGTTTTCCCTTACTCTTAACATTACTGTAGAACGCTCATCTTCCCCTTGAAAGTGAGGAAAATGGTGGCGATTACATCCTACAAAAATTCAGATGTATGAAAGGAATTGCAAGGTTACTAGTATCACCTGAGTTTCCCCAGCCTGTTCTGCATAATGACTTTAATTAACCTCCAGCCTCAGCTATTTCATTATAAATCTCTATAGAGCATAAAAGCAATGTCAAATGTAAATTTGTTGTATTGACTATTTTCTTAAAAAGTATAATGATAGTTATGAATCATTTGGATTCAGTCATGTGTTGTTGGATCTTTATTTCCTTTCTTGTTACATGGATAACTCCCCAGACCATGCAAGAGCCTTTATGATAAAACTTCCAATAGAAAAAGATAAAAAAAAGTGTACCTGTAATCTGATATTCTTTTCACACTATTGGAGAAAGATTTTCAATGCTTTGCCTAAACAATTAGAGACATGTGATTGAGAGATTTCCTAATTCTAGATGTTTCCATCATGTGAGGACAGATCATCTGTGACTGTCACCCTTTTTACTGCTGTTGTGAGTTATGCACCTTCTGCAAGTATGATCCAGTAGTGCTATTTTGTAGCTCTGCTTTAATACCTAATGTGTAAACAATGAGTATGCCATGTTGTCATTTTATGGGTTAAATCTGTGAGTAAAATATACCCTTCAGCTGTAGATTGCTTTCCTCCTTCACTGAAATTCCTAGTAATGGCAAAAGTTAGTGCTTCTGCAGTATCAAAATTTGATTGCTTAAATGCACTTAAGTGTATTATCATTAACAGTATTAGTAATTTAATATTAACAAGTATGAACTACAAGGGACCTAGTGAAAACATTGGAATAGCCATTGAGTTTTCAATTAAAAATAGACAAAGACTTTATGTAGATGTTAAAATAACATTGTTGTATGCTGTCAAATCTATTCCAACTCAAAGTGACCATAGATAACAGAGTAGAACTGCCCCATAGGGTTTCCCAGGCTATAATCTTTATGGGAACAGATTGCTAGGTTTTTTCTCCCGAGGAGCGACTTGGGTTCAAACAGTTAGCAGCCCAGTGCTTAATCAGTTGTGCCACTACAGCTATCTAAAATAATATACTAGCCTGGAAAGTCACTATGATCAATAATAGCTACATATACATGTGTTGCTGGAAAGTGGTTAAACAAAAGATTAGAGTGGACAGTATTAAGCCTGTTTCCTTCAGATCTGTGGTAGAGATGCTTTTTCCTACCCATTCTCTCCTGGGTTGTTTCTAATTACCACGTTAATTCTAGGAATTTGGATAGATTGGGACCAGCATTAAGTATAGCTTGCGATAGTTTGCTTATTGAGGCACTTCCAAAGAAATCAAACTAGAACTAAGATGGCATATAGAACCCAATAGTAAGTTCAGTTTACACTGAGTATATATTGTATATCTTTGACTTTCCCATAAAATACACGTTTGTTGAGAAACTCATATAAATATTTGGGTTCTTATGATAATGAGATAAAAATAGATGGCAACTGAATGGATAGGACGGATGGAGGCAATTTCATATATTTTTAGTTTTTAAAACCTTGTTGAGCTCAGTTTATTTAGAGTGTTTTATATTTGAAAAGAAATTTGGCATGGATGTGGATAGAAGTAAAAAGTTTGCCTGCATATTGTGGATGACATAATGAGAGAAAGATAACACTGAAAGTTGTTGGACAGTGTCTCACAAAATTAAATGTCAAAAAATGTTTCATTTTTCACAGATGGCTTACAGTTAACCTATTGTCGTCGAGTTGATTCTGACTCATAGCAACCCTATAGGACAGAGCAGAACTCCCCCATAGGGTGGCACAGTGATTAATAGCTGGGCTGCTAACCAAAAAGATCGGCAGTTCAAATCTACCAGCAGGTTTTGGGATGAAGATTAGGACTTTGGTTTCAGACATGTTGAATATAAAATACCTTTTGTACATCCAAGTGACAATGTCGGGTTTAGGGGATAGCCTCCTGCTAGAGATTAATTTGGCAGACATCAGTATATTGATGGTATTTAAACACATGAGATTGAATGAGATCACCAAGGGAATGAGTAGGTAGAGAAAAGATCCAAGGATTGTACCTTGGGGTGTTCCAAAGTTCAGAGGCTGGGAAGATTCCTATTGTTGTTAGTTGCCATCTAGTAGATTCCATCTCATGGCGACCCCATGTATGCAGAGTAGAATAGCTCCATAGAATTTTCAAGGCTGTGACTTTTATGAAGCAGATCACCATACTTGTCTTCTGAGGTGCCTCTGGGTGGGTTCAAACTGCCAGCCTTTTTGGGAGTTGTTTAGTGCTTAACCATTTGTATGACCCAGGGACTCCTGGGAAGATTCTAAGGAGAGTAAAAATGAGTGATCAGAAAGACAGGAGGAAAATTACATAGGTTGCATCTTTGAAGCCAAGTGATGGTATTTCAAAAAGGAGAGTGGTCCTCTATGTCAAATGCTGCTGATCAGTCAAGTACAAAGAGGTCTGAGAATTGATTGGTAGATTTCACAATATGGGGTGCCATTGTAATCCTGATGAGACTACACTGGGTTGATGGAGTTGAAAGCTTGATTGGGATAGGGTTCAAGATTGAATGGGAGGAGAGAAATTGGAGTGAGTGAGTATAGATAACTCTTTTGAGGAGTTTTGTTGTAAAGGGGAAGAAAAATGGTACAGTAGCTGGAGGCAAATATAGGGTTGAGAGGTTTTTTGTTTTTTTTCCAGGAGAAAATAAATTATTACATGTTTGAATGGTAATGAAAGAAGTTTAATAGGAAAAATGATTAATACAGGAGAAAGGGGAGAATAGCTGGAGCAATATTCTTGGGTAGAGAGAAGGAATGGTATATGTTATGTAAGAGATGGATTGACTTTAGATAAGAGCACAAGCAGTTCATCCATAGTAAAAAGAGGGAAGGCAGAGAATATGGACATAGATGCAGGAAAGTAGGTTAGATATGCTGGTGAAGGCTTATGGAATCAAAGTTAGTAGTTGAGAGTAAGAATGGGAGATATGGTATCATGTTTGAGAAGAGAGGAGAAAGTACGAAATACTTAACTGAGCTTCCAAATCAGGGTGCAGTTGAGTGTGGTCCCCAGTGGCTTGTCCCGCCTAGCTGTGAGCAGACCCTTTAGTGAAAGTGAATGGTATAAGGGAGTATAGTATGTTTTCCAGGACTCAGGGTTGCTGTGAGTCGGAATCGACTCAATGGCAACAGGTATTTTTTGTTTTTTTCAGTTACATGAGTCTTTTCATAGGTCATCTGAAAATTGAACATTCCCATATCTTCTAATTGAAGACACTGCCATATGGACCATGTCTTGAATCACTGTTTTGATTTTTCTCCCCTCGGTACTTTTTTCCATGTATATACTTCTGACAGCATATAATTAAACATATATTGAGCACCTACTGCATGTGCAAGGTCCTGTACTAATCCCAAGGGACATTTAAAAAAAAAAATCAGTTCTTGCTTATGAGAAGCCTACAACATTTTGTTTTATAAAGCTTTGTTTAGTATGGGTGTCTGTGAATTTAGAAATTCTCTCTCTGCTCCCATGTTAGTTGCTATCAGTTTCTTTGAAGTGGGGGATTCTTAAGTTTTTTTGTTTACTTGCCTTATGTACCCCCTAAAACTTTCTAAGCTCTATAGCTGACATTTGAGGGAATTTAAAGTTTACAGATACTTTGTTGTTGTTAGGTTCTGTCGAGTCAGTTCCGACTCATAGCAACCCTATAGGAAAGAGTAGAACTGGCCCATAAGGTTTCCAGGGAGCGGCTGGTGGACTTGAACTGCCATCCTTTTGGTTAGCAGCTGAGCTCTTAACCACTACACCACCAGGGCTCCTTATAGACACTCAGCAGAAAGTCTTGGAGCTGTGACAGTGAAGGTGCCGCTACGGGGGAGAGCTGTTAGATGACAGCTAGCAGATCAGACAGTAAACACCATCTTAATATTCCTAAATTCCTAATAGGGATTCTAGGTATTTCCAATAAATATTCCCTGAAAAGACTTTCCGTTATTAGGGTTGAGACTGAGCTGAAACATTGTCATTTTGAGCATGTTACTAAATCACTGTTTTACTCCAGGAAGGAAATAGTTAATAACTGCTTTGTCTAGAAATCTTGGAAAATAAAATGTTACTTTACAAAAGAAAAGAAAACTTTGAAATTTTCTAGATCATTCGGAAAAAATTGCTTAGATACTTCCTTCCTGGAAGTGTAATAGAAGGTTATCAAATTGTGGACATAACTGGATTTAGATATACTATAGTTCTGAATAAAATTTTGTTTTTGGAAAGAAAACTGTCTTTGTTATTATATTGATTCTTTCTGTAGGAGTGTTATGATTTTAGCCTTTCTAAATTTCTGCTTTTGAAATTCAAAATTGTTCTTTTTGTCTTAAATTTCTTCTATTTTTAAAATAGGGCTTCTTGGGACATTTTATAAATGCACTACAGAAGAATAAAAATTGCCTTTGTGTTTGCATGATTGACTTGCCCTCAGATGGTGTTTGTTCTTCAGAGTGAAAACCTGTCTTGAAATTATTTATTCTTCATGCCTAAAATAATCTCTCCAATAATCAACAAATCAAAACGGAGAGGAAAAGAAAAGAAACCTCACAGCAGGATGTAGTATATTGTAGGGTATCCCAATTGTGAATAAGATTCGATAAAAAAGTTTAATGGAGTAGGGCCTTCTGAAATTTTTATAAAACATATAGTTGTAAACGTACTTACAATTTTTTTAAATGAAATGTAGTTGTAAATACATAATGATAAACTTTAAAAGTATTAATTTTGTTACATTTATTATTTTGCTCTCTAGTGTTTGTTTTTAAAACAAGAGCCCTGGTGGTGCAGTGGTTAAAGTGCTTGGCTGCTAACCTAAAGATTGGTGGTTCAAACCCACCAGCCACTCTGTGGGAGAAAGATGTGGCAGTCTGCTTCTGTAAAGATTTACAGCCTTGGAAACCCTATGGGGGCATTTCTGCTCTGTTCTGTAGGGTGACTGTGAGTTGGAATCTACTCGACGGCAATGGGTTTGGTTTTTTTTTGGTTTTGTTTTTAAAAGCTAGTTGTAAATTTCCAGGTCAAAGAAAATTACAAATTTTAACAGAAGTACAGAACAGTAGCAGCATTTGAATTTTGGATAATCTCCTGTGGTATTTTCCTTGATGTCTTTCTTCCTGCATAGTTTCTGATGAAGAACAATCAGTTGTATATGTTCCAGGTATGATTTTTTATGCTAATTTGGTAAGCTTCTTTTTCTCCTTAGTGTTGGGAGAAAATCAAACATTAGGACAACTTTGCATAGATAACTGGAGGCAGAACAGTCCTTCAGCACCTGAAATTTGCTTTTGGAATATTTGGCATGACCCTAATAAGGTCTGAACTGAAGTACTGGTTCATCTTAGGGGCTTACTGGGCAAGTCAGCTTTTGATGGACTTGTAAAATACTTCATATATTAAGGGGTAAGAGATTCTTTTCTTTTTTTAAATATGAATAATAGCCCAAATTTAATATTTCAGAGAAAAGTGTGAAAACTTCTTGATACCGGGTTTGTGTAAGAGACTCTTTAAAGTTTGTTGGTTGTTACTAGAGGAGTAGTAAAATTGAACCTTTGAAGGCCCCCTAATAATATGAAGAATGAGATCTTTAATTTCCCCAGAGTTGAGGTATCTGTGCCATGTTGTTATTTATTGGTCTTAATGTGACTTAATGAATGTTCACAGCACCTTTTAGAAACATTTCAGTTGAATCTTTAATGTATTTCTTTAAAGTATAATCTTTCATGATTTGTTTTTTATTAAGAGAGCTTTAAAAGGAAATTTATAAAGTTGTAGTTTTCTCTGTCAGTTCTCATAAAATAGAGTCTATTGTGGAAGAGGCTAATGGGGGGAGAGTTTAAGAGAATGAGAAGGTATAATTTTGAAATCTTGTTTGATGGAAATTGTTAGGAATTACTGCAGAAGGAAATACCAGATCAAGACACAAGTTGATGAGTCCAAAAGCTGATATTAAACTTAAGACTTCCAGGGTGGCTGCTGCTTCAATCTCCATGGAGTCTTTAAAAGGTGCAGGAGATTCAGTAGAGCAACAGGTCAGTAATTTCTTTTTTTTTCTTATTCTCTAATCTTATAAATCCCTTTTTTCTGTTCTGCTCAGTAACTGATACAAGGGTAGAAGAGCCCTTGAAAGTACATTAGATAATCTGTAAGTGTTACAATAGGTAGTGCTTCTTAAAAGATACAGAGGTTTCTAGGCACCTTTGATGTTGCTTGGTATGAATATAGAATATCTAGATTACTTAAGGGTTCTGCTCCAGAAAATCTAGGCTTGCCTTAAGTTTTTGCTAAGGAAAATGTGTTATCTTGTTATATCTCAGAAGACCTACATCCTGGTCTGTGTTGAGGTAAGGTAAATCAAATTGGTAACAATTTTTTTTAGACATCCTTTATGATTTTGTGAGTTTGTTAGTTGATAATAGATTAACCCTTGTATGCAAGATAGATGCTTTATTAAAAGAAAATTGGCCTGCATTATTACTATTGTTTTCTTTATCTGCAAAATAAAACCATAAAGACTCTTACTTTTTATAGACCAATTATTGATTTCTCCCTTGTCTTTCTTCTGCAGTAGTTAGTATCTTTACATGCATTCCTTTGACACTTGTCCGATCTTACTGGTTTATTTTACTTTACTTTTTGTTATAGTTTATCTCTGCTACCAGAGTTTAAGTCAGAGTTTGGCTAACTGACCTGTGGGCCAAATCTTGCCCACCGCCTGTACTGTGAATAAAGTTTCATTGGAACACAACCATATTCAGTCTTTTACATAATGTCTGTCATGGATTGAATTGTGTCCCCCAAAAATATCTGTTAACTTGGCTAGGTCATGATTCCCAGTATTGTATGATTGTCTGCCAGTTTATTATCTGATGTGATTTCCCTATGTGTTGTAAATGCTATCACTATAATGTAGTAAGATGGATTAGTGGCAGTTATATTGATGAGGTCCACAAGGTTAGTATCTTAAGCCAGTCTCTTGAGATATAAAAGAGAGAAGCAAGCAGAAAGACACGGGGACCTCATACCACCGAGAAAGTGGCGCCAGGAGCAGAGCGTGTCCTTTGGACCTGGGGTCCCTGCCTGGAGAAGCTCCTAGTCCGGGGGAAGATTGACAACAAGGACCTTCCTCCAGAGCCGACAGAGAAAGAAAGCTTTCCCTTGGAGCTGACGCTTTGAATTTGGACTTGTAGCTTACTAAGAGAATAAATTTCTCTTTGTAAAAGGCATCCACTTGTGGTATTTCTGTTATAGCAGCACTAGATGACTAAGACACTGTCTATAGTTGCTTTTGTGTTACATTGACAGAGACAGCATGGCCCACAAAGCTGAAAATAGTTACTATTGGACCCTTTAGAGAAAAAGTTTTCAACCCTTGGCCTATGTTCTTGAGGACATTTCCAGTATCTAGTTTGTTACTAACAATTATGTTTATTAATCTACATAGTTTAACTGTGATTAGCTCAGAGGGCCTACTTGTGTTACTTTTATCACCAAGGTTTACCCACTTCACTCTGGGGTGTGAATAGTTTACTTTGCAAGTTCTTATCAGAAATTAAAAGTATTTTTTCACATAATGGTTTGTTTTACTTTGAACAATAATTTTTTTTTTTACTTCTATGCATACCCCAAAAAATATTTTTATTACTTTTACTTTAAACAATTGTCTTTTTTGTAAAATTGAAATATAATTCACTTATCATAAAATTTACTCTTTTAAAGTATACAGTTGAGTGGTTTTTAATTTAGTCACAGAGTGGTACATCTATCCCCATTAGCTAATTCCAGAACATTTCATCACCCCAAAAAGATACCTTATACCCATAGAAGTCGCTCCCCATTTTCCAGTCCTCTCAGTCCCTAGCAACCACTAATCTACTTTCTGTCTCTACAAACTGGTCTCTTCTGGACATTTCATATAAATGGGATCATATATGTGGCCTTTTGTGACTGGGTTCTTTCATTTAGCATAATGATTTCACGGTTCATCCAGTTTGTATCATTACATCATTCCTTTTTATGATTGAATAATATTCCATTCTTTCCTATACCACATTTTGTTTATCCATTCTTTTGTTGATGGTCACTTGGGTTGTTCCTACCTTTTGGCTATGAGCATTCATGTACAAGTTTTTCTATGGACATATTTACAGTTCTCTTGGGTGTATATTTAGAAATGGAATTGATGGGTCATATGTTAATTCTATGTTTAACCTTTTGAGTATCTGCCAAACTGTTTTCCAAAGTGGCTGCACCATTTTACATTCCCACCTGCAGCATATGAGACTTCTAATTTCTCCACATCCTTACCCGCACTTGTTTTTTCTTTTTGATTATAGCCATCCTAATGGGTGTGAAGTGGTATCTCATTGGGATTTGGATTTATATTTTCCTAATGATGATGAGCATCTTTTCATGTGCTTCTTGGCCATTTGTGTATCTTCTTTGGAGAAATGTTTATTCATATCCTTTTTAATTGAGTTGTCTTTTTATTGTTGCGTTATAAGAGTTCCTTATATATTCTGCATACAAACCCCTTATGAGTTAAATGCTTTCCAAATATTTTCTCTCATTCTGTGAATTGTCTTTTTACTTTCTTGATGGTGTCACGTGCAACATAAAAGTTTTTAATTTTGATGTTCAATTTATCTATTTTTTTGACTTGTTGCTTGTGTTTTTTTCGTGTGTGTGTGTGTGTCATATCTAAGAAATGCCTAATCTAAGGTCACAAAGATTCTAGCCTATGTTTTTGTAAGAGTTTTATAGTTTTAGCTCTTATATTTAGGTCAGTGACCCATTCTGAGGTAATTTTTGTATATGATGTGAGGTAGTGGTCAAATTTCATTCTTTTGCACGTCCCAGCTACCTTTGTTGAAAAGACTTTGTTGAAAACCCATTGAATGGTCTTGTCACCTTGTTGAAAATCTCTTGCCAATAAATTTAAAGGTTTATTTCTGGACTCTTCATGATTTTCCATTTGTTTATATTTCTGTCCTTATGCCAGTATAACACTGTCTTGATTATTGTAGTTTTGCAGTAAGTTGTAGAATCCGGAAATGTGAATATGTGGAAGTGTGGAATGGCTTTTTATGTATTTAGGTCTTTTTATTTTCTTTCAACTATGGTTTGTAGTTTCCAGTGTATAAATTTTGTACTTGTTTTGTTAAATTTATCCTAAGTATTTTATTCTTTTTGATGCTATTGTGAATGGAACTTCTTTTTTTTTTTTTAATTGTGCTTTAGGTGAAAGTTTACAGCTCAAGTTAATTTCTCATACAAAAATCTATATGTATATTGTTACGTGACATTAGTTGCAATCCCCACAATGTGACAGCACACTCCCACTTTCCACCTCGAGTTTCTTGTGTCCATTCAACCAGTTCCTGTCCGAAGGCCTTCTCATCTTACCTCTGGACAGGAGCTGCCCATTTGGTCTCTTGTATGTGATTAAGAAGCACACACCTCATGAGTATTACTGTTATTATTTTTTGTTTGTTTTATACTCCAGTTTAATCTTTGTCTGAAGTCTGGGCTTCAGGAAACTTTTAGTTTTCTAAACAGAGCGTCCAAGGGCCGTAGTTTTCGAGATTCCTTCAGTCTCTGTCAGACCATTGAGTCTGGTCTTTTAATGTGAATTTGAGTTTTGTTCCACGCTTTTCTATGGCTCTGTCCAGGACTCTCTGTTGTGTTCCTTGTCAGGGTGGTCATTGGTGGTAGCCGGGCAGCATCTAGTTCTTCTGATCTCAGGCTGGTGGAGTCTCTGGTTTATGTGGGCGTTTAGTCTCCTGGGCTAATATTTTCTGTATGTCTTTGGTGTTCTTAATTCTCCTTTGCTTCAAGTGGTTTGGGACCAATTGATGCATCTTAAATGGCCGCTTGCAAGCTTTTAAGATCCCAGATGTCGCTCACCAAAGTGGGATGCAGAACATTTTCTTAATAAACTTTGTTATGCCAATTGACCTAGATGTCCCCCGAAACTGTGGTCCCCCAGCCCCTGCTACTCTGTCCCTCACAGTATTTGGATGTGTACAGGAAACTTCTTAGCTTTTGCTTTGGTCCAGTTGTGCTGACTTTCCCTGTATTATATGTTGTCCTTCCCTTCATCAAAGATGATCCTTGTCTCCTATCTAGTTAGGGAATTCCCTTCCCCCCTCCACCCTCCTAACCATCAAAGAATGTTTTCTTCTCTGTTTTAAACCTTTTCTTGAGTTCTTATAATAGTGGTCTCATACAATATTTGTCCTTTTGCGACTGTCTAATTTCACTTGTTATGATGCCCTCCAGATTCATTCATGTTGTGAAGTGTTTTGCAGATTGATCATTGTTCTTTATTGTTGCATAGTATTCCATCATGTGTATGTACCATAATTTGTACATCCATTCGTCTGTTGATGAGCACCTAGGCTGTTTCTATCTTTTTGCTATTGTGAACAGTGCTGCAGTGAACATGGGTGTGCATGTATCTATTTGTGTGATGGCTCTTATTTCTCTAGGATATAATCCAAAGAGTGGGATTGCTGGATCGTATGGTACTTCTATTTCTAGCTTTTTAAGGAAGCACCAAATCGATTTCCAAAGTGGTTGTACCATTTTACATTTCCAGGAGCAGTGCATAAGTGTTCCGGTCTCTCCACAACCTCTCCCACATTTATTATTTTGTGTTTTTTGGATTAGTGCCAGCCTTGTTGGGGTCAGATGGTATCTCATTTTAGTTTGGATTTGCATTTCTCTAATGGCTGATGATCATGAGCATTTCTTCATATGTCTGTTAGCCACCTGAATGTCTTCTTTGGTGAAGTGTCTGTTCAGATCCTTTGCCCATTTTTTAATTGGGTTACTTGTCTTTTTGTTGTTGAGGTGTTGCAGTGTCTTGTAGATTTTAGAGATTAGACCGCTATCAGATATGTCATCCCCTATCAGATATGTCATAGCCAAAAATTTTTTCCCAGTCTTTAGGTTACCTTTTTACTCTTTTGGTGAAGTCTTTTGATGAGCGTGTTTGATTTTTAGGAGCTCCCAGTTATCTAGTTTCTCTTCTAGTGTTTATGCATTGTTAGTTATGGGTGGTATACTACTTATGCCATGTATTAGGGCCCCTAGCGTTGTCCCTATTTTTTCTTCCATGATCTTTATCGTTTTAGATTTTCTATTTAGGTCTTTGATCCATTTTGAGTTACTTTTTGTACGTGGTGTGAGGTATGGGTCTTGTTTCATTTTTTTGCAGATGGATATCCAGTTATGCCAGCACCATTTGTTAAAGATTGACTGTCTTTCCCCCCATTTAATGGACTTTGAGCCTTTGTCAAATATCAGCTACTCATAGGTGGATGAATTTACGTCTGAGTTCTCAATTCTGTACCATTGGCGTATGTATCTGTTGCTGTACAAGTACCAGGCTGTTTTGACTACCATGGCGGTAGAATAGGCCCTAGAATCAGATAGTGTGAGGACTCCTACTTTGTTTTTCAGTAATGCTGTACTTATGCGGGGCCTCTTCCCTTTCCATAGGAAGTTGGTGATTTGTTTCTCCATCTCATTAAAAAATGTCATTAGAATTTGGATCGGGAGTGCATTGTATCTGTAGATCGCTTTGGGTAGAATTGACATACCTATCCGTGAGCAAGGTATGTTTTTCCACTTATGTAGGTCTCTTTTGGTTTCTTGCAGTAGTGTCTTGTAGTTTTCATTGTATAGGTCTTTTACGCCTCTGATTAGATTTATTCCTAAGTATTTTTATCTTCTTGGGAGTTACTATAAATGGTATTGATTTGGTGATTTCTTCTCTGAAGTTCTCTTTGTTGGTGTAAAGGAATCCAACTGATTTTTGTATGTTTATCTTGTATCCTGATACTTTGCTGAAATCTATTAGTTCTAGTAGTTTTTTGAGGATTCTTTGGGGGGTTTCTGTGTATAAGATCATATCATCTGCAAATAGAGATACTTTGACTTCTTCCTTACCAATTTAGATGCCCTTTATTTCTTTTTCTAGCCTAATTGCTCTGGCTAGAACCTCCAGCGCAATGCTGAATAAGAGTGATAATAAAGGGCATCCTCGTCTGGTTCCTATTCTCAAGGGGAATGCTTTCAAAGTGTCTCCATTTAGGATGATGTTGGTTGTTGGCGTTGTATAAATGGCCTTTATAGTATGGAGGAATTTCCTTTCTATTCCTGTTTTACTCTGTGTTTTTGTCATGAATGGGTGTTGGACTTTGTCAAATGTGTTTTCTGCATCAATTGATGAGATCATGTGGTTCTTGTCTTTTGTTTTATTTATGTGATGGATTACATTGATTGTTTTTCTAATGTTAAACCATCCCTGCATACCTGGTATAAATCCTACTTTATCATGGTGGATTATTTTTTTGATATGTTGTTGAATTCTTTTGGCTAGAATTTTGTTGAAGATTTTTCATCTGTTTTCATGAGGGATATTGGCACCACTTACTCTCGGACCCCTGTTGCAGGTGACTAGGTGGTGTGGGTGGAACCACAAGTCCTGAGGCCCCTGATGTGGGTAGGTGAGGAAGTTGGCATGGGCAGCAGTGTCAAATGTCATGAACCTGCCACTTCACAGCTGAAAAAGTTGAAGTTAGACTTCAAGTATATACACTGTTGTACTGTGGTGATGAGGGCCTACACTTTTGGAATGAGCCCACACAAGTCTATGCAGGGGTGAATGGCATTCAAAGTCTGTGGACCCCTTATGCCTGTACCTAGGGAAAGGAGCTATGCTTACCCTGAGTTCCTGGCTTAGGGGAGCTGGCAGATTATTTTTTCCCTGTTTGTTAATTTGTTCCCTCTCCAAGGCCAGGAAAATGGCTCAGGGCGCGTGACAAGTCCTACTTCCGTCCCAGGGGACTCGACAGTCGCTGAAGCCAGCCCAAGACCTGGTGTAGAGCAGGAAGCAGGGAGGTAAATGGGAGAGAGGTTTTTCCCAAAGGGGGGTGTTTTTTGATCGGCGTGGTAAACCAGAGGCAAGTACTTATCTTTTGCTGGTTCAGTGCTGCTTTTCACTGGTTCTGGATGCCTGAGTAGACTCTCTGCCACTGGGCCTCTCTCAACGTGGAAAGTGCCTCCTGAGTGCCATTGCTTGCCTCACTGCACACACGAGCGGATCCTGCCTGAAGAGTGCTGATTCCCGCCGTGTCAGGTATGGTAACTCCTCACTGCTTCCGAACCGTCTCTCCCTCCCCCTACCACTCAGTCCGATTCCTCAACTTTGCCTTTGATGTTCAGGGCTCTAGATTGTCTTCTATAATTGTTTTACTTGTGTTTTCAGGTCTTTGTTGTAAGAGAGACCACAGGAAGCGTCTGACTACTCCACCGTCTTGACCCCACCTCCCTCGTTTTTCTTTATGTATTTTCTTTTCATCTTTTTCATTATTGTAGATTTTGTTTTTGCTGAGTCTTTATTTTTTTTTCTTTTGATGTGTAGGTTTGTTAGCTTCCTTGGTGATTCCCCTTAAAATTTACCTTTATTTTTCTAAGTTTAAACCAATCCTTAATTTCTTGATATTGCCATAACTTCTTCTCCGTATGGAAGTTCTGTGACTACACTGTTTATTTCCTCTGTTTTGTTTTAATATGGTCATCTTTTACATATTGATGGTCTCTGGTTCCCTTTATTCAGTCTTTTAGCTTTGACTTGTTTTTGCGACTCCTATCTGGGTTGATAACTGGTTAATCTGTCCTATGTTCTAGTCTTAGATTGTTGTCTGATATTGTTGGTTCTCTAATTGAAGGACTCCCTTTAATATTTCTTGTAATTTTGGTTTGGATTTTACAAATTCTCTTAACTTCTGTTTATCTGGAAATGCCCTAATTTCACCATCACATTTGAGAGACAGTTTTGGTGAATATATAATTCTTGGCTGGTAGTTTTTTTCCTTCAAGCCTTTATATATGTCATCCCATTGCCTTCTTGCTTGTGTGATTTCTCCTGGGTAGTCTGAGCTTAGTCTTATTGGTTCTCCTTTGTAGGTGACTTTGTTTATCCCTAGCCGCCCTCAAGATTCTATCTTTGTGTTTGGTTTTGGCAAGTTTGATTATGATATGTCTTGGTGACTTTCTCTTGAGATCTACTCTATGTGGGGTTTGTTGAGTTTCTTGGATAGTTATCTTCTTGTCTTTCATGATATCAGAGAAGTTTTCTGCCAGGAAATCTTCAATAATTCTCTGTGTTTTTTGTTAACTCCCCTTGTTCTGGTACTCCAATCACTCATAGGTCATTTCTCTTGATAGAGTCCCACACAATTCTTAGGCTTTCTTCATTTTTAAAAATTTTTCCTCAAATAAATTGGTGTCAAGGAATTTATCTTCAGTGTCACTAATTATGACTTCTGTTGCCTCAGTTCTGCTCCTGTGACCATCTATTGAGTTGTCTAATTCTGCAATTTTATTGTTAGTCTTTTGGGTTTCTAGTTGCTATCTCTTTATAGTTTCTAGCAGTCTATTAAATTTGTCACTTTGTTTTTTTTTTTTTTTTTTCCTGAATTCCTCAGTTTCTTTGTGTGTTCCTTGGCTTGGTGCGAGTTTTGCCTGATTTCCTTCCTGGTATCCTGGAGAGCTCTGTATATTATCCTTTTGAATTCTATATCAGGTAGTTCCAAGACCTTATCTTCCTCTGGAAGGTTTCCTGGTTTTTTATTTTGATTGCTAGCTGTAGCCATCTTGTCCTGCTTCTTTATGTGATTTGATATTGATGTTTGTCTCTGAGGCATCAATAAATTATTATATTTATTTATTGTATGTTTGTTTACTGTGTCCTAGCTTTTTATTTTGTTGTTTTTTTTTTTAATTTGATTTGCCCAAGTGGGCTGGGCATGCAAACTGCTTTGGTTATTGGTGTCTTTGAAGCTCTCATATCCTGGCTCCAGGTGGTTAGAACAGCCACAAGGTGTGTGAGCCCAGGAGTCAGTTCACTTTTCTTGTGCAGGGGCGGCACAGTGTCCAGGTCGTTGGTCACTGAGTGTGTGGTACAGACTCACGTACAATCCTAGATGGGCAGGGCTGCATAGAGGTGTTTGGAGCAGGTACAGGTATCTGGCTGCAGTGGGGGGCTGTGTGTGGAGCAAGAAAGGGGGCCGACGGCTGCCCCCAGGTGCCTGGGTGGAGGACGTGTCCCTGTCTCCTAGAGCACCTTGTTGGGGGTTATTGAAGCTGGTCCTTGGGCACCTGGTGCTGTTGGCTGGAGGAACTGGGAGGCACCACTTATTCTCAGACCCCTGTCATCATTGGGCAGATGGAGTGGGTGGTACCACCAGCCCTCAGACCCCTGATGTGGGTGGCTGAGGTCCTTGCTTAAGTGGCAGGGTGGTGTCAAATATCACGAATCTGCAGCTTCTCCTTGGCTGTTGCAGTTGAAAATGAGCTTCAGGTGTATGCCCTGCCGTTTTATGCTAATGATGCATGCAGTGTTGAATTGGCCCGTGCAGTTTAGGCAGGGGTGAAGGGTTCTGCAAGTCCGTGGACCCCTTATGCCAGTGACTGGACGAAAGGGCAGGGCCTCCTGACCCACCCTGAGTTCCTGGCTTAGGGGCATGGTGTTTTTTAAAGCCGTGAGACTGGTGTGGGCATGGATATCCCTGAATTCTGGCTTAGGGGGCATGGCAGTTGTTGAATACTGCTTGACTGGTGTTGGAGTGGACTGGGTTGGAGAGTGGGTAGGAGAAGGAAGTGCTTCTCCGCTGTGCAACTCTGTGGTGGAGGGGTTATTTTGCCTCTGCGCGGGAGGTTAGACTGTTGCACTTAACTTTTGCAGGTCCAAAGCCACTTCCACCCGGCTCTGGAGGCTTATGCAGACTGGCCGCTGCCTGCCTTTGCCTGTGGTGAGGTGAGACGCTTCCCGAATGCCACCGCTCATCTCAGCCTGCTTTTGAATTCTCTCTCCTTCCCCCTGCCTCTCAGTCCGACTCTTCAGCTTTGTCTTTGATGATCAGGGCCCCTAGATTGTCATATATAATCAATCCAGTCATTTTTACAGGTCTTTGTTTTAAGAGGGGTGACAGGAAGCTTCTGACAATTCTGCCATCTTGGCTCTGCCTCTATTTCAGTTGTCTTTTAGAGAGATTTCTAAAATATGACAAAAAATATTTTAGATTTATTCATGTAGTTACCAATTCTGGTGTTCTTTGTTTTTTGCTTTGGATTCGATATCCATTTTATATTATTTTCCTTCTGCCTAAAGAACTTTTAATATTATTATAGTGCAGGTATACTGGTAATGGATTCTTTTATCCTTTGTATATCTAAAAAAAAGCTTTATGTCACCTTTGTTTTTGAAAGAAACTTTTAGTGGTTATAAAATTCTGAGTTGACAGTTTTTTCTTTCAATACTCTAACAATGTTGCTGCACTGTTGCCTGGCTTGCATTGTTTCAAGGAGAAGTCTGTTGTCATTCATGTTTTTATTCCACTGTATTTAACATTTCTTAAAATTTAACATCTGGCTTCTTTTAAGATTTTCCCTTATCACTGGTTTGAAGCAGTTTGATTATAATGTGCCTGGAGTAGTTTTCTACATGTTTCTTTTGCATGGGGTTTGTTGTGCTTTTTGAGTTTGTGGGCTTATAGTTTTCAAATGCAGAAAATTTTTGGCCATAATCTGTTCAGATTTTTTTTCTGTCCTGCTCTCTCTCTCTCTTCTTTTATTGACTCCAGTTACACAAACAACTCTCAGATTCTGTTCTTTTTTTTTTCCTTTTTGGATAGTTTGTATTATTGTGTCTTCAAATTGTTAATCTTTTCTTTTGCAGTGTGTAATCTGCCATTAATCTCATCCAGTATAGTTTTCATGTAAGACATTGTTTTTAATCTGTAGAAGTTCAGTTTGGATTTTTTAAAATTTTTTGTGCCTCTGCTTAACATGTTCAGTCCTTCTTTCGGCTTCTTGTACATATGGAAGAGTGATGTCATAACTGTCTTATCTACTAATGTTCTTACCTACTAATTCTATTTTCTGAATCATGTATGGGTAGGTTTCAATTGACTGGTTTTTCTCCTAATTATAGGATATATCTTTCTGATTCTTTGCCTGCCTGGTTATTTTTTTTTTTTACTGTATGCCACCAGACAGTATAAATTTTACCTTTTTGAGTTCTGGATATTTGTATCTGTATAAATAATCTTGAGCTTTGTTCTGAGACAGTGTTAAGTTATTTGGAAGTAATTTGATCCTTTCAGAGTTTGGTTTTAAGCTTTTTTAAGGTGATGCCAGAGCAGCTTTTAGTATGGGACTGATTTTATCCCAGTGTAGGCAATACTCTTCCTAGTATTCCACCTGATTCCTCTTGAATTATGAGGGTTTCCACTCTGGTGGGAATATGGACTATTCCTATCACTGTTTAGCTACAGAGATTATTCCTATTGTTCTTTTTGGGTTGTTCTTTTCCTGGCTTTGGCTAGTTTCCTTATATACGCATGCTGATTAGTACCCTGTAGTTGACTAGAAGGAGGCCCTCTGCAGGTTTCTGGTGATCTTTTTCTATGCAGCTCTCTTATGTTCATTATTCTGCTTTGTAAACTCTAGGTACTTTAGGGGTCTTGCTTTCCTGGACTTCCAGCTCTTTCTCTTCAACTCAGGGAGATTGCTGGGCTCCATGTAAGTTTCCCAACCTTGTGACCTGAAAACTCTCCTAGGCAATTAGCTGGGACATTGTAGGGCTCACCTTATTTGGTTGTGCTCTTTCAATGATCACTGCCCTATGTTGCATGTTGTCCAATATCTGAAAACCATTGTTTCTTATATTTTATCAGGGTGTTTTTGGTTGCTTCAGGTAGTAGGGGAAATCTGGTTCCTGTTACTCCATCTTGACTAGAAGTGGAAGTCTAATTTATGGGATATGTGTATGTACACTTGTGTGTTTTCTCAAGACTAGAACTGGTGGTGTGTTTTATTTTTATTGAAGAACATAATGTCTTGTAGTCTTTCTGTGTGTGATCTTTGTAGCCATTACCATCTAACATTTATATCCTTAGTTCATTCAGGTTTTCAAAATGGTAGTTGTCAATTCAAGTCTTCGGGGAAGCAGACCCCAAGATGGAATTAGAAATGGTGGAGTTTTATTGGAGGAAAAGCCTATGAAGGATAAGGGGGAAAATGAGCAGGAATAGACAAGGAGTGTCTTCAGATTTCACTGCAGGCCTGGCATTTGTGAGAAGAGAAGGGAAGAGCCTCTCACTTCAGGTTGACACGTAGTCTGCAATAGTTTCTGTCAGGCTAATGGGGGACCCCAGACCAAGTATTATTCATTAGATGATCCCATATTAGGCAGAAATGGCCCAGTTCTAGTATCCTTGCTGTTCCTAGTCATTGATTGGGAGCAGCCCAAGGGAGACTGTGGCATTGGCATGTGGATTCTAAAGGTGTGGCAGCTGGAGGCTATTAGCTTAACTACACTCTTTGAGGCAGGTTCTTTCTCTCTCTCTTTGAAGTCATATTGTTTTACTTTTCACGGTCAGGTCCATTACTCATCAGAAATTAATATGTTTGTATGATGTTAAGTAAGGGTCGCGGTCGTTTCTCCATACTCTTATAGGCTATTGGTCCAGCACCATTTATTGAAAAGACCTTCTTTTCCCCCTTGAATTGCAGTGATGCTATTGTTGTCAGTCAAATTAGTGTAGTAATATGTCCTTTCCTTTTTATATCTTCTCTAGTAATCCCTATCCTAAATTTTGTTTTTATCACTCTTTTTTGTTTTTCCACATCAGGCATTGGCAAACTTTTTTGAAAAGGACCAGATAGTAAATATTTTAGGCTTTGTGGGCCACACAGTTTCTTGTCTTGACTACTCAGTTCTGCTATTGTTGTGTAAAAAAATGCAAGACAATATGTAAATAAATGAACATGGCTTTATTTTAATAAAACTTTATTTACAAAAACAGGCTGTGGACCAGATTTTGCTTGGAGGTCAGTTTGCCAACCCCTGTTCTATATAGTGTAAATATATATTTGTTTTTAAACAATAATATATTTAGTTTTATGTATATTTGGAAACTTTTGAGCTCATATCGTGTATATTGTGTGATATGCTTTATTGCTCAACATTATGTTCACGAAATTCAGTTATGTTATATGTAGTTAAATTTTATTTCTTTTCACTGTCAGTCAGGGTTTATTTAGGTATTTAACTGAGAATATTTAATATAAAGAACTGTTAAATAAGTACTGGAGAACTGAAAAGTCAAGAAGGGAACACTAAGGTATCATGTAAGTAGTAACTGTGAGAAACAACTCCCACCTTTAGGGTTGGGGGAACAGAAGGAACAATTTGGAATTATTTAAACTTACAGGGTTGGGGCAGGGGTCCTTAGGGGAACTTGGACCTCTGACGATGGGGCACCAGCCTGGCTGGTATTGCTGTCTTCAGGGAGGCTTGATAAAGGCTGATTTTGTGAGTGCTGGAAAAATTGCAAACTGAAATCAGCTGATCTTGCCAGAGTGTAGAACTCTGATAGCAGTGACACTGATAGGTACAGGAAGCAAATAGGAAAGAATGTGTCCCTTCTCTCTCTAGCAGACTTTTGGTCTCCCTCTGTAGGTCGCTATGAGTCAACATCGACTCGATGGCACTGGTTTTGGTTTGTTTTTTTCCTAGTTCTTCTTACTGGGAGAATTTAACAGAGTCTAGAGGCAAAGGAAAAATGAGGTTTCTGGAGTTTCAGCCTCAGCATCACAAAGAAAAAAGCGTGGATGGGTGGGTTTGAAGATGAAAGTCAGTGGTATAACATGGAGTACATTTAAAATTCCATTGCATAAATATACTGTAGTTTAACTATTCTTTAGTTGGTAGACATTTGTGAAAATGGGTTAATGTATGTAAAGTACTTAGAAACTTCCTGGCATGCAGTAAGAACTAGATATAATGTTAGATATTATTATTATTGCCTGTTGATTTAGTGTCCTTTGGAATGAACCTTAGAATATTTTGAATACTTCGAGTGCCTCTGCTGCCAGCCTTAATACACCGTTAAGCATCCTGGGGATATGGTATAAGAAAGGTTCCTGAAACTGGGTCTCGGTATCTTCTATTAGGTATTGTTTCTGGGACATTTACCAAGGGAAAGATGTTTCCCTGATATTCTCTAGTATTTAAGCGGGGACAGCTCTGCCTTTGAGGTTATCCTGTGTGCTTTCCTTTGTAAATTTCATGATGTCCTCTGCTGGACAATCAGTTCCTTAGACTGTTTTGAGTTCACAGTAGGTTTAAGTGAAACTGGTAGATAGTATCCTACCAGATAGAAGATGTTTAAGAAATTTTATCTCCCGTACTTATTTTAAGAGATTTCTTGGGAAGACTTAAAAATTGTTTTTAAAAAAAGTTAACCAAAAGTTTCTTTGTTTTAGAATTTCTTCAAGGGAGGAATAAAGAGTGCATCATTGAAGGATTTATGTCTTGAAGACAAAAGACGCATTGCAAACTTAATTAAAGAACTGGCCAGGTAAGATGAAACCTTATATGAATGCGTTGTTACGAAAAAGAGACAACAACTCTTTTTGAAAACAGAAAATTTCAAATATGTTGTGATGTTATTGATATTATGGAAGCAAAAACTTTTAGAAAAAAGATGTTTTCTAGTGCTATTAAAAAAAGAAGGGGAAAAAAGAAACACGAGAAGCAAACCACTATCCAATTTACATTTTTTTAATTTTACTCCCCAGATTGTTGGGAAATCTTTGCAGCAGACATCTATCAAGAGAGAAAATCTTAAAACTTAGCTTTACTGTTGAAGTAGGTTGATATTGTTATAATCAGAGGCATAGCAGTTAGAATTGATTTTGCTTCAACATCTCAACAGAAAAGGACATTTTATTTTAGTCTATTGCAAAAATATCTGTTGCTGTTTTGCTAACTCCTAATTCTTTCAAATAAGGAAGTTTGAATTTTGAGAATTAACTTCTTAGCTGTTTGGAAGTACTTCTGCAGCTTATTGGTGATGTGTATGAGACACACCTACTTTGTATGTAAATTTGTCAATATATGTGTTCTGTCTTAGGGTCTTAAAAAGTACTGAAATTAAAATGCCTATAGAGAAATGCAGGAGTCCCTGGGTGGTGCAAACAGTTAACTCTGACCTAAAGATTGGAGGTTCAACTCAACCCACAGGCACCTTGGAAGAAAGACCTGGAGATCTACTTCTGAAAAATCGGCCATTGAAACCCCATGGAGTGCAGTTCTATTCTGCAACACATGGGGTTGCCATGAGTCAGAACCAACCTGACTGCAGCTGGTGTGTGGTGGTGTAATGACGAATGATGTTGAACATTTTTTATGTGCTTCTTGACCATTGTATATCTTGTTTGGAGAAATGTCTATTCAAGTCCTTTGCCTATTATTTTTTTAATTGAGTTGTTTGTTTTTTTGTTGTTGAGTTGCAGGAGTACTTTATATATTCTGGATATTAAACCCTTATCAGATATATGGTTCCCAGATACTTTCTCCCATCCTAAAGGTTGTCTCTTCACTTTCTTGATGAAGTTCTTTGATGCACAAAATATTTTTTATTTTGAGGGAGTCCAGTTTATTTATTTTTTTGTTACTCATGCTTTTGGTATCATATCTGAGAATCTATTATAAAAAAACAGGGTCTTGAAGTTTTACCTGTATGTTTTCCTCTAAGAGTTTCATGGTTTAGTTTTTATCAGGGCTTTGAACTGGTTCGTTCTGGTTTAAACCCTTGCTGAGAATTTGCATTTCTAACAAGTTCCCATGCAATGCTAATGGTGCACATTAGGGACCAATTCTGAGAACCACTAGTAGAACAGTGGTTCTCAAAATTTATTATACATAAGAATCACCTGGAGAGCTTATTAAAATGTAGATTTCAGTGTATACACTGAATAATAATACTAATAATCAAAATCTACATTTTAACAAGATCTCCAAGTCATTCTTATTTACGGCCTTGGAAACTTTATGGGGCAGTTCTAATCTGTCCTATAGGGTCGATATGAGTTGGAATCAACTCGACGTCAGTGGGTTTGTTTTTTTTTGGAATATTTATGGAAACCTGTTTTATGGCCTAGCATGTGGTGTATTTTGGAAAACAATTCATGTGCACTTCAAAAATAATATGTATTTTCTCATTGTTAGATATAGTGGTCTATAATTGTCAATCAAGTCAAATTTGGTTGATAGTTTTATTCAAATTTTTCAATAATCTTACTGATTTTCTGTGTACACATTCTATTAATGAAAAAGGAATGCTGAAATCTCCAACTATATTTGTGTATTTATCTCCTTTCCCTTTCATTTATGTCAGTTTTTTGCTTTACATATTTTGAACTTGTGTTATTAGGTTTATATATGTTTACACTATATTTTCCTGATGAATTGACCCTTTTATCATCATCAAATGTTCATCTTTGTCCCTGGTATTATTCCTTTCTTAAAACCTATTTTTTCTGATATTAATGTAGCCACTGCAGCTTTTTTTGATTAATATTTATATGATATACTTTTATTTTTTTATCGAAATGTTTTATCTTGAAATAATTTTAGATTTGTAGAACGGTTACAGATAGATAGTTCAAAGGGTT
Organism: Trichechus manatus latirostris; assembly: GCF_000243295.1. Lineage (NCBI taxonomy): Eukaryota > Metazoa > Chordata > Mammalia > Sirenia > Trichechidae > Trichechus > Trichechus manatus. The sequence goes on along the minus strand of NW_004444014.1, from coordinate 11,465,223 downwards.
TCCATTTAGCCTTCTGTCAGTTTCTGCTAATGGCAACGTCTTACATAACTTTGGTACATTTATTAAAACTAAGAAATTAACATTGATATAGTACTGTTAAAGGAACCCTTTTGGCACAGTGGTTAAGCACTTGGCTGCTAACCTGAAGGTCCGTGGTTCGAACCTACCAGCCGCTCTATAGGAGAAAGATGAAGCAGTCTGCTTCCCTAAAGATTTATAGCCTTGGAAACCCTACGGGCAGCCCTTTAGGGTCGCTGTGAGTTGGAATCTACTCGACGACAATGGGTTTTGGGTATAGTACTGTTAACTAAACCGAATTTATTTGGGTTTTTCTAGGTTTTCCAACTCTATCCTTTTTTCTGTTCCAGGATCCAGTTTAGGATATCACATTGCATTTAGTTGTCATGTGTCCTAATCTCCTTCAATCTGTGACAAGTTCTCAGTCTTTCTGTGTTTTTTATGACCTTGATTCTTCTTAAAATCTCTGTCAGACATTTTGTGGAATGTCCCTTACCTCCTTGAGCTCTTATATTCTGCTTCAAGTTAACCCTTTGTGTGAAAAGGGAAAATGAAGAAGAGAAAGAGGAAATGAAAACTCAACTTTCATTTTAGAAGAGAAAAAAGTGTTCTCTTTGTGCAAAGGGCATTTAGATATATTTCCTTGTTTGTGCATAACCACCTTGCTTTATATTTATATACTTTGTTTTCAACTCATGTCATATAAAACAAGACAAAAACTCTGCATCTTTTGTATTCTGCCTACCTTGCCTAGAACATGGCTTTTTTTTTTTAACAAATAGACTTTTGAATAAATAGCCAATAATGATGAAGTATTAATAGAGGATAGTTAGGAAAGTGAAGTTTTTAAAGTTGTCTTCATTCATATCTAACTGGAAAAGATAAGATATGAAGAATGAAGGCTGTTTCACTTGCCATCAAGATCAGAGTAAATGGGAGAACATGTTAGAAGATTTAGAAAATTTTATGTATTTTCATTAGTGGAGTTTTATGACATAGTCCAGCATAGCATACTTAAGGAATTTCAGCTATTATGCAGATCCACTAGCATTCTTTTGGAGGAAAGTCACTGAGAGTGCCTGGTACTCAGTATTGGCTACTCACAAGCATATTTTCAGAAGAATATAATATTCACACTGTACAAAATAAATAGCATGTTTTTCAGTTATAGGGTGTTGTGCTAAATAAAGGCAAAGTAACAACTAGAGCTTTTTTTAATGTTGCCTTTGAGGTATAAAGTATTCTTATAAAAGCGTAACCTTTTTATAAAAACATGGCCTTGACTTTAGCAACGTTAGGTGGATAAACTGTGTGTACGTAAGTAGTAAGAGTGACTTACTTGTATCTTGGAGAGATCTGTACGTAAGTAGTAAGAGTGACTTACTTGTATCTTGGAGAGATCTGTTGAGGCCATATTTGTGAGATCCTCTCTAGTCAGTATCTTTATTGGTCCTATGAGTGAAAGAATCAAAAGGATACCTTTAAGTTTTACTGATAATTCTAAATGAGAATATTTGTGAATAGAAGTGCAGTGCAGTGAATTACTTATTATGATCTTTCTGGCCATTCATGGTCTTGTGACTCTCACAGAATGATTGGGTGGGGTTATGCAAATAAGGTGCTTGTGGCCCACCAGGGGGATTTGAGAGCTTGCTAATAATACAAATAAGGTGTATGGAACCCTTGCAGGGGTGGTACTATACAAATATGGTTCTTGTGGAACCCTTGTAGGGGATTGATCAGTTTTGCCACCCTGCAAGGCTTAAAAACAGATCCAATCCCAGAACAGAGGGGAACCTCACTACCATGAAGAAGGGCTAGGAGTGGAGCACATCCTTTGGACTGAGGGTCCCTGCACTGAGAACCTCCTAGGCTCAGGAGACAGAGAGCTGTAACACCAGAGAAGGCAGGAGACAGCGAGAAGTGGCAGCAAGCATGGCAGACAAACAACAGCAGCAGAAGCACGAGACTGTTGTGAGACGATGATGGGCTTTCTGGCCCACGGAGTGAGGTGGCTGCTGTGGGTTTGCCAACCCACAGAGCGAGAGAGCTGATTGCCTTCAGACAGGAGGCTTCCTGGTGAAGCGGGGTGCCTCTGAGCACTTACTGGTGCAGTTGAAAGAGCTTTGTAACACTTGCCTAAGCAGGGCAGTGGGCAGGCCGAAGGCCAAGGGAAGCCTGTCCTGAGGAGACCAAAAAGAGTCTGTCCTAAGGGGACCAAAAAGAACCTGTCCTGAGGGGGCTGAGAGGAGCCTATCCTCAGGAGGCCTAAAGGAGGCCTGTCCTTTGTGCCGAGAGAGGCCTGTCGTCTGGCCAAGAGGAGCCGAGAGCTGCCCTGCACTGAAAAAGGGAGACTTTGCCTACATGCTTCCTGATCCTGACCCCGAGTTGCAGCCTGTTGATCCTGATCCTGAATTGTAACCTGGTACTTTTCTAATAAACCGCATAACTATGAGTATGGTCTGTGAGTTCTGTGTGGCCATTGCAACGAATGTCAATGGAGGGCAAATCCCAGCAGAGAAGGAGAGGGTGCCATGGGAGGGATGGCTGGTGTCAGAATTGATAAAAAAAATTGGAACATGGAGGTATATTTGACCTCCATAGGAATTAGTCTTGGGCTGATGCTGATCTTGATTCTCTCTCCTCCCCCTTGTGAAGTTAGATGAAGAGGTCTGACACTGCCACACCATTTTTACAAGAAGATATAAATAAAATTCAGAATTAGCTTCATAGGTTGGAAAATGGATTTATTCGAACAGGATAAAAGACAGTAGTGACAATTAACTGGATATTATATGCCTAAAGATAAAAACAAATTAGAAATCCATGTCAAAGAAGGACTGGTTAGACTCAGTAGAGGGGGAAAAAAAAAGATCCATGGTTCATAGTTGATTTTAACCTGAATTTGAGCTAGCAATACTGTGTCATTTGGCAAGAAAACAAAGACAAAAAAACCCTGTATGAGTTTTATCTCCTTAGTAATTTCTATATGTTCAAGGAGCTTTTTCATTTTTGTTAACTACACTAGTAAAGGAATAGAATATAAATAAGAATCAAAATTTACAAGCCAGTAGAGAATAGATACCACAAAGATAAATTAGGAGTATTGTAAATTATTTAGCGTGCAGAAGAGAGTGCTAAGGGATGACGTGATATATGAGTTTCAAGTAAATGAAGGGGTTTTCCTGAGGTATACAGAATTGATTTACATTTGCAGAAGGATAAATGGAACATTGATGAATCTTTCTTGGAGATGTTAGGATAGAGAAATTCTTTTTATTCAAGATTGCTGAATTAAATGACTTCAGAAAGTCTTTTACAGTAAAATTAATGAGTTGTTTGCATAGATGGGAAAAGCAGTGTCATTTATGGGGACTTGAAAAGTGTATGACTTTGAAAAATATTGTAGTTTGTCCTGAAAGATGGCGACAGTTCTCTATATATGAGTTTGTACTTTTCTACTGAGACTTTTTAAGATGAGAAGGGGTACCATAGACTAAATAATGCACAGACTATCCCATAGACCAAATAAACTTGGTCTTTAAAGGAAAAAAAGCTTCCAGGCTTTAAAATAATCTTGGCTACAATTGCAATTTTTGATGTATGTGAGCCATGTTCTAAGAAACCTAAAAAATCTCCACTATTTCACATCCTGTGCCCATACTGTGAAATAATGCATGGTTCCCCAGTGAATACTTGTGCACTAATTCATTTGAGGACAGCGTTCTTTTTTAGGTTCAGATCTTTGATTTTTCCCGAAGGACAGTTTGCTATTTCTAGTTGACATTACTCAGAAGAAAAATAGAAAGTGTGGCACCATTTGTTTGCCATTGTAAAATGAGTAGATCATTATTATTTTATATTTATTCTAGTCTTTTATTTTGTTAAACTAATTGTAACTTTTTCATAATTAAATGTATTTTGCAGTACAATAGGAAAGTTAATTTTTCAGTGATTCAGTTTTTTGTTTTCCCATTAGAAGCCTTTGTAGATGTTTTTTTTTTGGTGGGGGGAGAGTGGTGGTGGTACACAATAGTCTTTTTAATGGATTACATAGAAAATTTCAAGAAAAGATAAGGAAGTTTGCTTTAGGTGGAAAGGCATTCTCTGAACATCAGTGGAGTTTGACTCATGTCTTAGGCTGGGTTCTCTAGAGAAGCAAAACCAGTAAAGCATATAATACATATATAGCCCATTGCCATGGGGTCAATTCTGACTCATAGTGACCCTATAGAACAGAGTAGAACTGCCTCATAGAGTTTCCAAGAAGCAGCTGGTGGAGTTGAACTGCTGACCTTCTGGTTAGCAGCCAAGCTCTTTAACCACTGCAAAATGGCTCACGCGATTGCAGAGGCTGGAGTGTCCCAAGTCTGTGGGTCAGGATAGAGGCTTCTCCTGATTCATGTAGCTGCAGGGGCTGGCAAACTCAAGATTGGCAGGTCAGGCAGCAGGGCTGTTGCTCACAGGCTGTGAGGATTGATGAATCCCAAGATCGACAGGCCAGACAGCAGGTAACCTGCTAGCTCAAATCCCAAGAACCGGAGGTCAGACAAACAGCAGCCAACTGCAGGATCTAGAATGAGCAAAAGCCCTTGAGCCTTGCCAGAGAGTCCACTTATATTCAATGTGGGCCACACCCCCAAGGAGACTCCCTTTCAACTGATTGACTACTTATAGCAGATCCCATCATGGAGGTGACCGCATTGTATCAAATCTCATTATGGAAGTGATCACATCATCATATGACTGCCAATCCACTGAGAATCATGGCCCAGCTAAGTTGACACACAACCTTAATGATCACAACACTGTACAAAAGTTAGTATGCTGAAGTTCATTTTTAGATGGTGTATTCTGAGCTCTATAATTCAAAGAATAGTTTTTTGAGTTACTAGTGTGCATTCAGGAAACCCTGATGGCGTAGTGGTTAAGAGCTATAGCAGCCAACCAAAAGGCCGGCAGTTCAAATCCACCAGGCACCCCTTGGAAACCGTATGGGACAGATCTACTCTGTCCTGCAGGATCACTGTGAGTTGGAATCGACTCAATGGCAACAGGTTTTTTTAATGTACATTCACCAGTCTTTTTTGTGGTTCTGGCCAGATCCTGTCTCCTAAGAGAGCTCACTTTTTTTATAGCAATTTTTTCCCCTTCTGCGTATCATCTGGAAACAAATATAGTGCTGTATGAACGTGGGTAATGTCTTCTGAACTTGCGGGATCTTCTCAGAATTATGCTTGGGCCACATTTTGGTTATGAAAAGTGAAGGGCCAGAATTACAGGCATATGATTTGCAAATATGCTATAGCTATTCAGTTTTTATGTTAATTTAATTATTTACCCATAGGCTTTATATATGCTGATTATTCTCTTTCATAGTTTATATTTGACATGCCCGTTGTAATAGACTCAGATTTCTTAGGCCTGAAATAAGCAGAAAAGATGAATCGTTGAACTTAGGGAAGAGTGAAGAGCATATCTTTCAAGGAGGTGTTAAAATCAGAAATCCTTTTAAGACTGTTTATTTAGGTTGCTGCTCAAAGTTGGAACTGTGGCTTGAATTATGACATTTGAGATTTGAGCATTCTCAGGTTAGTACTTTATAACTAAAAGTATTCTCTAGCATGGTGATTTTCAGGTTGGATTGAAAAACGATTGTTAATCATTTGCTACACACTTTCTCATAGCATTTGTGGAAGAGATAATTTATGTTTATTATATTTGTGCTGAATTTCTTCTAATAATATTTAAAGTAATTGATTAATCCAAGACATAATAAAGGTAACCGAATAATCTTGAGTGATATTTTATATTAGCTCTGGCAGAGGCCAAAACATTGCATCTTTATTCACTATGTAATAATATCCTTTCCCCCCAATTTTAATTTAATTGCAATTACACAAATATTACAGATATCATCCTGTGAAAATTAAAAAATAAAACTGTAGGTAAAGTATAATCCTTCTTTGATACCGTCCCAGCACCCCCCCCCCAACATATACACACACTGCTTATGTTTAGGTGGGGTTTGCTTATTTTTTAACTTTTTATTTTGAAATAATTTTAGACTTACAGAAAAATTACAAAGTTAGAATTTCTATATATTCTTCACCCAGCTTTTCCTACTGTTAACATTTTGCATAACAAAGAAATTAACATTGATGTAATGCTATTAAGTATAGACTTTATTCAGATTTCATCATTCCACTAATGTCAGTTTTCTAATCTAAGATCTAATCCAGGATCCCGTAAAGTATTTAATTGTCACATCTCCTTAGACTCCTCCAGTCTGTGATAGTTTGTTAGTCTTTCAATAGCCTTGACACTTTTGAAGAGTACTGGTCAGCTGTTTTATAGAATGTCCCTCAATATGGGTTTGTCTGATGTTTTCTCTTGATTATATGAGGCTATGCATTTTTTGGCAGGAATACAATAGAAGTGATATGCCTTTTCAGTGTGTTATATCAGGGGCTACCTGATATCAATATATCTTTTTAATGATGATATTAACTTTGATCATATGATTAAGCGAGTGTTTGCCAGTTTTCTTCACTGTAGCTGCCAGAAGAATGAACACATCAGTCTTAGAAGAAATAAGACTGGAATGCTTCTTATGAGCGAGAATGGTAAAACTTTGTCTCGCTTACTTTGGAAATGTCATCAGGAAAGACTCACCCCTAGAAAAGGACATCATGTTTGGTAAACTAGAGGGTGAATGAAAATGGGGGAACCCTCAATGAAATGGATTGACTTAGTAGCTACAACATTGGGTTCAAACATATCAAAGATCATGAAGATGGTACAGGACCGAGCAACATTTCTTTCTGTTATACATAAGGTCCCCATGAGTCAGAGCCTATTCAGAGACAACTAATAACACTAACAACAACTGTCAGTTTTCTCCACTGTAAAGTTATTTTTCCCCTTTATAATTAATAAATATCATGGTTTTATGGATTATAATCTAATATTATTTATTTTGTTGCTAGAATTGTTCTAGTTTTGGAAATTAGGAGCTAATTTCCTAATTAAGGAATGGCTTTAAGTAGCCATTAACTGTGGCTACTGTGCCATTTCAGAATGCGCCTTTCTTTCTGTTTCTTTCTCTTTATTCTTTTTGCTGCCTTTTTTCCTTCCTTCCTCCCTTCCTTCACCTCCTTAATCACCACCACCACCTCCTCCTCCTCTTCCCCTTCCTGTTTCTATTCCTCCTTTTAACACTTCCTTACTTTCCAGCTTCACAAGATGCTCCAGTCTCATCTTGTATTTTCCTTGTCCCTGCAGTGGAGTCAACCACTTCTCCAAGTAATTTTGGTTCATTTTATTGGAGAATGGTATTTAAAACTAAGGTCTAGGCATTAGAGGTGCTCATTGCTGCTGGGCCCATCTCAGCATTCAGAGCTTAGAAATTAGAAGAAGTCCACGAAAGCCAAAGTATGACCTTGACTATATTCCATTAGAAACCACCTCAAGAATAGATTTGGCACATTGAGCACTAATTACTGAAGACCAGATGAATTGTGGAATGACATCAAGGACATAATACATGAAGAAAGCAAGAGATCATTAAAAAGACAAGAAAGAAAAAAAAAGACCAAAATGGATGTCAGAAGAGACTCTCAAACTTGCTCTTGAACGTAGAGTAACTAAAGCAAAGGAAGAAATGATGAAGTAAAAGAGCTGAACAGAAGATTTCAAAGGGCAGCTTGAGAAGACAAAGTATCACAATGACGTGCAAACAGCCGGAGATAGAAAACCAAAAGGGAAGAACAGGCTTGGCAGTTCTCACGTTGAAAGAACTGAATTAAAAATTCAAGCCTCGAGTTGCAATAGTGAAGGATTCTACGGGGCAAATAGTAAACGACGCAAGAAGCATCAAAAGAAGATGGAAGGAATACACAGAGTCTCTGTACAAAAAAAAAAAAATTGGTTGATGCTCAACCATTTCAGGAGGTAACATATGATCAAGAGCTGATGGTACTAAAGGAGGAAGTCCAAGCTGCAGTGAAGGTATTGGCGAAAAACAAGGTTCCAGGAATAGACTGAATATTAATTGAGATGTTTCAACAAACTGAGGCCGTGCTGGAAGTACTCACTTGTCTATACCAAGAAATTTGGAAGACAGCTACCTGGCCAACCGACTGGAAGAGATCCATATTTATGCCTACTCCCAAGAAAGATGATCTAACCAAATGTGTAAATTATTGAATAATATCATTACTATCACACACAAGTAAAATTTTGCTGAAAATCATTTAAAAGCAGCTGCAGCAGTGTGTCGACAGGGAACTGCCAGAAATTCAAGCCGAATTCAGAAGAGGACATGGAACACATGGAACCATGGAATATCATTGCTGATGTCAGATGGATCCTGGCTGAAAGCAGAGAATACCAGAAAGATGTTTGCTTGTGTTTTATTGACAATGCAAAGTCATTAGACTGTGTGAATCATAATAAATTATGGATAACATTGCAAAGAATAGGAATTCCAGAACACTTAAATGTGCTTGTGAGGAATCTGTACATAGATCAAGAGGCAGTTGTTCAAAGGAAAGGTGTGGGTCAGGGTTGTATCCTTTTACCATACCTATTCAATCTGTATGCTGAGCAAATAATCCGAGAAGCTGGACTTTATGAAGGAGACAGGGCATCAAGATTGGAGGAAGACTCATTAACAACCTGCGTTATGCAGATGACACAACATTGCTTGCTGAAAGTGAAGAAGACTTGAAGCACGTGCTGATAAAGACCACAATCTTCAGTATGGATTACACTTCAACATAAAGAAAACAAAAATCCTCACAAATGGACCAATAAGCAACATCATAATAAAAGGAGAAAAGACTGAAATTGTCAAGGATTTCATTTCACTTGGATCCACCATCCACACCCATGGAATCATCAGTCAAGAAATCAGAAGACGCATTGCATTGGGCAAATCGGCTGCAAAAGACGTCTTTAAAGTGTTAAAAAGCAAAGATGTCATCTTGAAGACTAAGGTGCGCCTGACCCAAGCCCTGGTGTTTTCAGTTGCGTCATATGCATGTGAAAGCTAGACGATGAATAGGGAAGACCAAAGAAGAATTGATGCCTTTGAATTGTGGTGTTGGCGAAGAATATTGAATATACCATGGACTGCCAAAAGAACGAACAAATTTGTCTTGGAAGAAGTACAACCAGAATGCTCCTTAGAAGCAAGGATGGCGAGACTACGTCTCACATAGTTTGGACACGTTATCAGGAGGGATCAGTCCCTGGAGAAGGACATTATGCTTGGTAAAGTACAGGATCATCGAAGAAGAGAAAGACCCTCAACTAGATGGATTAACAACAATGAACAATGGGCTCAAGCATAACAACGATTGTGAGGATGGCACAGGACTGGGCAGTGTTTCGTTCTGTTGTACATGGGGTCACTATGAGTCAGAACCAACTCGATGGCACCTAACAACACACTCACGCATGCACGCGTGCAGATAACATTGATACATATTTCTGTATCCATCTGTCTGCACATACATTGAAAAACCATTGTGTTCACATAGAAACCTCTGATTTGATTCCAGCACATGAGAGTTCATTCTAGCCTTCCCACTCTGTTTATTTTTAACTTTGTTCTCTGACAGTGGAAAGCCTGACTGCTTATTTTTTTTCAATTTACATACAGTAAAATTCATCTTTATTGGTGTATTGTTCTATGTGTATTTACAAATGATAAGAATTTATCTTTGTGTAGCTTACGGGTTGTCACAAATGCAAATTCACCACGACAGATATGATAAAGAACAGTTCTATCCCTCAAACTCCCCCGTGCTGCCTCTATATAGTGAACCCTAACACACACCCTATGACTCTGGCAACCACTGATCTGTTTTCTGTCATTATTTTGTGCTTTCTAGGTATAAATCGTTCATTATGTAGCTATTTGGGTCTGGCTTTTTTCTTCGCAAAATGCAATTATCTTTATCCATGTTATGTGACTAAATAGTATCCATTCACCAGATGAAGGATATCTTTATTGTTTACAGTTTTTAGCGATTATGAATAAAGCTACTCGAAGTATTTGCATACAGCTTATTGTATGCACGTTAAGTTTTTATTTCTTTTGGGTAAATAAATACCTGGGAGTGAGATTGCTGGGTTGTATGATAATGTATGTTTAAGTGTATAAGAATCTGCCAAAGTGTTTTACACAGTAGCTATACCATTTTACAGAGTCCCTGGATGGTGCAGATGGTTAATGCACTCAGCTACTACGCGGATGGTTGGAGGTTTGAGTCTACCTAGAGGCTCTTTGGAAGAAAGGCCTGGCAGTGTACTTCTGAAAAATTAGTCATTGAATACCCTGTGGAGCACAGTTCTTGTCTGACACGCATGGAATTGCCATGAGTTGGAGTCGACTTAATGGCAGCTGACGTACTAGTATACCATTTTGCATTTCCACCAGCGGTGTATGAGTTTCAGTTGCTCTCCATCTTTTTCAGTACTTGATATTGTCAGTTTTTGTATTTTAGCCTTTTTAAAGTGAGTATAGTGGCATTTCATTGGAGTTTTACTTTGCATTTCCTTAGTGATTGTTGATGTTAAGCATCTTTTTATATGCTTACTTGCCATCCTACATCTTCTTTGCTAAAGTTTCCGTTTAGACCTTTTGCCCATTTTTTATTGCACTGTTTGTTTTCTTGTTGAGTTTTGAGAGTTCTCTGCACATTCTGGATACAAAGTTGTCAGAAATATGATTTGCAAATATTTTCTCCCGGTCTGAGGCTTAACTGTATCATTTGCAGAGCAAGCACTTCTAATTTTAAGTCTAGTAGACGTTGTTTTTTTAGGAATCTTAAAAAAGGTCACAAGAATTTTCTCCTATGTTTTTATGTAAAGGTTTTATGGTTTTACAGTTTGCATCTAGGATTATAATATATTTTGAATTTATTTTTGTATAAGATATGTGAGATATCAAGTTTGTATAAGATATGTGAGATATCAAGTTTCTTTTTTTTTTTGCTTATAAACATTAAATTGTTACGGCACCATTTGTAGAAAGGACAATCCTTTACCGATTGATTGCCTTTATACCTTTGTCAGACATCAGTTTACTATATTTTTGTGCATGTATTTCTGGAATCTGTATCATTCCATTGAGCTATTTGTTTATCCTTTTGTTAATTCTATCCTGTCTTTATTACTGTAGTTTATACTAAGTCTTGAACTCTGACAACGTGAGTCCTCTAATTTGTTACTTTTTATATGTCATCCCATTGCCTTCTTGCCTGCATGGTTTCTGCTGAGTAGTCCAAGCTTATTCTTTCTGACTCTTCTTTGTAGATGACTTTTCGTTTATCCCTAGCTGCTCTTAAAATCCTCTCTTTATCTTTGGTTTTGGCAAGTTTGAATATAATATGCCTTGGTGACTTTCTTTGGGATCTACCTTATGTGGGTTCGATGAGCATCTTGGATAGATATTTTGTCATCTTTCACGCTATCAGGGAAGTTTTCTGCCAACAAATATTCAACAATTCTTTCTGTATTTTCTGTTATCCCCCCCGTTGTGGTACTCCAATCACTCGTAGGTTATTCCTCTTGATAGAGTCCCACGTAATTCTTAGGGTTTCTTCATTTTTCTAAATCCTTTTATCTGATTTTCCCTCAAATAAGCTGGTGTCAAGTACTTT
>NW_004444014.1:11422901-11452527 GCF_000243295.1 Trichechus manatus latirostris | reverse complement strand
GGCAATTGCTGAAGCCGGTCCAGGACCCAGTGCAGAGCAAGGAGCGAGGAGGTAAATGGGAGAGAGGTTTTTCCCTAAGTGGGGTAGTTTTGATCCGCATGGTAGGCTGTACACACTTACTTATCTTTCGCTGATGAGGGCTACTTCTCACTGGTTCAGGGTGGCCAAGTAGACTTTCCGGTGCGGGGTCTGTCCCAGCACGGAATACGCCCCCGGAGCACTGCTGCTTGCCTGCCTCACCGGTCACACATGAGCTGCTCAGGCTTTCGCTGGGTCATGTCTGGCAACTCCTTGCTGTTTCCGAACCATTTCTCCCTCCCCCTGCCACTCAGTCCGGTTCCTCAACTTTGCCTTAGATGTTCAGGGCTCCTAGAGTGTCATATATAATTGATTCACTTGTTTTTTCGGGTCTTTGTTGTAAGAGAGTCCACCGGAAACGTCTAACTACTCCGCCACTTTGGCTCCGCCCCTAATTTGTTAACTTTTTAAAAATTGCTTTACTATTCAAGTTCCTTTCCCTTTCCATATGAATTTTAGGCTCATCTTGTTGATATCTAATAAAAAACCTGGAATGTTTTTGAGATTGTGTTGATCAATTTGGGGCGTTATTGGCATTTTAACAATATTGAATCTTTTATCCAGAAACATGGTATATCTGTCCATTTATTTAGGTTTTCCCTGAATTTATTCATCCATGTTTTGTAGTTTCAGCGTATATATCCTGCACATATTTTGTTAGTTTGTTTTTTGGTGATGATTGTAAATGGTACTGTTTTAAAATTATGTATTTCAGTTGTTCATTGCTAGTATAGAGAAATACAGTTGATTTTTGTACATTGACCTTGTATCCTGGGAGCTGCCTAAACTCACTTTGGACTTCAGGAGCTTTAGTGTATAGTCTTTGGGATTTTGTATGCAGATATTTATGTCAACTGTGAATAGAGACAGTTTTATTTGCTCTTATCAAGTGTATATGTCTTTCATTTCTATTTCTAGCCTCATTGCCTTGGATAAGACTTTGCTTTGCTTTGTTGAGTAACAGTGTGAAAGAGCACGTCCTTGTCTTTTTCATGATTTTTGAGGCATTTAGAGCTTTACTATTAAGTATGATTTCAATTTTAGGTTTTCTATAGATGACCTTTATCAGCCTAAGGAAGTGCCTTTTATTCCAAGTCTGAGAGGTGTTTTTTTTAATGAATGGATGTTGAATTTTGTCAAATGCTTTCTCTGTATCTGTTGAGATTATCATATTTTTTTTCCCTTTAGTTTTTTAATAAGGTGAATTAAATTGATTGGTTTTGAAATTTTGAACTACCATTACATTTCTGGGATAATTTGGGCTTTGTATTTTTATATATTTCTGGATTTTGTTTTCTAATATTTTGTTGAGGATTTTTACGTTTATGATTATGCAGGATATTAGTCTGTAGGAATCCCTGGTGGTGCAGTGGTTAAGCTCTTGGCTGCTAACTGAAAGGTTGGTGCTGGGTAATTTTCTTTTTTGAAACGTTTTTACCTATTTTTGGCATTAGGGCAATGCTGGCCTCCAAATGAGATGGGTTATGTTTCCTCTTCTTCTGTTTTCTGGAAGATATTTTATCCAATTGGATTTTTTTTTTCCTCCTTAAATGTTTGGTAGAATTCACTAATGAAATGATCTCAACCTGAAGTTTTCATTGTTGAAAGGTTTTAACCAATAACCTCAATTTTTTAAATAGATTTAAGACTATTCAGGTTATTTCTTCTAGAGTGAGTTTTGGTACTTTCTGTCTTTTAAGAAATTGTTTCATCTATGTTGACCTATTATTTGCAGAGAGAATTTCGTAGTGGTCTTTTATTATCCTTTTAGTATGTATGGTCTCTGTAGTAATTCCTGTCTTTCATTACTGATGTTGGTGATTTGCGCCTTGCTTTTTTCTTGATTAGTCTTGCTCTAGAGGTTTATCAATTTTATTGATCTTTTCAAAGAACTGGCTGTTGGTTTCATTGATTTGCTCTGTTGTTTTACTGTTTTCAGTTTCATTAATGTATGCTCTATTCTTTATTATCTTCTTTCTGCTTGGTCTCCTTTGCTTTGTTTCTTAAGGTGGAAGTTTAGATTACTGATTTGAGACCCCCTCTTCTTTTCTAATAGAAGCATTTAAAGCTATGAACTTTCCTCTAAGCACTGTTTTAGCTGCATCTCACAGATTTTGATATGTTGTGTTTTCCTTTCCATTCAGGTCAAAATGTTTTACATTTCTTTTGAGACTTCTATTTTGACCAGTAGATTATTGCAAAGAATTATTTTTAATTTCTGTATGTTTGGCTAGATTCAAAAGGTGCTAGGAACACAAGCTAGATAAATGTTCATGGATGCAAACACATATACACCTGGCATATTACAGCAAAACTGCTGAAAACAACAAAACAGAAAAATCCTAAAAGCAGTAGTAGCCTGAGGCAAAAACAATATGAAGCAACAATAAAACTGACAGCTGACTTATCAAGAGTAACTAACACTGGAAACCAGAAGACAGTGAAATATTTTCAAAATACTAAAAGAAAATAACTGTCAAACAACCAAATATATCTTTCAGAATTGAAGGTGAAATATGGCATTTTGAGATGAACAAAACTGAATTAGAAACTAGTAAACACACACTGATGGAATACTTGAGGACGTTCTCCAGGCAGAAGAAAAATATAAAGATAAAAGTTACAAGAGGAAAACAATTGCCAAAATAAAAAAATGTAAGCAAGTAGGTAGGTAAGTAAATAAATGTGTAAGTCTAAATGACTGTAAAGAATGTCACTCCCAACCCTTAAAGAAAAAAAAAAAAAGTTAAACTTCGACATTTCTTGAACTAATCAGAGAGGCTGAGATCACAGGACAACCAAGTCACTGAAATCCAAGGGAAAAAAGGTACCTATAGGAAAAGCTCAAGCCCTAGCTTGCCTGGGTCAGACACAGCTGGAAATGGGCAAGAATATTTTATCTGCAATAGGCAACAGATTGGTGAATGCCAAATATGGACAAGTGAGAGTGGGGAGCCTCTGAAAGCAGCAGATGTAGGGGGAGTTTGAACCAGGGCTTTGAACTAGGTTCATTCAGGTTTGAACCCCTGCTGATAATTTCCATTTCCAACAAGTTCCCAGGCGATGCTAATACTGCTGGTTAGGGACCAATTCTGAGAACCACTGGTAGTGCAGTGTTTCACAAAATTTATTACACCTAAGAATCGTCTAGGAATCTTGTTTTAACAAGATTCTGACTCAGTATGTTTGGAGTGGAAATGCAAATACTCGGCAGGGGTTAAAACCAGAAGGAACCATTTCGAAGTCCTGGTTTAAACTCTCTTACAGACTTTTTCTCCATAGGACCCACTTGGTGAGAGCCCTGAGAAAGCATCCTGGTACAGGTCTAGGGGAGGGAAACAGCAGTTGCTTTGGAAAGGGCCCATACTATTTCCTAGATCCTTCTCTTTTGTCTCCTCCGTGTAATAAAATCGTAAGCTCAAGAAGAGGGGTGACATAAACTGTAGTCCTTGGGGTACTGGTATGAATACCACTGAAGCTAGAGGAAGACAGAAAATAACTCTCTCTTTCTGGGAGGGCAGAAAATAACTCTCTCTTTCTGGGAGGACAGAAAATAACTCTTTTTCTGGGAGGAGGGCAGGGATACATTCTGCGCCCAGAACTACAAGGGAGTGACTGGTCAGGAATTCTGAGACACTTTTGAGACCCAGGGGCACAGCTTCTGATTGTTGTTGTTATTGGACGCTGCCGAGTTGATTCTGACTCATAGCGACCCCCTGTGACAGGGTAGAACTGCCTCATATGGTTTTCTTGGCTGTAATCTTTATGGAAGCAGAGTGCCAGGTGTTTGTCCTGCAGAGCCACTAGGTGGGTTCAAACTGCTGGATGGGTTTGAACTACCAACCTTTGGGTTAGCAGCTGAGTGCTTAACCGTTGTGCCACCAAAGCTCCTTCAGCTTCTGACTAGCAGAGGCCTAATTGGAATAAGAGAGAACACTACCTCCACCCCTGACTGCTACTACCAGGCTAACGAGTGTGTAGTAAAAGTTACTGTTGAATACAGATGAGAAAGTTGCAAGAGACAAACCCTCTGGGAAGGAAAACTTAAAGCTGAGGGTAGAGCAGACACTGAGAAAAACCATCTGGCCCACATAGAGGGAAGTTATCCCTAGAGGAATTTAAAGTGTATAAGGGTTATCATAGTAACAATAAAACACAAAGGTGGCCTAATTCCTGGCTAGGTTAACACAACCCCTACAGTAGAAACCAAGCATAGAAATTATTTGCCTCAGTCTCTACTGCCCTAACTAAGATGTCCAGACATCAATGAAATATTACTAGGTATATGAAAAGGCCAAAAAAAATGCAAAAGAGACAAAGCAATTGAAGTCAACACAGTTACCACACAGATCACAGATGTTGGAACTATCTGATGAAGAATCTAAAGTAACTGATAATATGTTAAGATCTGTATTAGTTATATATGGCTGCCTAAAATATTATCCCCAAATTTAACAGCTTTTTTTTTTTTTTTTAAGTGAGTATAATCAGAAAAAAAACCTTGGTCTACTTCATAGCCATTGAAAGCCCTATAATTCTACTCTGAAACACATGGGGTTGCCTTGGGTCGGAATTGATTCATTGGCAACTGGGGTTTTTTGTTCATTTTTTGGTTATGAAGTGGTATCTCATTGTAGTTCTGATTTGCATTTTTCTAATGACTAATGATGCTGAGCATCTTTTTTATGTGTTAGCTATTTGTATGTCTTCTTCAGAGACATATGAATCCTTTGCCCATTTTTAAATTGTCTTTTTATTTATTGAGTTGTAAGGTTCTTTAATATATTCTAGATTCCAGTTCCTTATCAGAAGATATATGCTTTGTAAATATTTTCTCTCATTCTGTGGGTTGTCTTTTCACTTTCTTGATGGTGTCCTTGAAGCATGAATGTTTTTAATTTTGATGATGTCCAGTTTATCTATTCTTTTGTTGTTTGTGCTTTTGGTGTCATATCTAACAAATCATTGGCCAATCCAAGGTCATGGGTATTTACACCCCTGTTTTCTTTTTCTGTATTGTTGTAAAAATGCATAAACACAACGTTTGTCAATTCAACATTTTTCATGTGTACGGTTGAGTGACACCAGTTGCATCAGTCGTGTTGTGCAACCATCACCAATATCTGTTGCCAATTTTTCCACCACCATAGGCATGTTTTCTTCTAAGAGTTTAAAGTTTTAGCTTTTACATTTAGGCCCTTGATCTCTTTTGAGTTAATTTTAGTATATGGTGTGAGTATTGGACCTAACTTCATTCTTTTTTGTGTGGATGTCTAGTTGCCACAGCATCATTTTTTTGTTTTAACCATTGATTGTTTTGGCATGCTTATTAAAGATCAGTTGACTGTAAATGTCAGGATTTATTTCCGGACTCTCAATTCTATTCCATTGCCAGTGCTACACTGTCCGACTACTGTAGTTTTGTACTAATTTTGAAATCGGGAAATGTGAGGTCCTCTATCTTTGTTCTTCTTCAAGATTATTTTGACTCCTCTGGGACCGTGTATTTCCATATAAGTTTTATGATTGGGTCAGCCTATCAATTTCTGCAAAAAAAGCTAGTTGGGGTTTTGACAGGGATTGTATTTAATCTGTAGGTCAATTTGGGGAGTAGTACTGCCAGGGAACTGCCAAAAATTCAAGCTGGATTCAGAAGATGATGTGGAAGGAGGGGTATCATTGCTGATGTCAGATGGATCTTGGGCTGAAAACAAGATATTTACCTGTGTTTTATTGACTATACAAAGGCATTTGAGTGTGTGGATCATAACAAATTATGGATAACATTCTAAAAAATGGTAATTCCAGAACACTTAATTGTGCTCTTGCAGAACCTGTACATAGATCAAGAGACAGTTGTTTGAACAGTACAGGGGATACTGTGTGGTTTAAAGTCAGGAAAGATGTGCGTCAGGGTTGTATCCTTTCATCATACTTATTCAGTCTGTATGCTGAGCAGATAATCCAAGAAGATGGATTATATGAAGAAGAACATGGCATCAGGATTGGAGGAACACTCGTTAACAACCTGTGTTATGCATATGACACAACCTTTCTTGCTGAAAGTGAAGAGGACTTGAAGCACTTACTGATGAAGATTGAACATTACAGCCTTCAGTATGTAATCATTATGGATTACACCTCAACATAAAGAATAAAAATCCTCACAACTGGACCAATAAGCAATGTCATGATAAATGGAGAAAAGGTTGAAGTTGTCAAGAATTTCATTTTACTTGGATCCACAATCAACACCCATGGAAGCAGCAGTCAAGAAATCAAATGACATATTGCATTGGGCAGATCTGCTGCAAAAGACCTCTTTAAAGTGTTACAAAGCAAAGATGTCACTTTGAGAACTAAGGTGCACCTGACCCAAGCCATGATATTTTCCTTAGTATGCATGCCAAAACATGGCAGTGAATAAGGAAGAGCAAAGAAGAATTGACACATTTGAATTATGATGTTGGTGAAGAATACTGAATATACCACGGACTGCCAGAAGAACGAACAAGTCCGTGTTGGAAGAAGTACAGCCAGAGTGCTCCCTGGAAGTGAGGGTGGCAAGACTTCGTCTCACGTACTTTGGACATGTTATGAGGAGGGACCAGTCCCTGGAGAAGGATATCATGCTTGGTAAGGTAGAGGGTTATTGAAAAAAGGAAGACCCTCAACGAGATGGATTGACACAGTGGCTGCAACAGTGAGCTCAAACATAGCAATGATTGTGAGGATGATCCAGAACCAAGTGTTCTGTTGTAGATAGAGTCTCTATGAGTTGGAACCAACTCGAAGCTACCTAATAACAACCGCTGTCTTAACAATATTAAGTCGTCCAATCATAAACACGGGGTGTCTTTCCATTTATTAGGGTGTTCTTTAATTTCTTTCAGCAATGTTTTATAGTTTTCAGAGTATAACTTTTGTACTTCTTTTATTTTATTCCTAAGTGTTTTATTCCTTTAGATGTAACTGTGAATGGAATTGTTTTCTTAATTTATTTTTCAGATTGCTTACTGCTAGGCTACAGAAATGCAGTTAATTTTCATATAATAATCTTGTATCCTGAAACCTTACTGTCCTTGTTTATTAGTTCTAATAGTATTTTAGTAGATTCCTTAGATTTTTCTGTATACAAGATCATGTCATGTGTAAATAGATGTAGCTTCTTTTTTTCCAATTTGGATGCCTTTTATTTATTTTTATTTCTTGCCTAATTGTCATAGCTGTAACATTCACTGCAACATAGAGTAGAATGGCAAGAGCAGGCATACTTTTCATGTTCCTGTTCATAGCAGAAATGCATTCAATTTTTCACCATTAAGTACAATATTGGGTTAGAGGTTTTTATAAATGGCTTTTATCAGGTTGTGGAAGTTCCCATCTGTTCCTATTTTATGGCATGTTTTTATCATGAATAGTTTTTGAGTTTTTTTTCAAATGCTTTTTCTGCATCTGTTTGGATGATCTGCATCTGTTTAGATGGTTTTTGTCTGTTTTTCTGTTGATATGGTATATTACTGATTTTTGGATGTTAAACCAACTTTGCATTCCTGTTATAAATCCCAGTTGATCGTGGTATATAATGTTTCTGGATTTGGATTGCTAGTATTTTGTGAAGGATGTTTATGTCTGCATTCTTAGAGCCTTTTTGGACATAGATTGCTGTATCTGTGATTTCTTAAACCACGTGTGTCCCTTTAACCAGTATGTTTTAAATAACAACTATTATACATTGAATTCTGTCACCTCAAAAGATATGTTGAAATCCTAATCACCAGGACCTGTGACTGTTACCCATTTGGAAATAGAATCTTTGCAAATATAATCAGTTAAATTAACATCAGGTCATACTGGAGTGCTTTTGGCACAATTTTCAGCTCCACCCCTGAGCTCTGAAGGTATGAATTCTCTTTTCTTTTTGGATAAGAGTACATCTTATAGAAGTTTTTGAAAAATACGCAAGACATTAAATAAATGCTGACAATGGTGATTTCTTTCTTATTTTATAGATAGGCTATTGACTTTCCATGGGCCACAAAGAAGTCATGCATATCTTTAGATAAGTGTTTCCCTTTGTGCTTAACACAGCTCGTTAATTTTATACTCTCTTCAAGGGCATAATGATTGCAAAAGTGTAGTCTAATCATAAGAAACCTTGGTCATGCAATGGTTAAGCACTTGGCTGTTAACAGAAAGGTTGGTGTTTCGAACCCATCAGCTGCTCTGCAGGAGAAAAGACACAGCGATCTCTTCTTGTAAAGATTTCAGCCTACGAAACGTTGAAGGGCCGTCCTACTCTGTCCTATAGGGTTGCTGTGAATCAGAATCGATTTGACAGCAAACAATAATAACAGTCTAATCAAAGGAGCGTAACAGAAAAGATTTTAAAAAAATAGGTATTGTTGAATAGTGTGGCAACAGATTTTTTGAAACATACCACAGAAATTAAAGTTAGAAAAAAGTGATTTTATCTGGATAGTGCCCTTTAAGCTTTTGGGAAAAGCTCATCATAGACTCTGGCATTGTGGAATATACCTCTCCAAGTTTTTTTTTGTTTCACCTATCCCTAGAGGTTTCATGACTCTCCTTCAGGTCCAACAAAAGGAGTATTTAAATGTTGGAGTATACCTATGTAGTCTGACCCAGCCAGACTCTAGAGATAATCAGTGCATTTAGTTTAATGTTAAGACAAATATGGGAGTCTATTTTTACTAGTTTTTATGTCTCTGGAATATTACTTGTGAATAAAAATCTTTGGGGAAGTCCTCATATTTATATGGCCTTTATGAATGAGATTGAAACTACCGAGAACCATTTTAAAGTTCCTTTTAGATACTACATAATGAAATAAATTTACTGTGATTATTTTTGCCTGTAATAGGCATTCAATAAATATTTTTAATAAGTCAATGAAAATAAAGTTGTCCTTATCTACTGATAGATTTTCTTCTTCAGTTATGTCTTCAAGATTTTACAAATCTAAACAGGGATAAGTTTTGCTACATATTTTCTCATCTTGACAGCATTTAGTCTCTCCTCACAGTTTATAACATCACTTATCATTGTTTTGTTCAAAATTTTACAGATTTGTGATTTCCTTTGTTTTGCATTATCTGTTTTCATGTGCAGTTTCCCGTCTTTATCCTTTTCTATATTTCTGTTATCTACTTCTTCCTTTCTCATCCTATGGCTATATGTTTTGTTTGTACTGTTGTCTGCCTTGTATCCTAACCAAAGTTTTCATAAGTTTCTTCTTATTTCTTTATAAATACTCACCATATTTATACAGGGATATATATACAGTATCAGGATATGTATATTTTAGTGAAGGAAAGTATAGAACTTCAGAGCTGGAAGGGATTTTAAATGTCTAGTCCAAACTTTTTCTTTTACAGGTTAGAGTAATGATGCCCATAGAGGTAAGCAGACTTTATCAAACTCACCAAGTACACATGGTCTTCTGATTTATAGTTTGGGGGTTTACTTGATCTGGGATAGTTTCTTGGCAAAGGTGTTTCAGAAGGTGGTTATAGACTGAAGAGTAACAATGTTGATTTTAGAAATAACTAAGGGTTCAAATATTTGACAAATTTAGAAAAATTTAGAGGCAGAGGAGAATGACTGTGGAAGATGTTAGTGCAGGTGTCTTGGGAGTAATGGCAGGAAAAGGCAAGAAATTGTAAAGAAATGGAAACAAGGGAGACAGGGTACCTGATGTTGTTGTTAGGTGCCTTCAAGTTGGTTCCAACTCATCGCGACCGTAAGTAAAACAGAATGAAACACTGCCCTGTCTTCCACCGTCCTCACAATCATTGCTATGTTTGAGCTTATTGTAGCAGCCACTGTGTCAGTTCATGTTGTTGAGGGTCTTCTACTTTTTCACTGATCCTCTATCAAGCATGATGTCCTTCTCCAGCGGCTGGTCTCTCCTGATAACATGTCCAAAGTACGTGAGATGAAGTCTCACCATCCTTGCTTCTAAGGAGCATTCTGGCTGTACTTCTTCCAAGACAGTTTTGTTCATTCTTCTGGCAGTCCATGGTATGTTCAGTATTCTTTACTAACACCATAATTCAAAGGTGTCAGTGCTTCTTCAGTCTTCTTATTTATTGTCCAGCTTTCACATGCATATAAGGCGATCGAAAATACCATGGCTTGGGTCACGTGCACCTTAGTCCTCAAGGTGACATCTTTGTTTTTTTTACCATTTTAAAGAGGTCTTTCGCTGCGTATCTGCCCAATGCAATACGTTGTTTGGTTTCTTGACTGCTGCTTCTGTGGAGGTGGTTGTGTCTACAAGTAAAATGAAACCCTTGATGACTTCAGTCTTTTCTCCATTTATCATGATGTTGCTTATTGGTGTAGTTGTGAAGATTTTTGTTTTCTTTATGTTCAGGCGTAATCCATACTGAAGGCTGTAGTCTTTCATCTTCATCAGTAAGTGCTTCAGGTCCTCTTCACTTTCAGCAAGCAAGGTTGTATCATCTGCGTATCATAGGTGGTTAGTGAGTCTTCCTCCTGTCTTGATGCTGCGTTCCTCATATAGTCTAGCTTCTTGAATTATTTGCTCAGCATACAACTTGAATATGGTGAAAGGATACAACTCTGACACACATCTTTCTTGATGTTAAATCATGCAGTATCCCCTTGCTCTGTTTGAATGACTGCCTCTTGGTCTATGTACAGGCTCCATATAAGCACCAATATGTGTTTTGGAATTCTCATTATTTGCAATGTTATCCATAATTTGTTATGATTCACATAGTCAGTTGCCTTTGTGTAGTAGTAAAACACAGGGTTCCATCTGACATAAGCAATGATATCCCTCCTTCCAAGTCCTCTTTTACTCCAGCTTAAATTTCTGGCAGTTCCCTATTGATACACTGCTGTAGCCGTTTTTGAATTATCTTTAGCATAATTTTACTTGCATGTGATGTTAATGATATTATTCGATAATTTCTGCATTTCGTTGAATCACCTTTCTTTGGAACAGGCACGTATATAGATCTCTTCCAGCCGGTTGGCCAGGTAGCTGTCTTCCAAATTTCTTGGCATAGATGAGTGAGTGCCTCCAGCATTGTATCCGTTTGTTGAAACATCTCAATTGGTATTCCGTCAGTTCCTGGAGCATTGTTTTTCTCCAGTGCCTTTGGTGCAGCTTGGTCTTCTTCCTTCAGTATCATTGGTTCTTGATCATATGCTACCTCCTGAAATGGTTGAACGTCAGCCATTTCTTTTTGGCACAGTGACTCTGTGTATTCCTTCCATCTTTGTTTGATGCTTCCTGTGTTGTTCAGTATTTTGCCCATATAATCCTTTAGTATTGCAACTCGAAGCTTGATTTTTTTTCTTCAGTCTTTCAGCTTGACAGATGCTGAGCGTGTTATTCTCTTTTGGTTTTCTAACTCAGGATCTTTGCAGATTTCATTATAATACTTTACTTTGTCTTCTCTAGCCACCCTTTGAAGTCTTTTGTTCAGCTCTTTTACTTTATCCTTCCTTTCTTTCACTTTAGCTATTCTACATTCAAGGGCAAGTTTCAGAGTCTCTTCTGACATCTTTTTTGGTCTTTTTTTTTCTTTTCTGTCTTTATAATGACCTTTTGCTTTCTTCATATATGATGTCCTTGATATCATCCCACAGCTTGTCTGTTCTTGAGTCATTAGTGTTCTATGCATCTTCTTGAGATGTTTTCTAAATTTAGGTGGGACATACTCGAGGTTTTACTTTGGCTCTTGTGAACTTGTTTTAGTTTTCTTCAGCTTCAACTTGAACTTGCATATGAGCAGTTGATGGTCTGTACTGCAGTCGGCCCCTGGCCTTGTTCTGACTGATAATATTGAGTTTCTCTATCATCTCTTTCTACAGATGTATTCTATTTGATTCCTGTGTATTCCGTCCGGTGAGGTCCACATGTATAGTTGCTGTTTATGATGTTGAAAAAAGGTATACTTAGTGAATAAGTTGTTGTTCTTGCAAAATTCTATCATGAGGTTTCCCAAGTATTGATTCTTTGTTTCCAACTTTTGCATTCCGATCACCCGTAGTTATCAATGCATCTTGATTGCACATTTGATCAATTTTAGACTGCAGGAGTTAGTAAAAATCTTCAATTTCTTTATTTTTGGCATTAGTTGTTAATGTGTAAATTTGAATAATAATCATATTAACTGGTCTTCCTTATAGTTGTGTGGATATTATCCTATCACTGACAGTGTTGTACTTCAGGATAGATTTTTTGAAGTGTTCTTTTTGACAATGAATGCGATGCTATTCCTCTTCAATTTGTCATTTCCATTAGAGTAGACCATATGATTGTCTGATTCAAAGTGGCTAATACTGGTCTATTTCAGCTCACTAATGCTTAAGATATCGATCTTCAAGTGTTCCATTTCATTTTTGACAACTTTGAATTTTCCTTGATTCATACTTCATATATTCCACATTCCAGTTATTAATGGATGTTTATAACTGTTTTTTCTCATTTTGTGTCATTCCACATCAGCAAATGAAAGTCCTGAAAGCTTTACTCCACGTTATTAAGGGCAACTCTACTTTGAGGAAGCAGCCCTTCTCCAGTCCTGTTTTGAGGGCCTTCACCTGAGGGGCTCATCTTCTGGCACCATATCAAACACTGGTCCACTGCTGTCCATAAGGTTTTCACTGGCTAATTTTTTCAGAAGTAGATTGCCAACTCTATCTTCTCATGCTGTGTCAGTATTTATAACAGAGCATAAATCTGGGTTTTGAACTGTTTTGTACTGGTTCAGTTATGGCCGATGAAGTGAAATCAGAACAGGCTCGAATTTTTAAAATTTGCCCTAAGCGGAATGATAATGGGAATGGAAGAATTACTGGTCGGAGCCCTGGAACAGGAGACTTCAAAGAGGCATAATGAGCCCTTTCATCTGCCTGATGCTGTTTCAGACTCTGCTGGTCAAGAGATTTGGTTGCTATGCAACATACACACTGCCCTTGTTTTCTAAGCGGGAGATTAAGTTTCTAACAGGGCTTCTACTGTAATTTTTCCCCTTCTGCTTATCGTTCTGGTTTGCTCACATTTTAAAATTCGAATTCCTTTGGATTTCGCTTCGTCAGCCATGAGTGAGCTGGGCAGAACTGGTTCGAAGCGCTGGTATAAATCCTCTTTATGTGTGTATATTTGTTCTTTGTTTAGTTGTTCTGGCTTTCTTATATCAGTCTAAAGATAGCCCACCTGGAAGGCAGGATATGGGTCGCACTCATAGGTTTAGTAATACGGTAAATATAAAAAATACGGGCTGAGAAATGATTTGAATGTCATGAGGAGCAAGAAGAAATAAACTCATTTATTGAGCACTACTGTGTGCCATGTGCTTTCACACAAAAATTATTTCAAAAACAGAATACATTCAACTCTTGAACATTCAAAATTCTATTTTTCATTTGGTTATCTCATTAATGTCAATATGTCTACCAGAGAGAAAGCAACGGAGAAAAGCCTATGGGATTTATGTTATTCAGAAGTTTCTGTGGTAGAATGGTGTCATGGATTGAATTGTGTCCCCCAAAAATATCTGTCAACTTAGCTAGGTCATGATTCCCAGTATTGTATGATTATCTACCATTTTATCTTCTGATGTGATTTCCCTATGTGTTGTAAATGCCATCACTGTGATGTAATAAGATGGATTAGCGGTAGTTATATTGATGAGGTCTACAAGATTAGGTAGTGTCTTAACCCAATTTCTTTTGAGATATGAAAGAGAGAAGTAAGCAGAGAGACAGGGGGACCTCATACCACCAAGAAAGCAGTGCCAGGAGCAGAACGCGTCCTTTGGACCTGAGGTTCCTGCGCTGAGATGCTCCCAGACCAAGGGAAGACTGATGCATCAAAACGACCTTTCTGCAGAGCTAACACAGACAGAAAGCCTTCCCCTGGAGGTGATGCCCTGAATTTGGACTTGTAGCCTACTAGACTGTGAGAGAATAAATTTCTCTTTGTTAAAGTCATCCACTTGTGGTATTTCTGTTACAGCAGCACTAAATGACTAAGACAGATGGTGAGGAAGTAAATTTAGGAACTCAAAGAAAAGGTTTGGATTCCTTGTGGATATCACTTCCATATCCCTGTATACTAATGTAGGATAATTGTATCATGCCCTCTAGAGAAATAAGCATCACTAACAAAGAAATGGAGGGTTAAGATCTACTTATCGATTTGCATGAAAATGAGCATTGTTCTGAAATATGCCTTGGTGACCTTTATGATAAGATTTATTGTTGTTTACCTTTTTAAGATTTTTTTTCTCTGCGCTCTCTTGATATAAACCACCTCTTTTGGTGGGATTGAGTAGGAATGTTTTTCAGAGTTAAACATTAATAATATAGATTTTTTTGGTTATTTTTTAAATTTATAATAAATTTATAAAGAATAAATATAGTGAAAACTTTCCTTTATGTTAGTACCATATTTTTTTTCCAAGTCCAGTTACTTATATGCTACTGAGAAATGAAGGTTGTAAGTACCAGGAAAAAGTGAACCATTTTAGAGACATATATGTTATTTATTTCATTGCAGAATTTAAGTAAAAGTATGAAAAAAGTCTAAATCAAAGTAAATTGGTTGTGCCTATTTTGATCATGAAGAAATGAAGCCTGTGTTTTAAGAATTGGAATATTTTTCTTTCCTGGATTATATTTGGGTACCTATGCCTTGTGTAGAACTTTCCATTTTTAAGATACTTCTTATGATTGGAAACCCTGGTGGTGTAGTGGTTAAGAGCTACGGCTGCTAACCACCAGGCACTCCTGGGAAAGTCTATGGGTCAGGTCTGCTCTGTCCTATAGGGCTTCACTATGAGTTGGAATCGGTGCAATGGCAATGGTTTTTTTTTTTTTTTTTTTTTTTTTTGTTATTGGAAACATTCTTGATGTAAAATCACATGTGTATTTTATTACAAAGGTGAGAAAGATTGCCTTATGAATGAAAAAAAAAGAATGAGAAAAGAATTTAACATACAGAAACCTCTGGAACAATCTAGTTTTGGTAAACCATAGCTATAGGCACATTTTATTTTATTCTAACAGGCTTTTTCTCCCCACTTCTTGTTTTTCTTTCAGAGTAAGTGAGGAAAAGGAAGTAACAGAAGAACGATTAAAAGCTGAGCAGGAATCATTTGAGAAGAAGATCAGACAGTTGGAAGAACAGAATGAACTTATCATCAAAGAAAGGGAAGATATCCTTTTTGAACGTTCTCTTTTTTAACTTGCAGAAAGTTTGACTCTTTCATAGAGAAAATGTCATGGAGAAAATGTAAACTACAGAGAAATAATTGTTCTAATTTATAACAGGGAATAAATCTGCGTGTGCTGCCATTTCTAGGCAATCAGAATGACACTTAACAGCATGCGCTGCTGCTTCCTTTGTGCTTGATATGGCCATCCAGCTGTTCTTCTGCTGCTGTTATGCTGTGAAGCACATATTTGTCACTAAAAAAGACAGTAAGAAATTTGGACATTAAAATGTAGTTTTGGAACTTTATTAAATTTTGTTCCACTACCGTAACTGATCCTGAAACCTCTTTATATTTGGTATTCTTTCTAGCTCAAACTTTAACAGTTCTAAGGAATTCTGTTTTGAAATCTCTCATACACACACGTGCGCGCACGCACGCATGCACACGTTTGTAATTTATAGATGTTATAATTGAAACGTGTTTATGATGCAGCATAAAACCGCCAAACCCTTTTCATGGAGGAGAAAACTATTGGGTTTAGAACTAGAGAGAGTTATGTGTGTCTGTGTATTGCATTGTTTATAAGAAAGTAGAGTGAAAACAGGTGTTTTAAGAGTTGTACTTTAATCGGTATGTGAGTTAAAATAAGCATATTTCTGAAATTTCTTTTGAATGGGTTGATTTACTTGTCTTTGCGTATTTTATGCAGTGGCATTGATGTAGAAGTGACTGTTCCTAAAGTTAGGGGAATGAATCCACCAGCTACACTAGTCTGTAAATGCTTAGAGGAACCATTGAATTTATTGTCAGTATCGTCATTAACTTGCTTGTTAATAATTATTTCAAAGATTCTGCAAGTGTCAAAAATTATCATATATTGTCAGTAACTCTACCTTTATGAATACCAAGGAAATGGGAGCATAAGGATAAATTAATTAGCTTGAAAAAAAACACAAGAATATAACTATAAAAAATGAGTCCTGAAGTTACATTTTCAACTACTGGTAGTGCATGATAGGAAATTAATAAAATCCAAATTCTCAGACTTGATTTGCTGAGTAGAACACTAATAAGGCTTATTTATCGGCCTCAAATTCTAAAGTAGTAGTTTTTCAATTATTTTTTTTCTTCTATAACACCAAAAGGTTGGCAGTTTAAATCCACCCAGTGCCTCCATGGGAGAAAGAGCTGGGGATCTGCTCCTGTATAGATTACAGCCTAGAAAATCCTGTGGGGCAGTTCTGCTCTGTCACATGGGGTCGCTATGAGTCAAAAATCGACTCAGCGGCACCTAACAACAACATAACGCTTAACATTTGCATAATCATCTTGGCCCTTTCCTTTGCCCTCTTTGACGTGATTACCCTAGATTGTCTACCCAGACGCTCTTTTTGTGTCATTCTTCCTGCCACTTTTCTTTCTCAGGTGAAGTAATTAATGCTGTTTAGTCAGAATTCACCAACAAACTATGCTCAGCTAGTTTTGTTCTTTGACTTCCCGGAGAGTAGTGATTTGGGCCACTAACATTTTCAAGAAAAGGAAGGATGCAGATGCTTTCATTTGCAACAAAAACCTCAGTTTAGAGCATCTGTTTTTCCTCACATAACAAGAAGTCTGGAGATAGGTGGTACCTGGAATTGGTTCTGTGGCTTCAAGTTTTCAGGGCTGACATCTCTGCAGTGCTTTGAGCTTTTTCTCATGGTTGTAAAATGGTTGCTCCAATTCCAAACATCACGTCTGTATTAGGGCAGAAAGAAAAGAGAAAGAGGTCATGGCAGTTGCTACTCCTCCACTATGTGGAAAATCAAATCCCACTTCTCTGACGCCAGACTGCAAGGATCAATCATATACAATATTAATTTATTATCAGTTCTGTTCCCCTCTGCTCCACTTCTGTTTTGACACCAGCTGTACGTGCAGCACTTCTTCCTCTGACCCTGACCACTGGGAGCTGAGACACACCTCACAAGTTAAAGGGCGTAGTCTTCCAGACTGCCAGCTCTGCCCAAGACCTCACATGCCACCAAGCTTAGAGTGCCCAAGACACCACTGCCACCTCAGGATACCATTTTAAGCTCAGGGGTCCCCGGGGCTCTCCCTTATTTCTGACCAGCTGGCTCCCATTACTCCCTCAAGTTTAATAATTTGCTAGAACAACTCAGAATTCTGTAAAGCATGATACATACAGGTTTAGTGTAACAAAAAGGATACAAATGAAGAGATGCATAGGGTGGAGTTCTTAATGTGGAACTTGGGATATGCTTCCTTTCCACCTGTGTTGATGTATTTTCACCAGTCAGGAAGCTCATGGAGTGTCAGTATCCAGAGATTTTATCAGGGTCTCATTATGCAATTCATACTCCAGCTTCTTTCCCCTGAGGTCAGTAGATATCAGGAGAGGTTAATATCATACTATATAGTGGGTCTTTCTTTCTTAGTCAGCCCTCACCCAACATGAGCCATAAACCCTTAGGTATGGTCTGGAATCCTCATCAAAAACACTTCAGTCATTGGGGAAAGTCCAAAGTTTTTGAGGTTATCTCTCAGAAACCAAGGACAAAGACCAAATTCTTTGGGTAAAATTATCCCCACAGCCTCCTTTTTTTTTAAAAAAGTAAAAATTTTCTCAGAACTCCTCCCTATGGTCCTTCATAGTATTTATTGTCCTGAACTTTATTATGACATGGCCACCCTGAGCTGCAAGGGAGGCTGAGAAAATTAGCGTTTAACTTGTTCAGCTTTTATATTGGAAGACAACAAGGGAGAAGGGGAGTGGCAATGGAGTCAGCCTCTACCTCTGTTTGTCAGCAGGGTTAGGAGATATGGAATTCACTTTTTATATAGGGAAGAGGTGGTGATAACTCTCACCTCCCTGGAATAAAAGATGTGTATTACATCCATTGGAATTTGGGGTGAGTTGGGAAAAAGAGGTAAGAGAGGAGGAAGAAGATAATTTAGAAATCTTGGCCACTGTTAGGATGTGATTAGTAGTGGCATTGTTTGTTTGGTCATATGCTTAGCAAAAATGTGTGGCTATCTGGAAAAGTAAGATCTAATTTCAGTGGACTCTTGAATTTAGCATTCTAAAGTAGTCTAAACTCAGCATGTCTATGAGTGGTTTCTTTTGTCAGGCTAAATGTTAAGATGGGCTATTTTTCACATTTTCCCCATGATTTAGCTCAGTGGTCAGCAAACTACTGGTTGTGGGCCAAACCCAGCCATACCTATTCGTTTATGTATTGTTTATGGCTGCCTTTGTGCTCCAGCTGCAGAGTTGAATAGTTGCAACAGCAGTCCTGTTTCCCACATAGTCTAAAATATTTACTATCTGTTCCTTTACAGAAAAAGTTTGCTGACCCCTGATCTAGCTCATAGTTAAAAAGGAAAGGAAAGCGCATGCAAATAAAGGCACAGACTTAGACATGTGGCACAGTTAGACCTATTTTACGTTATGGTAGAGAGGGTTTGACTTGAGCGTTTATTCTTACTGTGAATGAGGATTGGAGTAAATGTTAGACCATTATCAAAAATTGAAATGGCATAGTTAGTATAATTGGTTTTCCCTCTCTTATGCTTCCTTGACCTGATATCCTTATTATTTTAAAGATTCCTTTAGTCACCAATAGATAGATGTTATGTATAGAACTTTATTGTTTAAGAAGGAAGAAAGGAAGATATGATATAAAAAAATGTCATCCATGATTTTTATTCCAAGTAGATTGCTCAGGTGCAAATCTCCTTTACCAGAATAAACCTGTCAAAGGTTAATATAGATGATTTTACAGTACATAAAACTCTATAAAACTTAGAAACATAAAACAAGGGCATAATTTAAAGCAATATAATTTTAACTACAGATACATTTATCTATCACACATGAATGATTCAAACTGTTCCGTATACATGAAATTCGATAATTTTAGATCATTTTAAAGTCTGTTTCAGACTGAGGAGCTATATTCATGAATTCTGATTTTTGGCCCTTTAAAGATGTGTTATACCAAATTTATGGACTTTTTGTTTTAAAATTTCTGATAATGTGCTTTATTATTGATCATCTATACAAACACAGACTAGTGCCTTTATAAAAAGAAAGAAAAAAGAAATTTTACATGTTTGTATTAGAATCAAGCTTTTGAAGAATTTGTTCTTAGAGTAAATAGGGAATTTATTATTAAAACATAAGAATGCTTGGTAGGGTCCAGTCTTCGAACAAAGAAAGCTTATTTTCTGGGAACTTAACTGTATAAATGAGTATTCTGTTTACAAAGCCAAGCAATCTGATGTACCTAGTAGATTTTTTTTCTGGCTGAATGAGTGTAAAAGGAGAAGTAAATTTTAAACTTAAAGAGAACTATAATATGTCCAGTAAGAAAAATTCTTTAACATGTCAGGATGTAATAGTATAAGATCCAGAAGATGTAGCCATTGGAAAAGTTGACTAGTACTTGAGCTAATTTTATTTCCAGAGCATATATCTCAGTTCAAGATGGTATCAGCAGTTACAGAGGGCAAGTATAGTCTAATGTTTGTTAACTTGACAATTTTAACTGACGTAGCAAAGGAAGCAATACTGAAAAAAGCATGGTGAGCTTTAGAGCTAAAATCCCAGTTTTAGCACTAGCTAGCTGTCTGACCTTAGAAAAGTTACTGAACTTCTCTTTTTTTTTTTTTAAATCTATAATATGTGGATAATTGATAATGCCTTCATTGCAGACTTGTCAAAATTTGACAGATTCTTCACGTTTTGTATGTAAAGAACTTAGCAATGTCTTGTACTTAGTACACACTGAATAAAAGCAATTCTCATTTTCACTATTGATACA
The DNA here is from genome assembly GCF_000243295.1 of Trichechus manatus latirostris. Taxonomy (NCBI): domain Eukaryota; kingdom Metazoa; phylum Chordata; class Mammalia; order Sirenia; family Trichechidae; genus Trichechus; species Trichechus manatus. Next base: position 11,432,402 of record NW_004444014.1, on the reverse strand, counting down.
GATGAAGAATGAGATGACTTGCTCTTCTGATACTCATTTCTGTGTTTTTTTCTTCACTGGGATTTTGATGGTTTTCATTAGGTTGTATAAGTACTTAGGCTGTGTAGGAGCCTACCTAAGAGAGTTAAGTTGATTTGTTCTCTACTTTATCTGTTAATTTCTATGAAAGATGAAACTTTCTTCCTATACCTCTTGAACCTACTGGGTGCTCGATGAGAGGAAACCAAGTTTTACTTTTCCTCTCCCAGAAACCAGACTGATGGAGATGTTTGTGTTTTTTTCCTCTGGTATGTTTACATTATGTATGTGGTTGGAACTTAGTAAACTGAAACAATTTAGAGGTATTTATAGCTCACATCCTTAAGCCCATTGCATGGGTGGTCATTTTAGAAACTTTGCTTTAGGAAGAAAGAGTATGAAAGGGCATCACCTTAATCTTCTTGAGGAATGCTTTAGGATGAGCCAAAGGTCTTAGTATGCCTGTGCTAAAAATAGAGAAATGCATAAGAATTTTATCTAATTACTTAGAAGAAACCATTGGTTCTGAATAACAGGAATACTTCAAAGGTATTCAAAGCTCTCTGTTTAACTGTACGTCTCCGCTGCAAATGCCAGACTACTGTGATGTGCCACCGTCATTCCTTAGACTCTTACCAAGGGTACTGTGTTAGTTTCCTATGGCTGCTATAAGAAATACCTCAAATTGCATGGCTCATAAGAATGGAACTTTATTGTCTCACAGTTCTGGAAGCCAGAAGTCCAAATCAACACGTTGTCTCCAAAATGTCTACAAAACCAAAAAACCAAAACCTGTTGCTGTCGAGTCGATTCCGACTCATAGTGACCCTATGGAACAGGGTACAACTGCCCCATACAGTTACCAAGGAGCTCCTGGTGGATTCAAACTGCTGACCTTTTGGTTAGCAGCCGTAGCTTTTAACCACTATGCAACCAGGGTTTCTGAAGTATCTAGAAGATCTTTCTTGTCTCTCTCAGCTTCTGTTACCTTTAGGTGTTCCTTATAGAGACACCACTCAGATTAGGACCCACCCTACTCCTCGGTTTGACCTCATGTTAATCTAAGTGATAACATCTTCAAAGGCCCTATTTCCAGATAAGGTCACCTTCACAGGTACCAGGGGCTAAGACTTCAACCTATCTTTTTGGAGGATACAATTCAACCCATAACAGATGGGAACTATACAGTAGGTAGCTCTATCATAGATCTGGGGTGGAATGGGGTGAGAGGGTAGGGGGTTGGGGAAGTAGAAATAAGTTTCATGAGAAAGTAAATAAGCTTCAAGAAAAAGCATCTCTCCTTTTTAATCGATCTTTCTGATTCTTCATAGGAAAAGGCAGGAGATTCTCTAGTCTTGGAAATAATTTTGGGGGAAGTAAAAATCTAAACTTCTTAAAATGAACATGAGTATAGGTGGGAGAAAAGAGATATGGAAGAGGAGAGAGATGTGTCGTGTCTGGCAGTGCAGGATACTAATATAACAAACCATGTTGCCAAACACCTCTTACCAGTCTTGATGAATCTTGGCCTTTATGTTATGAATAAGTATCAGGTTGTTGTTTTTAGGTTTACAAACTGAATTATTTAATGACAGAATGTATTCTGTGTACTTGGATAAAATCAGTTTATTCCATTTAACAAGCCACAGACAAAATTGCTTTACTAGTCTAATAATTATCTTTAATACTGTAGAAGTTATAACTGCCTGAGGTTATTTTTGTTCTGTGATGCTGTCTAAATTTAGCAGAGTTTAGACTGTTGTTAATGCATATTGTCCTGAAATGTCACTTTAAATCAGAAAAGTATCAAAGTAAATCAGAGAAGTAAGCATGCTTAAGGAAAGAACTAATTGTTACTAGTTGTTGTCTAGCCATTCTTAAAGATTATTTTTGTTCTTTTAGAAATATTTACATATTAATGCTAACCACAGGGAGTTATTGATGACAAATGTTTGAACATTTATGTAAAATTTTATCCATGTACTATTACTTAAGTAGATTGCCAGGCCTTTCTTCCTAGTCTGTCTTAGTCTAGACATGCCACTGAAACTTGTCCACCATGGTTGACCCTGCTGATATTTGAAATACCATCACCATAGCAAATGCAAGCCACCACAGTATGACAAACTGACAAATGGGTGGTGGATAGAACTGTAGGATTTCTAAACTTTAATGTGTTTTCAGATATTATTCTCTGATCACTTTCCCTTATCTTTATTCTTCTGGTTAGGTGTTGTTAGTACATTTTTGGATAATCATTTTTTGGGTATTATTTTGTAGTGAGGTTTGCTTTGAGGAATTTCTCAGCTTATTATGTGAATTTTTTTTCTTTTTAACATCTATAATGTATTCATTTTATAATAAAACAAATAGATTTACTTTCCAGACTTGATTTTGCTAGTGTTTCTTTAGTTTTGATTTCTTTGTCTTACTGAAGGATCTGCATGTGGAACCTTAGTACCCCTTGAGAGCAATTTCTATATGGTTTTATACTGAGTGACACTGGATTCAAATAGATGTGATTGAGGCACCTAAAGTAAAGTAGCCCTAATAGATAAGGGGTGGGTTTAATTTTTACTTTTTTAATGCTTGTTTAATTTTTAATTTTTTTGTCAAAGGAATTTGTTGTTGTTAAGTTGCCTTTGAGTGAATTCTGACTTATGGTGACCCCGTCGATATAGAGTGGAACTGCTCCATAGGGCTTTTAAGGCTGTGACCTTTCAGAAAAAATGCAAGGCCTGTCTTCCAAGGTGCCTCTGGGTGGAGTCGAACCACCAACCTTCTGCTAGTACTCGAGCATTTAACCATTTGCACCACCAAGGGACTTTAAAATTTTAAATGGTGTAGAAGAACTAATGATAAAAATCCCTGTAGACATCTAGGTCAATTGGCATAACAAAGTTTATTTAAAAATTCTGCATCCCACTCTGGTGAATGGCGTCTGGGGTCTTAAAAGCTAGCAAGCAGCCATCTAAGATGCATCAATTGGTCCAACCCACCTAGAGCAAAGGAGAATGAAGAACACCAAAACACAAGGAAAGTATTAGCCCAAAAGACAAAAGGACCACATAAACCAGAGTCTCCATCAGCCTGAGACCAGAAGAACTAGATGGTGTCCGGCTACCACCAGTGACCTCCCTGACAGGGAACACAACAGAGAGTCCCTGACGGAGCCGGAGAAAAGTGAGGTGCAGAGCTCAAATTCTAGTAAAAACACCAGACTTAATTGTCTGAGACTGGAGGGACCCCGGAAGACATGGCCCCCGGACTCATTGTTAGTCCAAAACTAAAACCATTCCCGAAGCCAACTCTTCAGACAAAGATTAGACTGGACTATAAGACTTAAAATGATACCCATGAAGAGTGTGCTTCTTAGCTCAAGTAGATATATAAGTCTAAATGGGCAGCTCCTGTCCAGAGGCAAGATGAGAAGGCAGAAAGGGACAGGAGCTGGCTGAATGGACATGGGAAATCCGGGGTGGAAAGGAGGAGTGTGCTGTCAGTTTGGGGAGTGCATCTGGGGTCACATAGCAGTATGTATATAAAGTTTTATATGAGAAACTAACTTGAACTGTAAACTTTCATTTAAAGCACCAAAAAAACCCCAAAAAACTCTGCCTCACCCTGTCCCCATTCCATCTTGTCCCCTACGCCCACTAGAAAGGCAGGAGTGTTCATGCATTCTACTTTATTCTGGTGGTTACTTCTTTTCTTTCAAAATATGTCAACTTTAGACAGTTATCTTCTGTCAGTCTCCTGCTCCCCTTCCTCCTTGCTACTTTTCGACTGCCCTTGTAATTATTTTTTAAAAACTTTTGTGGTAAAATATATATAACAAAGCATTTGCCATTTTAATCATTTTTAAGCAAAAAATTCAGTGGTATTAATTACATTCACCATATTGTAGAGCTATCACCATTATCCATTTCCAAATGTTTTTCATCACTCTAAACAGAAACACAGTACCCTTTAAACAGTAAGTCCCCTTTTCTTTCTCTGCATTACCCTTGGCAACAACTCATAAATATTTGTCTCTGTGCACGTGCCTGTTTCAGATACTTCATGTTAGTGGGATCATACAAAATATTTGTACTTTTGTGTCTGATTTATTTGACTCAGCATAATATTTTCAAGGTATTAATATTTTCAATATTTTCAAGGTTCATCCATGTGGTAGCATGTATTACAACTTCCTTTTTCTTTACAGCTGAATAATATTCCATTGTGTGGATGTACCACATTTTGTCTGTTCATTCATCTCTTTTGACAGACACTTGGTTTATTTCCTCCTTTTGGCTGTCGTGAATAATGCTCCAGTGAACATTGGTTTAGACGTATCTGTTTGAGCCTCTGCATTTACTTCTTTTGGATATGTACCTAGGGGTAGAATTGCTGGGTCATAAGAAAACCCTGGTGGCATAGTGGTTAAGAGTTCAGCTGCTGACCAGAAGGTTGGCAGTTCAAATCCACCAGGTGTTCCTTGAAAACTCTACAGGGCAGTACTGCTCTGTCCTGTAGGGTTGCTGTGGATCGGAATCGACTCAACAGCAATGGGTTTGGTTTTGGTTTTATGGTAATTCTGTATTTAACTTTTTGAGGAATTGGTATCTGTTTTCCACAGTGGCTGTACCTTTTTACATTTCCACCAGCAATGGTCAGGGGTTCCAGTTTTCCACATCCTCACCAATACTTATTATTTTCCATTTTTCTGATAATAGCTACCCTGGTGGCTGTAGTGTTGCTGTGAGTCGGAATCGACTTGACGGCAACGGGTTTAGTGGGTATGAAGTGGTATCTTTTTGTGGTTTTGGTTTGCATCTTCCTAATGACAAATAACATTAGGCATCTTTTCATTTGCTTCTGGACCATTTGTATATCTTCTTTGAAGAAATGACTATTCAAGACCTTTGCCCATTTTTTAATTGGGTTGTTTGTCATTTTGTTGTTGAGTTGAGTTCTTTATTTACTGTATTTTTACTCAAATCATGGGTGCCTTCTACGTTTGTTTGGCAATTGTACCCTCCCCCGGCGATGTAGTTTCATAAGCCTGCTATGCTTTTTTTTTTTTTTTTTTTTTTTACAGCAACATGTAAAAAAAAATTGACATAGCAGTGCTAACAAAAATACCTCAGAGGGGAGAGTGCAGTTGGCATACAAACATAGAAGGCACATGTTATTTGCATAAAAATATGGTATTCTGGATGTTATCAGTTTTATGGTTTACAGATATTTTCTCTTATCATGTAGGTTGTCTCTTCAGTTTCTTGATAAAGTTCTTTGATGCACAACAAATTTTCATTTTGATGAAGTCTAATTTATCTGTTTTGTTGCTTGTGTTTTTTGGTGTTGTATCTAAGAATCCATTGTTAAAAACAAAGTCTTAAAGTTTTACCTCTGTATTTTCTTCTAAGACTGTCACAGTTTTCTTATATTTAGGTTATTGATCCATTTTGGGTTAATTTTCATATATGCTATGAGGCATGGGTTTAACTTTATTCCTTTGCATGTAGAGATCTGGTTTTCCTAGCACCCCTTTAATTAAAGGGACTATTCCTTCTCTATTGAGTGGACTTGCTGCCCTTGTCGAATATCATTTGACCATAGATATTTGGGTTTATTTCTGACCTCTCAATTCTTTTCCATTGGTTCATATGTCTGTCCTTATTTCAGTACCACACTGTTTTGTTTACTGTAGCTTTATAGTACATTTTAAAATCGGGAAGCATGAGTCTCTTTGTTCTTTTTTAAGATTGCTTTGGGTATATGGGGCCCCTTGAAATTCCATATAAATTTGAGGATTGGCTTTTTCATTTCTGCAAAGCTTTTGGAATTTTAATAGGAATTATGTTGAATCTGTAGATTGCTTTGGGTAGTATTGACATCTTAATAATATTAAGTCCCCCAGTCCATGAACATGACATGTCTTTCCATTTATTTAGGTCTTCTTTAATTTCTTCCAGCAATGTTTTATAGCTTTCAGCGTACAAGTCTTTCATGTCCTGGGTTAAATTTATTCCTAGGTATTTTATTCCTTTAGGTACTGTTGTGAATGGGATTGTTTTCTTGATTTCCTTTTCAGATTGTTCATTGCTGGTGTATAGGAATACCAACAATGTGTGTTGATCTTGTACCCTGCAACTTTGCTGAATTCGTTTATTAGCTCTAGTAGTTTTTTTGTGGATTCTTTGGGATTTTCTAGATGTAGAATCATGCCATCTGTAAATAGAAATAATTTAACTTCTTTTTCAATTTGGATACTTTTTATTTCTTTTTTCTTGCCTTATTACTCTTGCTAGAATTTCCAGTACAATGTTGAATAGCAGTGGTGAAAGCAGGCATCCTTACCTTGTTCCTAATCTTGAGTGGAAAGCTTTTAGTCTTCCTCTTTTGAATATGTTTTCTATCATGTTGAGGCTCTCCTTTCTGTTTCTAGCTTGCTGAGTGTTTTTAATCATGAAGATGTGTTAGATTTTGTCAGATCCTTTTCAGCATCAATTGAGATGATCATGTGTTTCTTTTTCTTGGTTCTGTTAATGTGATGTATTACATTGATTGATTTTCTATTGTTGAACCATGTTTGCATTTCTGAGATAAATCCCACTTGGTCATGGTATAAAATCCTTATGATATGCTAATATGCTGCTGGATTTGGTTTGCTAGTATTTTGTTGAGGATTTTTGCATTGTTTAGCCCAAAGCTGCTCCAGCAATCACAGCCTTCAAGCCCTCCTCCCACCCCTACCTGATGAGCTCTTAGGCCAAACCAACAGGAGCATCTTGCTTTAGTGCCTCAGCAACCCTCAGGCAGAACAGATACACACAATAATCTACTAGTAAAGTCTGTTCCTTTGATTCCAGAACCAGAGATCAGCACCACCCCCACCCCCACCCCACCTTCCCCCAAGTATGGTCTGGTGCTGCAGCTTTTAGTTGGACAAGTTGCTGAGCCAGGAGGGTGGCGGAAGGGGGAAGGTCCTAGGCAGTAGAAAATCAAAGCTTTCTTACCATTTAAAAAGTCGCTGTTTTTTTGATTCAGCATTTTCTTAGTTGCTGCAACTGCTTTACAGAGTTCTTAAAAAGTTTAGTCTACCAATTTCTGGTTGTTTTTCCTGGTGATCCTGTGAGGGAACGGGAGTGTGGAACTGCTCATGCTGCCTTCTTCCAGTGGTTCATTTATTTTTGAAGCCCTTATGTAAATAAGCTCAGCAGAATGAAGTGTGAAAAAAAAATTATTTTCTACATCTTGTTTAATTTTCAAAAATTTCTCGATGAGTCTGCATTGGGTAAATAGTCCTGAATCTGTGTAGCATTATTTAAAATTGCTTGGAAACTTTCAACAATTCTTGTATGAAGAAATAGACTTTTAATAAATCCATCTCACAATAATTATTATTCGGGAGAGTTCATTATTCTGTTTAGCCTTTTATATTACTGATGTTTTTTAAAGGGTTATTCTGACAGTCTCTTCAGCTAAATCCATTTGCCATACTACAGCTTGTTGTTGCTTTAGATTTGAAGAATATCCTGCATGGCTTTGTTATTAATCAGTAACAAATTTGTCTTTGTGTTTTTAACCTTAGAATGGCCTTCACTTATGAATAGTTAAGTGATTCAGATGGTAATACTCTCAGTTAAGTTAGAAAAAAAATAGTATTTCTTTTTCTAAATAGTTATGCCCAAGATACTGTATTTTCAAGGTACATCTGTAATTTTTCAGAATATGTAAATCTAATTATGGTATAGTCATATAATGATCAGAAGTAAACAGAATATTTGAATTGACTCTCCTTGTAGATAAGGTGATGAGGACTGTCACCTTCCCCCTAATTTTATTTTCTTTTGTTAGAACAGAAGTTCCAGGTTACTGAGTATCTAGTTTTCTTTAATTCTCAGGCTTGAAGAATAGAGCCAAGTGGATAAATAAGAGTTCCTCCTATCAAAACAATCTCAAGCAGTCCCAAATAAATGTAGCCTAGAGAAGCTAAATATCCAAAGATATTACTTGTGTTCCCGCTGGTCAGTTTTTCGAGTAATTCTTTTGAGGTGTTTTATTTTTCTGGCCATACCTATAAGGACTTTTTTCCACACAAAAGCTGATAAACACAGGAAAAGTGATAAGAGGTATGGAGATAGCTTCCTGGATGAGAATCAGCATAAAGCCGATTCCCAGAAGGCAGAGATCTGTCATATCCCTGCTTTCCCACTTCTCTCTCATTTCTGATACCAGCTGCTCATGTGACACTCTCTCTTTGACCCTAGCCACCCAGAGCTAGGGCAGATCTTACAAGTTAAGAGAATACCATCCTTGGGTTTGTTAATTTGCTGGAATCACTCATAGAACTCATAGGAGATATTATATTTATAACTACCAGTTTTATTATAGTAGAAGGATACAAATCGTGATCATTAGAAGGAAGAGATACACAGGCGAGGTCTGGGAAGGTTCCCAATATGGGGCTGCCGTGCCTCAGAGAGGGCACATCACCGTCTCTTGGTTGACCAGGGAACTCCCTGAGCCTTCCTGTTCTGGGCTTTTATTGGCCAGTCCTGCATGATGGGCAAAATCATGCCTCCTGAGGCTAGTTGATAGCGGCCTCCCAGGTGAATCTTTTCTGATATGGCCAGCCCCCGCTCACCAGCACAGATCCTCAGGTGTGGCCTGGAAGTCCCAGACCAAGGCACCCCAGTTACTCGAGTTATTTCTCTGAAGTCAAGGAAGAGGGCACCTTACTTAGGGTAAAACTAGGTCCTTTACCCTACAAGAGGTAAAGGAGAAAAGAAGATAAATAAAGGAAGGAAGATAAGATCAACAAAAGAGGTGGAAGTTGTTATTGCCCTAGTGAGAAATTTGTACTAGAGAAAATTTGACAGTAGAGAAGGGAGCCTGTGATATGGTGACTAAAGAGAATAGCTATTAGTTGAGTGGGGGAAAGTCGCCAAATAGCCACTCTGTCACATTAATAGCCCCAGGGCATCGATGTACCAGGCAAAGCACAAGGACTAGTTCAGTGGTCTCCAGGCAAAGGGAGAGGAGGTTTTAGTATGATGGTAAGCTTAGTTATTCACAGATATCACAGAATTTAGATACAGTTTATCTTGGTAATGGAGCCCCAGTGGCACAGTGTTAAACGCTCTGCTGCAAACTGAAAGGTCGGCAGTTTCCCACGGGAGACAGATGTGGCAGTCTGCTTCTGTAAAGATTTACAGCCTTGGAAACCCTATGGGGCAGTTCTCTGTTCTGTAGGGTTGCTGTGAGTTGGAATCGACTCGACGGCCATGGGTTCTATCTTGGTGTAACATTATTTAATAATTTGAGATGGCAGAGAGGTGTCTTACGGAGCTAAGGATACCTTTTTTTATTTTATTTTATTTTATTTTATTGTACTTCAGGTGAAGGCTTATAGAACAAATAGTTTCTCATGAAACAGTAGTACACATGTTGTTTTATGACATTGGTTAACAACCCCACAACATATTAACCCTC
>NW_004444014.1:11377031-11415115 GCF_000243295.1 Trichechus manatus latirostris | reverse complement strand
GGACCTCTGCATGAATCTCTCCTCGCTCTCTGTTCTCTGTCAGTTTTCTCAGTCCGTTTGGTGCCTGGCTGAGTTTTTTCTCTCTTCATTTGATGTTTTAGGGTTTCAGGATTGTTGTATTCTCTGTTTGGCTTAGTTTTTCGGATCTTTGCTGTGGAGGGATGGCGTGGTGCTTCTGCCTAGAGTGTCATTTTGATGGAACTCTCCGTTTGTTTTTTTTTTTAAATAAAAATATTATATAAAAAGGCCTGTTTTTTAAACTTTAGTTAATTAGAAATTGGATGTCTCCAATGTGACTTATCTCACTATGTGATACAACAAGAAGTAATGTATAATTTTGGAAAGAGCACGGGAATTATATTCTTACTTGGAATCTTGACTTAGTTCTGCCTTTAGATTAGCTATATGATCTTGAATAAACTAACCTCTGCAAGTCTTAATTTCACCATACATGTTAATAATATCTGAACCGTTTACTACCACATAATATCACATGAGATAAAATACGTGAAAGTTTTTTCAAAACTATAAGGCTCTTTGAAAATGTAAGGTCTACAAAATATTTTTCATGCTCTGAAAAAATTTACATCATGCAAAATGGTATGAAGATATATTTGATATATCTTTCAAATATTGTCTTCTATTTGTAATGTTATCTTCTACTTGAAGGTTTTTTTTCTTTTAGAGTCCTCATTCAGACTCCTTATGCCCAAAGAGTAGTTTTCTAGTTTTTGAAGACACGATTTTTTTTTTAATTAAGGTGAAATCGACATAAAATTAACTGTTACAGGGAACAATTCAGTGGCATTTAGTACATTCACAGTGTTGTGCAACTACCACCTCTATCTAGTTCCAAAACATCTTTGTCACCCCAAAAGGAAACCATTAAGCAGTTGCTCCCCACTCCTATCTGCTACTTCTCAGCCCCACCCCTGACTCCTGTCAACCGCCAATCTGCATTCTGTCTGTGTGGAACAATCTAGTTTTTGAAGCAAAATGTTTTTTTTGATTATATGAGAGCACATTACATTTTTTGAAGCAGTTGTAAGAAAGTACATTGCTAAGAGAAGTCAGCTAAGAATTGCTAAGCAACCTCAACATCTTTCACTGCTCTTACAAAGTATAGATCTCAAGGAAAATAATGCAGAAAAGCAAATAAAAGCTGTGATTGGTTGGAACCTACTTAAGGACTTTTTATGAATCTGTTTTAGGATTAGGCTTCCTTCAATATATCAAAGGAGCCCTGGTGGTACAGTGGTCAAAGCCATCAGCTGCTAACCGAAAGGTCAGTGATTTGAAGCCACCAGCAGCTCCGAGGGAGAAAGATGTGGCAGTCTGCTTCCATAGAGATTTACAGCCTCAGAAACCATATGGGGTTGCCATGAGTCAGAATCAACTCGATGGCAGTGGGGGTGGGTATATATCAAAAATGCCAAAGTAACAGTGATTAAAATAAGATGTATGTTTATTTCTTTTTCATATAAAAGACATCCAGGTGTCAGCAATGAAGCAGGTATCTTGACTCCATAGATTCTATGAAGCCACACTTTTTCTGTCTTGCCATTGTAAGCTTCCGCTAGTATGTGCACAGTCTAGTCAGCAAGAATGAATCTGTTAATTTTTAAAATTTTGTTCTAAATTTGTTTTTAATTTCATTTTTCAGTTGTTCAGTGTAGAAATAGAGTTGATCTTTGAATGTTGATTTTTTCTTTTGACTTTGCTAAATTCTCACTTATTAGTTCTAATAGTTGTTTTAGAGATTCCTTAGGATTTTATATGCAAACTATTATGTCATCTGTAAATGAAAACAATTTTAGTTTATACCTTTTATTCCTTTTTCTTGACTTATTGCTCTGGCTAGGACCTCTAGTAGATATTAAATAGAGGTTATAAGAGAAAACATCCTTTCTTCTTCCATATCTTAGGGGAGAACGTGTATTTCATCCTTTGGTTTGATGTCAGCTAAAAGTTTTTGGTAGATGCCTTTTTATCACACTGAGGAATTTCTCTTTTATTCCTAGTTTTCTGACTTTTTTTTTTTTAATCATGAATGAGCATTTTGTTCACAGCACTTGACATCCTATTACATATTTCTTTATTATATACTTTCCTTATAAGAGGGTGGCACAAATAGTTTGCACTAAACTGCTAACCCAAAGGTTGGTGGTTTAAACCCACCCAGAAGTGCTGCAGAAGAAAGGCGTGGCAATCTGCTTCTATAAAGGTTACAACCAAGAAAACTCTATGGAGACGTTCTACTGTGTAACACCTAGGGTCACCATGAGTTGGAACTGACTGGATGGCAACGGGTTTTGTTTTCGTTTTTCCATATAAGACATCGTTTCTGTTTTGTGCACTATTGTATACTGAGTTTTTAATGCAGTACTGAGTGCTCTGTATGTACTCAATTAATACCTGTTGCATGAATGAATTTTTAAACCAGAGTTGACTGATCTGACTCTTGGGAGAAAGCTTGTGCTTTGCTGCTGGGGCTGCATGGCAATGGCACTCTACCACCACCTGGTGATGGTATATATAAATTGCAGTACTAGCTTCTCAGGAGATGAATAAATGTGTGCTACGTAAAGCTACAAAACTGTTGGACTGATGTGAGTTATAATTTTTCAAGTAAATATGTACTCATATGTAACAAGACTGTCTGACACTTGGCAAATATATTTCACATTTAATAGATGCTGAAGTGTTTTCTGTTTTCCTGGATGCTAGAAAAGGGTGAAGGGTCAGTTAAAATACATAAGTTAAAGGAACAATAAATTGTGCACACTGACAGAAGTAGAGTAAGAGCAGAGGCATTTTTATATTTGAATCCCTGCCTCATCACTTGCTGTTAGGTGTCAGCCAAACTTGAATTTTAAACAGGGATTTTCTGGCTTCTTAATAACTTGTACTAAATATTTAACATATTGCAGTGAAGTCCAGCTTGTTGCCAAGAATGAAATTTAAGCCTTGTTCTTAAGAATCCAATCCTTGGTTCCACAGAATTCACTGAGACATAAACATAGAACTGAGTGGGATTTGTCTGTTGTATCTGACAGCATCTTGGAATGAAACCATGTATCCTCTACACTGTTATGATTGTTGTGTGCTTTTGAGTCAGTTCTTACTCTTAGCACACTATGGGACAGAGTAGAACTGCCCCCACAGGGTTTCCTAGGCTGTAATCTTTACAGGAACAGACTGCCAGGTCTTTTCTCCGGTGGAGCCGCTGGTGGGTTTGAACCACCAACCTTTAGGTTATCAGCCAAGTGCTTAACTGTTGCACCACCAGGGCTCCTTACTGTTATGATTACCACTTTGTATTTTTGTTTCTTAGCCTCCTTTTAAAAAATAAACTATGTGCCAAGTATCTGTTAATAAAAGTTTTTAAAAATGTAATTCGGATATTAAAATTTTCATATTTATGTAAAAATGGCCAATCTTCTTGTAAATATGTTGATAATTTTACATAAAGGTTAGCCCTTCTTAGGATCAAAATACCTTAGGGTGATAGTGTTGGGAGTACTGTTGTAGTAATGAAGATTATCTTGTGGATAAGTTCCCTACAAGGCCCCATGATGGTAATACCCCTAGATTTTGTCTTTAAAGAATACTGCTGAGAGGCAATAATTTTTTTTTTGTATGTGTGCCATTTTCATTAATGCATGGTAATTGATGGAGTTGCAGTGACTTGTAGCAGTAATGAGTTCTAAACATAATAATGCACTCTTTTCTAATAAGTGAGCACTGCTGGGGTTTAAAAGCATACTAAATCAGTTGCTTTAGTATGAATTTATTAGTTTTTTTCAGCATTAGCTTTAATAGTAGTTATTTACATAAGCGTACATCCCATTAACCACCATCAGGGCTGGAAAACATGCTGAACTGTTCATATTTTCATATAATTATTGAACATAATGGTTTCATTTGCATTTCTAAACAGTGATGTTTCTGTCAGCCTTGGAAATAGTGTCTTTACGCAGTCCCTATTTCACATCAACTTATTTGACATCGTTAAATTTTATGCTAATGTGCTTCCCTAGAATATCATCAGTAGGACAGATGCTTGTGCTTTAATATACAAATCAGGGATGCTTTTCCATCCTCCAAATGGCAAAAGAAAGAAATAAAAAAAAAAAACCCTACACTCTTAGATATAGAGCCTGTCTTCATATAAACAGGTTTATGAAATAAAACTTCCAGGGTTAAATGTTATAATCTGGTTGTCTTCTGAAAATACTACATTCTGAATACCTATCTACCTGACTAGAGTTAGTTTTGTTGTCTTGAATGAGGAGATGAGTCTTAGTAAAGATCTTGTTGCTTTATGAATATGTAGATTTCTGCTTCTGAAATGTTGATCTTGAGATGCAAGCGTTTTAGTGCCTTTGAATACATCAGGCCACAGTGTTAGTTCTGAGAGCATTCTCTATATTTTTTGTTCTTTTAGTCTTGTAACCTGGATTGTAATACCTCGTGGTAGAAGTTTTGTGTTAATGCTCTTGGTGCATCTTAGCTTTTTGTATGCGTTTAGAAAATGCTTAATGTAAATGAATGGGCCACGGAGGGTAATGCAGGATGGGAGGCCAAGAGCATATCAAATGAAGTAGAACTATTGTAGGAAGGGCAAGTTTTATGGAAAAACTTATTGCCTCTTGGATATCTGTGTGTACTGTCCGCTTTTGTTTCTCCAACATTTGTGGATGCTTTTGTGAGAATGCTATCAGTCCGATGGAATTTTTAAACAAGAGCAACCATCTAAAGAATTGTTCTGAGAGTTAATTCAAGTCTTTCTGATGGTTAGAAGGGTGGGCATGAAGCCACTACCATGTTTTGGTTTTTGTGGGCCCCTTCTTTTATTCTGTTCTGACAGCTCAGAGCAGTATTTTCCTGTTGGCTTTTCATGGACCTGCAGTGCCAGAGCTGAGTCTGCACAGTTCAAAACGCAAGCTTCACAGTCTAGTACGATAGGGTAAAGAAGCAGCTTAAGAGGAAATGTTGCCCCAAATAACTTGCTAAAAATATATTAGAACTGATATAGCATAAAACTAATACAGCGTAAAAGGATTATTTGGATAGAAGTGTAATTTGACTTATCAGGTCAGGAGACAATAGAAATTTTTGCAACGACTTCTTTTGCCCCTTGGGGAATTGCCAGGGAAGAAATAACATAAGAGTTATGAAGAAACTACTATAGAGGTGAGTTTCATAGCTATTCATTATTACCATAGATTTTTATGAAACTTCTATATGATCTCTTAAAAATATTCTAAGTCAGTATTTGTCATGGTGACTGGACCTTCTGAACTATCCTATTGAAAACACTGGTCATGCCTTACCGTCTAGGGAAAATATAACCTTCCTTGTTGCCAGATAGGCATTATGTATGAAAGTAAAAACCATTCTGAAAATCTAGCCTCACTTATTATACACAAGGCAATATTTTCAGCTATTCATAAAGCTATTATGATTACATTTTTCAACAACAAAAAAACTTTTTTTGTGGGAGGCAGTTTGCCACAAAGCTCGAGAAACTTATTTTCTGTCACCAAAAAATACCATTTAATATGCAGTATCATGGAATATATGGAAGGAGTTTAATAGAAATGAAAATTTCATTTGTGTGTTCAGTATTAAAATGTCATGATAATTAATCAGGCGGCTTGCCCATTAATATCACTGTTGATATAGAACTTTACCACCGTTGTAGCAACAAAGGAGGGAGGCATGTTTTAAGTGCTAAGTGACTGGTTTACCATTCCTGACTTCAGAGGATAAAGGGATTTTAAATTATGTTATAGTAAAGTTTCTTCGAACATTTATTGAAAAATTGAAATTCTAGAAAAAATCAAGTATTCTCTGTAAGTTACCAAGCAGTAGGAAGGGCTTTACCTGTTTGCTTATGCTTCTTTTCTCTTTTATGGATGGGGAACACAGTTAACCACCTCCCTTTTAGAGGACTTAGAAATAAACTTTGAAAGTACTTAGAAATAAACTTTGAGCACTGTGAGATGCCTGAGCACCACCTGCTCTGCAAGGTTGCAGGCACTCTCTGGCATCTACTGTCTGCCACTTGTTCAAGGAAACCTTAATACGGGGCATTTTATTTTTCGGTGCATGTGTTTTCTTTATTTTTCCATCATTGACTAGGACAGTGTTAACTCTTAGAATTGTGTAGCCCTTGGTGATATTTGCAAATATATACCTGTTAATCTTTCTTCCAGCTCTATGCCTAGTGCAGGTATTGGAAGACATACAAAGAACCTAGGGAATACTTGATAATTATTGCTTTATTCAATTAAAATATTTTACCTATTTTTTTCCTGATTTTAAAAGCAATACAAGTTCATTATGGAGTATTTGGAAAAATACAGAATATTGCTTAGTTCGTAAAATCATCAGTATACAGTATATTTTTTTTAAGTTGTTCATTTAATCAGTGTATGAAGAATTTTTTAAAACAAACTTTTATTTTAGAATGGTTTTAGATTTACAGAAAAGTTGTGAAGATAGTATAGAGTTCCCATATACCAGTCACCCTGTTTCTCCTGTTAATAACATCTTATTTTAGTATGGTATATTTGTCACAGTTAATGAACCAAGAATTAATACATTACAATTAATTAATAGTCATACTTTATTCATATTTTCTTAGTTTTTACTTTTCTTTTTCTCTTCCAGGAGCCCATCCAGATACTACATTACATTTAGTTTTCATGCCTCCTTAGGCTTGTTTTAGCTGTGACAGTTTCTTCGACTTTCCTTGTTTTTTGATGACCTTGACAATTTTAAGAACGAGTCAGATATTTTGTAGAATGTTCTTCAGTTAGGAGTTGTCTGATGTTTTTCTCATGACTAGAGTGGGGTTAAACATTTTAGGGGGGAAGACCACAGAAGTAAAGTGCCATTCTCATTACATTCTATTAAGAGTATATTCTATTAAGGGTGTATACTATCAACCTAACTTATCACTATTGATGTTAACCTTGATCACCTGGCTGAGCTAGTGTTTATCAGGTTTCTCCATTCTAAAGTTACTTCTCCACCCACCACCTTTCCATACTGTACTTTTTGGAAGGAAGTCACTATGCACAGCCCACACTTCAGTAGTGCATAGTTATGCTGCACCTCCTTGAGAGCAGAATATCTACATAAGTTATTTAGAATTCTTCTGTACAGATTTATCTCTTCTCTCTCATTTATTTATTCATTCATTTATTTGTATCAGTATGGACTCGTGGATATTTATTTTATATTGGGGGTTATAATCCGGTCCTACTTTAATTGCTCAAATTGTTCCAGCCTTGGCTGTTAGGAGCTTTTTCAGTTGGCTGCTATGTCCCTTTTGACACATTCCCTCATTGTGACCTTTTTTTTTCCTTGAGTACTTCCTTACTTTATGGCACTTTAAGATGCTCAGGTTCATCTTGTGTATTCTCTGTCGCAGCCCTAGAATCAGCCATTTTTGCAAGGATCCCTGGTTCCTTTTATTGGAGAATGATATTAGAATCCTGGATCTGAGCTGTAGATGTCATTGCTACTGGGTGTCATTGCTTCTAGGACATCTCAGCAACAGAGCAGAAAAACATATATGTTTATATCAATCCATGTATATACACATATCTGTAAATATGTATGTATCCATCTCTATCTATATTAAGCTAAACATGAGTTCATACTGATGTCTCCAGCACTTCTCTAACGCTTATTCTTTACTACGTTGATCATTCGTGTCTTCTTCCCTTGCTTGTCTATAACCTCCCACACCAACAGTGATCTGCCTCCCACCTTCTGCCGTCCATTTACTTAATCGTTCAGTTCCTGTGTACATGTGTAGTAGTTTCAGAATAGTTGACTTATACCCCGTGGAGAACAACTTTATCAACTAGGATACATTGCTAATGTTTAGTTCTTTTGTATTTAGTCTTACAGTCTCCATTCATTGCAGAGTTACTTAGGTCAGCAGCTCTGCCCCATTCAGTGAGATTATTTCATACATTTGTAATACAGTGAGTCTTTTTTCAGTCTGCATTTTAATCCTGGGATCCCTCAACCTCCTGAATTATTATTACTGTTATTTTTAATTTCATACATTAAGGTCCACTGTTTGTGATGTAAAGTCGTATGGTCTTGATGAATGCAGTGTGTCATGTATCCGTCATCAGAGTATCGTCCAGAATAATTCCACCAGTCTAAAAAAATCCTTTGTGCTTCACCTATCCAACCCTCCCCTTCCCGAAAATTCCAGGCAATTCCAGTTTGTCATTTCTTGAGCGTGAGTCAGATAGTTTACTTGAAGAGGCAGTTGTTTTTGAGAAATCAGAGTAATTTATTTTCATTTGTTTTAACAACTTACAGTTCGACTCTGTGGAACCCATAAATATGTTTTATAGCTAATTCTGGTCGTATTTTTACTTACTAATACTTGGGAGACTTTGTGTCAGGTGTGAATATGTTCACATGGGATTGGAAGGCAAAGGATTTCCAGGTGTGTGAATCCGGAATGTTTGGTAATTATTATTTGTATATGGAAAAATCACCGATTATTTATGTTAATATATTACATGTAAATTGAGAAGCTCCCCCATTTTTTTAATATACAGCATTATGACATGAACTTTATTGATAGTGCAAGTTCACAAAAGAATCACTATTTCCGAAGCCAAATTTTTTTTTTCCGTCTAAGCTTAGTGGTGACAGAGTTTAACCAGAGTCTGTCTATGTGCTAGACTGTATTATTAGCCCCAGTTTTTGCCCCTTCCTGTAGCCACTTTTCCATGTGACTTGGCAGATAATGTATATTTATCTTCCTGTTAACTTTAGGTGTATTGTAACCCACTTTGACCAAATACAATATGACTGAAGTGATAAATGTTGTGTACTGTCGAGTTGATTCGACTCATAGCAACCCTATAGGACAGGGTAGAACTGCCCCGTAGGGTTTTCTATGCTGTAAATCTTTATGGGAGCAGATCTCCAGGTCTTTTCTCCTGTGGAGCTGCTGGTGGGTTTGAACCATCAACCTTTTGGTTAGCAGCCGAGTGCTTTAACCTGCACCACCAGGGCTCCTTGAAGTGATAAATTGTATACCATTTTTGAACTTGGCTTTCAAAGAAGTGGCCTGGGCATGCCACACAATATCAGCACCCCAGAAACTCCCCTTGTGGCTACTTCCAATCACTACCTCCCTAAAGGTGGCTTTCCTGACTTGTAAACCCTAGATTACCTTTTGATCCAGTATCATATTGCTTGTTTTTATATTGTATGTATAATTACTGATATAGGCTGTATTTTTATGCAGATAATGCGTGCTTTCTGAGCTTGTTTGCCGGCCACGTCCTGCCCCTGCAGGGCATCCTTGCAAGTGCATTATTCCAATTTTTCTTCACAGCAACATGTAAAAAAAAAAAAAAACTGGCATAATGGTGCCTACGAAAATACCTAGCGGGGGAGGACATGTCCAGCAAACAAATGCAGAGGACGCATGTTATTTGTGTAAAAATACAGTAGGTTATTATCATCTTATTATTTTCTGTTTGAGCCATTTTTTTTTGTTTCTTTTAACCTCTTTTGTTGCCTTCTTTTGGGTTAAACAAATAAAATTTTTATTATTTCATCTTCTCTTATTAATTGAACACTTTTTAAAAAGTTTATGATTTACTTAATTGAGGTCTCTCAGAAGAACAGGGTAGGCCTCCTTTCAAGCAGGTCCTTGAGAGAGCAAAGAAGAGACTGACCTGGGTTTTTATTGTGATTAAGGGGTGGGGCTAGGGTGGTTTAAATCTTCTCCCAATGTGTAGCACAAGCAGAAGAGGGAAGAGGGAGGCTTAAAATATGTGCATATGTATGGAACAAGCAGAAGAAGGAAGGGTGAGGCTTAAAAGCTGTCAGGAGTCAAACATCAAAAAATGGAGTCAGATTCCTCATTGCACCCAATAATGCTATAACCTTAGAAGACAAATTACAGTTACCCTTCCTTATCTTTGCCTTTATTGTTGCAGTTTAATTCAACCTGTATTTTAATCCCCATAAGACATCATTCTTACTCCTTTGTAGAGTTACTATTCAGTCAGCTTTGTTTTATGTAATTACTGTTTCCATTGTTCCTTATTCATTATTGTATATCCATGTTTCACAGACACACACACACACACACAGACACAGACACACACACAGACACACACAGACACACACAGACACACACACACACACACACACACCCATTTAACAGCAAGCAGAATACATCATGGCCGCTAAATTCTTTCTCAGTTTTTCTCTCTCCCCTTTTTCCTTTTGGCACTCCAATTATACCTATATTGGACCTTTTAACTATAGTCTTGCTGTCTCTACTTCTCTTTTCTGTATTTCCCTTCCCCCCACCCCGTTTCATTTTGCATGTCATCAGTCTGTCTTCTAGTCCAGTAATACTGTCTACTGATGTGTCTATTCTACTATTAAATCCTTCTAATGAGTTTTTAATTTCATGTAGTGCATTTTTCAATTCTAGGATTTCCATGTGATTTTTATTTTGTAGATTCCGGTTCTGTGGTAAAATTGACCATCCTTGTATCTTTTTTCTTTACCTTTTCCTCTGTTATAGTTTCTTGAATGTATTTATGATATTATTTTGAAGTTCTCTTCAGGCTATTCCTATATCTGTATCAACTCTATAGCTATATGTTATCTATTTTTCTCATGATTTTTGTTCACATGGTCCTGTCTTTTAGGTTGGGTAATGATATTGTGTATAGAAAATTTATATAAATTTTTTCCAGAAGAGGTTTATTCTTTTCTCTACTAGGCCAATAAAGGAGTAACCTGGTGGTACAGTGGTTACAGCTGAAAGGCTGGTAGTTCAAACCCACCAGTGGCTCCACAGGAGAAAAATGTAACGGTCTAGTTCTGTAAAGATTACAGCCTTGGAAACCCCATGGGGCAGTTCTGCTCTGTCCTGTAGTTTGACGGCAGTGTGTTATGGGTAGGCTAATAAAGTGGTACCTGACAACCTGAAACTAATCAAGAACTATGTTGTGCTGAGGCTGTGTTGCAACCCTGTAAAGGTTTAGTCTACCTCTGGGACACTGTTGGCCCTCCAGGATTTTTAACTTAGAACCTAATGACATTCTCCAGGACCCCTACCCTTATTGGGTCCCAAATTAGCCAGAATTCCTATTTTCTTTAACTCTCTGCTACCCCAGTATAACCTTGTACAAAAACATTACATGTAAAGAATACTTTATATGCTGTTAAAAAGTTGCCGTATTTTCTAGCAGAAGCAAGTCATCTGCTCTATGAAGTATTGTGGCAAGAAATACAGACCAATTGACAGACATCATACGAAGCTGTGTAGTATTGTGGCTGAAAAAAATGTGAGACATACCTGGATTCAGCACAAGGATATGTTTCGTTTTAGTTGCATGAAGTTGGTCAAGTTATTTTCTAAGCCTCTGTTTTCCCCTCTGTAACGTGGATATAAAACAGATTCTACCTCATAGGGTTATTGAGAAGGTTATATGTGATTAAAAAAGAAAATGCATGGAAAGCACTTAGGTCAGTGCCTGGTGCATAGTAAGCACTCAGAAACAGCTCCTTAATAATACTATTACTATCGTCATTATTATTATTGTTACTATTACTAGTATTAAATCTTTCACTGAGAATAGGAAAATCTAAACAATTTTTGAAGACCTTACTGAGTGAGAAAAAATACCTCTTTTTCTTGCATGGCTTTGTAAATTTTAGAATTTAATATCTGCAGTAGATTACTGCCAAGACCTTAAAATACTTTTTCCCCCCTTCAAATCTATGTTAGTCTTTTAGTTAAAATTTTCTGTTTATATGAAATCTTCAGGGAATTTGTATTAATTTTTTGTTGCTGCTATAACAAATTAGCACAAACTTAGTGGCCTAAACTCACATACATTTATTATTTTACAGTTCTGTAGGTCAGATGTCTAAACTGGGCTGTGTACTTTCTGGACGCTATGGGGTAGCATCTGTTTACTTAATCTTTTCCAGCATATAGAAGCTTCCCGTAGTCCTTGGCTCCTGGTCCAGCATCACTCAGACCTCTGCTTCCATTGTCACATCTACTTCTCTGACTCAGACTTCTGCCTCCCTCTCTTAAGGGCGCCTGTGTTTATATTGGGCCCACTCAGAAAATCCAGGATAATCTTTCCATCTCAGGATCCTTAATCACATCTGCGGCATCCCTTTGCCATATAAGATAACATGTTCACAGATTTTACGGATTAGGATGTGGGCATCTTTGGGGGGAGGAGACAATATTCTGCCTACTATACCACTGTTCATGTTTTTTAAATAATTTTTTTTTTAATTTCCAAGCACATTTCTGATAATAATGTATATAAATTTGCAATTAAACTGAGTTGTAGTAGTTGTTATTCAATAGGGCAATAAATGTATATTGGATGTGTCTTGGCTTCTGGCCAACTACGTTTATTTTTAACACAGTGGAAATCTTCTCTGCCCATTTGTACTTCTAATCCATATCAAAGGGTATTTTTCTCATTTTTTTCCTATCTCATTTATGCATGGATTTGCATTACCTAATTTAAAAATATTTGATAAGGTACTTAACGTGCATGTAATTTATTTATTTAAGTACATTTTAAGCTCAAGCAACAAATCACATCTCATTTTAACTTTCTTTTTCCTTTATGTGATACTACACTTAGTAGGATGAATGCTCATTAATTGACTCAGATTTTTATACCTCATATTAAAATCTATTTTAATATTTTATAATCTCATTTGATGTAATTTCCCAAAAATTTTCATAAGACAAAAATACTACCAAATATTCTAAAGCTTTCTATTGGTGTTTCAAATCAGTCTCATTTTGAAACATCTGGCAGGTTTTTTGCTTTCTTTTTTGTTTTCCTTTTGTATTTTTGTTCTTTAGCACTGGCTACCATTCTGGAAAACTTTTTTTTTTTTTTTTTTTTCTATGAGTGTGATTTTTTTCATTGTTTTACCAACAATGAAGTACGTTTTTAACATTTAATATGTTTTTAGCATTTGATACATTTTCAGCATCTGGTACATTTTCAGCATTTAATTTTATTTTGAAGTAATAAATTATTATTTAGTAGTGGATGTTCACTGCATTAATTTTTGGGGAGGTTGTGATAATTTAATAAGGGAGATAATAAGTTTTATCTCATCAATCATTATTTTATTTCTTGGAAACGTGTTAATGCTGCAAACTTTGACAAAAGTCTCAGTTTGGTATGCATTGGGTTGGGAAACACTGTATTTGTAATTTTTATTATTGCAACAACTGTGAACCCTCTTAGTATTTTTTTTTTCCAGGCTAATAATAGCTAGTGTATTTAATTATTTCTATGATATGACTTTGAGAAATAGAAGAAAATACAGTAAAGCTCTTTCCTTAGACATGTATCAAGATTACCTGTAGTGATAAGAATAAATGATGAGTAGGTAGAAAAGGATAGTAACTCCTTATTATATTCATGTTTATAGCAAAAGGAGACTGAAACTCAGAGAGGCTGCGTAAAACTGCCCAGGGTCAATCAATTAGTGAGTAATCAGCCAGGTTTGGATCTAGCACTTGGTATCCCTGAAGCTGTGGCTCTTTGCAATTTACCATGAGACACTTCCATATTAAATAAACAGTTGATTTTTATTACTAAAATTAAGATAAATTACATATTTTACATATTGCATTAAAATAGGCTGGTATAATTGATAAGAAAAAGTAATATATTTTGTTTTTCATGCCTCAAATAATTTAGTTTCCTCTGATTTCCAATTTTACTGCAAAGATTAATATTTAAGTGACAGTCTTTGCCATATTGACAACTACAGATTATAATCTTTCCATTATATGCAAATAGTCACTTAGTACATTTAAGAACATAAAAGTTACCTTTACAGAGTTTCAGATGCTTTATTGGCTTATTCTTATTTATGCTCAGCCTGGGAATTTTTCTTTGCATTAGTTGACTTCATGTTATGTAGCCAGTCTTATCCTAAAACAAGTCTTCTCTTAGGCTCAGACGTTTCTTTGCCTTTTATTTACTCATGTTGTTGCCTCTTTTCTGTGCCGTAATACTTTTTCTTCTCCATCAAGCTAAGTCTTTCCAATATTAGTTAAAGAAATAAATCTTCCTTAACTGACACTACTGGACGTGTTCTTACTCTTGTTTTAAAATCCTTTATTAATTACATGTAAATACTTATAACTATGTTATATATACTTGTAGATGTTTTTGCCTGGAAAAGTTGTGAACTTTGTTTTTAAATGGGTAGTTTTTTACTGGTTACTCAAGAAATTTTCACATTCACATTTAATGTATCAAAACTGTGAAGTTAAAACTTTATTCTCTCATAGAACACATTAGTTATATTAAATGTTCTCCAGTTTATATGCTGTCATTGTTGGGTATTTGAGTTATACACTTTTTCTAAAGCTTTTTTGCATTATAGTTTTTAAAAAAAGATATTTTTTGCATCGTAGGCCTTCTACCTGGTATCACTTCCCTTCTGTTTCAAATACTTTCTTTAACATTTCCTTTTGTATTTTCTGGTGTTCAATTGTCTTCACTTTCGTTTGTCTAAAAATGTTTTATCTTCATTCTTAAAATTCTGAGTTTACATTATATTTTTTCAGCTCAATGAATTTATCATTTATCTTCTGGCTTCCATTTTTGCTTATGTAGAGCCATCTGTCAGCGTAATTGGCAACCCTTTTACAGTAATGTATCTTTTTGAGCTTTGGCTGCCTTTAAGATCTTCTCTTTATTTTTTTCTGTGGTTTCATTATGATGACTCTAGGTATGAGTTTCCTTCTGTTACTCTGCTTAAGGTTCGTTTGTCATCTTGAATCTGTCAATTTGTGTTTCATTGCTAGTGAAAATTTTTTAGCTATTATTTCTTCATATATTGCCATTGCCTCTTTCTTTCATTCTTCTCCTGCTAGAAACTCTTAGTAGATGTATTTTAGATCACTTCATTCTGTCCTTCCTGTCTCTTCATCTTTATATTATTTGTTATTTTCTCTATGCTGCATTCTGGCTAACTTCTTCAGGTCTGACTTGTAAATTTATTATTTGTCTCTTCATCTCTATTGTGTTAAAACCATCCATTGAAATTTTAAATTTCTGTTATTATTTTTTTTATATCTAAAATTTGTATTTGATCCTTAAATCTACTTGGGCAGCCCTTATTGTTTTCTATCTTCTGTTTGTATTTTCATCTTTCTTTTTTCTTTCATCAAGCATATTAAATATAGGTTTTTTAATATTCTGTGATAGGTAATTCCAAAACAGGAAGCCTTTGTACCCCTGTTTCTGCTTTTGTTGTTTTGCTTGTTCTCACTTTTGGTACCTTGTTTCCCTGTGTATTTACTGAATTTTTTACTATGAGTTGCTCATTTGTTCTGTAGTTTTATCTTTGGGAATTCTTTGATGGCTGTGATGAAGATAGATTCTTCCAAAGTACGTTTGGATTTTTTCCAGGTCCCTTGTGGGTGCTAAGGAGCCCTGGCGGCACAGTGGTTAAAGTGCTTGGCTACTTAACAAAAGGTTGGCGGTTCAAATCCACCAGCCGCTCTACAGGAGTAAGATGTGGCAGTCTGCTTCTGTAAAGATTTACAGCCTTGGAAACCTGTGGGGCAGTTCTACTCTGTCCTGTAGGGTCACTGTGAGTCGGAATCAACCTGAGGGCAAGGAGGTTGGTTTTTTTGGTTTGTGGGTGCTATCATATGGTGATCTCTGCAGTGTAGATTATTATTATAATCAAAATGTTGCACCACCTGCCTGGGTAGTGTAAACTGTAGCTGAAAATATACAGGCAGGCAGACTTGGGTAATAAATTCTTTGGGTGATTTGTGTAGCCACTTGAACTTTTCATTTTCCTGCTGTAGTATCTTTAGAATGTAATACAGACATAGCAATGAAACGTTAGAAGCAAAGGCTGCTCAGCTGAGTTTATTTCTTTTCTTTATGACGAAGTATATAAACATGCACTCCGTAAGGGAAGGCCTTTGATGAGACAGCAGAAAAATCTGAGCATGATGGTGGAAGAGAGGATTAGATATTAGCTTTAAGCTCTGATACTTTGAGTCTCTCCATAAAAATATTAAGGAATCTTAAAACAAACAAACATACTCTTAGAACTATTAAATGAGTTTAATAACATTACAGGATATAAGATCAACAACAGAAATTTACCAAAATGAACAGCACAAACAGTTTGTGCTCGTCTACTGACCTAAAGGTTGGCAGTTCTACTGTTTAACACATGGGGTCACCATGAGTCGGGGCTGACTCAGCATCAGCTAACAACAGCAACAGCAACAGCTTTGCAGGATACAAGATTAACATGTTTAAATTCACCAAAATGAACAATTGGAAACTGAAATTTGAAAAATAGCATAATTTACATTACCTCTCCCCCAAATGAAGCAATTGGGCATTAAATATATGGAGGTTATGTATACTGAAAGCTACAAAATGATGAAAGAAATCAGAGAAAATGACTGGCCATGTTCATAATGATATTAATTCTCCTGGAATTGATCTGTAGGTCCTTATCAAAGTTCCAGCAAGATTCTTTGTAGATATAGACAAGGTGATTCTGAAATTTATATGGAAATGTAAATGAACTGCAATAGCCAAAACAATTTTGTAGAAGAAGAAGGGACTCACACTACCCAATTTTAAGACACACTATAAAGGTATAGTAACCTAGTATGTACTGGTGAAAGGATAGACCCATAGATCAATGGAACAGAATAGGGATTCCAGAAATGTACCCACACAAATAAGGTCAGTGGTTTTTGACCAAAGTGTAATGATGACCTGGGTTAGGGAAAGAGTTCTTAAATGTGACACCAAAAACATGATCCATAAAAGAAAAAAAAATCATAAATTGGACTTCACAAACTTTTAAAAACATTTTTAATCTGTGAAAGATACTTTTGAAGAGAATGAAATGACAAGCCATAGACTGGGGAGAATATTTGAAAAATATACACCTAACAAAGAGGTGTATCCAGAGTATGTAAAGAACTCACAAAACTCATCAGTAAGGAAACATCCTAATAACAAAGGGCAAAGATTTGAACTAGCACTTTACCGAAGACTTTATACATCTGTTGCTGCTGTTTGTTGTTTTGTTCCTTCTCACATACGAATGGCAAATAAACACAGGAAAAGATGGTCAACATCACCTACTAGAGTGTGTAAAATGAAAATATACTGACAATATTAAGTACTGTCCAGGACTCAGAGGAACTGGAAATCTCATACATTGCTGGTGGTTATGCAAAATGGTATAGCCACTTTGGAAAATATCTGACAATTTCTTACAAAATTAAACATAAACTTATTGTATGACTCAGCAATCCTACTTCTAGGTTTTTATCCTAGAGAAATGAAAACTTGTGCTCACACAAAATCCTGTACGTGAATGTGTATAGCTACATAATTGCCAAAAACTAGAAACAAACGGCTTTTAGTTAGTATTTGAGTATACGAACTGGTAGATCCATCTAATGGAATATGCTCAGCCATTAAAAGGACCAGTCCGTAGTTATAAGCAACAATATAGATAAATTTCAAATGCAAAATCACAAATGATGTTTGTATGATTCAGAGTTCAAGATCATGGAGTTTTACTATAATAAAAGAGAACAATTACTAAATGAAATCCCCTCCTATCATAGATAAATCTTCAGATCAGTATAAGGTTGCTAAAAAGGCTTAAGATAATTGCTTTCAACGTAGCAAAAGACTGAAAAGAAAGAAAAAACTAAAAAGATGAAGGACTGCAAATAAGGAGCTCTGGACTTTATATGAGAAATGCTTGAATATATAAAAAATGTACATTCTTTGAATATAGTTTATAAAAATTATATTAGGAACCTTCAGTCATCACATTTTTATTACTAGTCTTATTTTTCAGGGACTATATTGAAAATAAAAGGAGCCCTGGTGGCGCAGCAGTTAAGCACTTGGCTGCTAACCAAAAGGTCAGCAGTTCAAATCCACCACCCGCTCCACAGGAGAAAGATGTGGCAGTCTGCTTCTGTAATGATTACAGCATTGGAAACGCCGTGGGGCAGTTCTACTCTGTCCTGTAGGATCACTATGAGTCAGATTCAACTCCACGGCAATGGGTTTTAGGTGGCGCAAATGTTTTGCACTCGACTACTAACTGAAAGGTTGGCAGTTCCAACCACGCCCAGCAATACTGCAGAAGAAAAGACCTGGTGATCTGCTTCTGTTAAGATTGTAGCCAAGAAAACTCTATGGAGCAGTTCTTTTTAACACATGATCTCACCATTAGTTGGAATTGACTCTGTGGCAACTAACAGCAGCATATTGAAAGTATACTTTTCAATAATATCTTGAATATAGGGATCAAATTGACTCATCTTTAAAATTTTTTTCAGCAATTTTTTAACCATATGACAAAGAATTATGGATGTTTATTTTTCCTTGCCAGTTTATGTAGTTTCTCAGACTGTATCTCCCCCTTTGCTTTACTTGAGACTTAATGTGTTCGTTTGTTTTTTGAATACTGTCAGATAGGTAGAATTGTGCATACTTGCTACTGATATAATACAGGGCCTGTGTAAGAAATCTTTGCCTTCCTGTAGGTCATAGAGATATTCTCTTAGGTTTTCCTCTAGAAGTTAAGTTTCTGGCTTTTTTTTTCTTTTTTAGGTTTTATATCTACCTTGAATGGTATGAGATAGTAATTGATGGTTTTCTTTACCTGTTGTTGCTGTGTCATCTTTATTGAAAATGTCTGCTTCTGGACTCTATATGATGTGTTTCTCTATTCTTATGCCAGTACCATTCTATCTTGATTATTGGAGCTTTATAGTAAATCTCAAAGTCAGGAAGTGTAACTCTTCATTCATTTTTGTCAAGATTGTTTTGACTATTCTAGGTCCTTTGCATTTCCATGTAAATTTCAGTATCAGCTTGTCAATTTCTACAGAAAAATCTTTCTGGGATTATGACTGGGAGACTGTCGAATCTATAATCTGCAGAGAATTCACATTTTAATAATATGGTGTCTTCTAATCCCTGAGAATGTTGCATCGCTTCATTTATTTATTTATTTTTTCTTAGCAGTATTTTGGTGTTTTCAACGCAGGAGTTTTGCATGTCTTTCGTTAAATCTATTTCTAAGTATTGTGGTTTTTTTACATTATTATATATGGAATTTTCTAAAAATATCTAATTTTCCAGTTTGCTACTAGCACATAGAATCATAATTAATGTTTGTCTGTTGATTTTGTATTCTGAGACCTACCTCAAGTTGTTTAATAGGTCTAATAGGCTTTTTTGTTGATTCCTTTGTGTTCTACATAAACATTCGTGCAGCTTGCAAATAGAAGAAGTTTTATTTCTTCCTTTCCAATCTGTATGACTTTTTTTTTCCGTGATTTATTTTATCAATAGGACCTTCATTATAATGTTGAATAGAAAAGACAGCTTTACTTTTTTTCTGATATTAAGGAAAGCATTCAGTCTTTCACATTATATATGATACTAGCTGTAATCTTTTTATAGATTACCTAATCATGTTTAGAATGTTTCCTTCTAGTCCTCATTTTCTGGATATTTTTATCGTGAATGGATGTTGAACTTTGCCAAATGCTTATTTTGCATTTATTCAGAAGTATCATATAGTCTTTCTTTTTTATTCAGTTAATATGGTGGATTTCACTGATTGATTTTTCAAATGTTAACTCTACCTTTAATTCGTGGCATAATCCTTACCTGATTGTGGTGTAATATTCTTTATTTATTGTTAGATTCAACTTGCTAATATTTTACTTAGGATTTTCATTACTTTGTGAGGTATATTGATCTATAATTTTATTTCTTGCAATTTTTGTCAGGTTTTGGTATAAGGGTTATGGAAGTCTCATGAAGTGGGTTGGGAAATGTTATTTCTTCCTCAGTTTTCCCAAAAAGCTTGCATAAAATTGTTTTTATTTATTCCTTCTATCACTGATAGACACCACCAGTGAAGCTATCTATCTTGAAGTTGTCTTTGTTAATTTTGATAAGAAGTCCAATTTCCTTGATGTATCAAAAAGTATTTATATTTTGTTATATATAAGGTTGCCATGAGTTAGAACCAACTTGATGGCAGCTAACAACAATATTTTTCTGTTTTTATCAGTTGTGTTTTTCAAGGAGTTAACCTTTTTATCTGTGTTGTTGAATTTCTTGGTATAAGTAGTTCATAATACTCTGGGGTTTTTTTGTTTGTTTGTTTCAGTATTTTAAAGATTTTATCCTACTTTCTTCTGACTCCCATTGTTTCTGATAAGAAGTAGATTATAATTCATACCATAGTTCACTTACATGTAATGTGTTATTTTTATCTTTTTCTTTGCTTTTCAGAGCACTTTTACTCTGCTGTCTAGGCATGATTTTCTTTCCTACTTGGGGTTTATTAATCTTTTTGAACATATACATTAGTATCTCTCAACTTTTTGGAAAATTTCAGCCACTATTTCTTTAAATATTTTTTAACCCATTCTTTCACTTTTCTTATCCTGGAACTCTAATTTACATGTATGTAAACCTTCTAATATCCTCCCAAAGTTCATTAAATAGGCAGAGATGCAGGATAAGACTCAGGTAGTTTCTTTGGATAGGGTAAATCAGTTTTGGATGTGTTCAGTTTGACTTGCCTATAGGTCTCAAAAGATGTCTGTTTACAAAGTTAAGTAAATAGAAATTTGCCTAGAAGGCTCAGGTGAAACGTCAGAGTTGGATATACAGTTATCAACAGAAGTGAAAGCAACAATAATGTTAATTGATAAGAGTCTACCCACTTAGTATGTAAGCATACATTTAGCAAACAATTTTTGAGTGCCAGCTATGTAACAGGCAGTGTCTTATGAACTGGCAATATAGAAACTAATGAAATACTAAGAGTCATAATCCACACCATCATAAAGCATGTAATCTGTATAGAGGAAACAAACAAGTAAAGATATTTGTACTTCAGTGTAATAAGTCCTATGGCAGAGATATTTGTATTTAACATCTCAGAGAGCAGAGGAGAGAGGCTAATTATTAAGGGATCAACGAAGACTTCCCAGAGGAGTTAACCTAATTTGAATCCTAAAGCTCTAAGAAATTAATCAAGTAGAGCTGGCAGGGAAGGGAATTCAGGCAAAAGGAAAAGCATGTGAAAAAGCACCAAGGTGTACATGAGCGAGGCATTGTTCAGAGAACAGTATTGGCAGGTACTTCTGGTGTAGCACCTCTCACTGTTTTACACTTGTGTTTCATGATAAGCAGTAAGTTTCTTATTACAAAGTTGTGACGTATTTTTCTTTGTAACATCAGTGCCTTGCATAGCATTTAACACATAGTGGACACTCAGTAAATGTTTGTTGAAAGAATGCCCACAATATAATAATAAATGGCGCCATTTTCTATTGCATAAACTGTTGTGAGAGTTGACAGGGGCAGAGAAGACTTTGTGTAAAAGGTAGTTCTTGAGTTGGGACTTGAAAGATGAATTGGAAATTAACATGTCAGCAAATGAGGGATAAAAAAGGGAACATTCTGTACAGAGGGACATATCCCAAGATACGGAAAGGATAGAGTTGCAGTGTTTAATATGGTAGCCACTAGCGAAATGTAACAATTTAAATGTAATTAAAATAAAAAATTCCCTACGTTAGTTGTTCTAGCCGCATTTCAAGCACCCAGTTACCCACATTTGGCTAGTGCCTACTGTATCAAACAGTGCAGTTATAGAACATTTACATCATCACAGAATGTTCTGTTGGATAGTGCTGTCATAATCTGTTTAAGAAACTTCAGGAGTTTGATGAGAGTGTAGATTGCAAGAGCTAGATGGATATTGCAAGGGTGAGGTGGAAGGAAATGATACCAGAAGGGTAAGCTTAGTCCAAATCATTGAGTATCTTAAATGGCAAAGGTATTTGGATTTACTCTGTGTGGAATACCGGCTGGGGTGGAGAGGAGGATGTTTGGTTTTAATATTGAAGGTGGGACTGATGAATTGATCTGATTTGTATTTTAAAAGAATCTTTCTGGCAGCAAGATAGAAGGTATATTGACAGAGTGAAATCGATGTTTGGAAGCTCACTTTGTAGTAGATCAGTAGTCCAGATGAGAGAGATGCTAAGAACTGAGCTAAACCAAAGGTAATGAGGATAGAAAGGAGGAAACAGATTCAAGAGCTATTTAGACAGAGATAGAATAGATTAGGAGGATTTGTTGTGGGAGCAAACAGAATCTGGGATGACTCTGATTTCTGGATTGGTCAAAGAGGTAGATGGGATTGGAAATATATGGCAAAAAGCACATTTTGAAAAGAGGAAAAGATACTTTAATTTTAGCCACATTAAGTGTGGAATAGGCTCAGTTTAATCAAGATAAGAGTCTGGAGTTGAGGATAAAATTCAGGACCAGATATGTGCTTCTGGTAATCATCAGAATATAGTTGGCTTTTGAAGCTCTGAGTTTGGATGCAATTGCCCTAGGAGATCATATAGCATAAAAAGAGATAAGAACCAGGGACAGACCCCAGTATTTATTAAGTGTAGACAGAGCTTTAGAATGAGAATGAGAAGGAATAGCTAGAGAAGAATGAAGAGTATTAGTACAGAGTGGTGCCAAAGAGAACCGAAAGAGGACAGCATTTCAAGGAGGGTTACTGGTCCAGAGAAGTCATATAAGAGAACATAAAGCATGTATTGAATTTCTTGAACAGGAAGTCATTGGAGACCTTTAAGAACAACAATGTGCTGAATTACCAAAGGAATTCAGACCTTCAAGTAGAGGTGAGTTTGTAAAGGGCTATTGGGAGTACCAGAACGGATATGCCCTTCAGCATGTAAGTTTTCACCTGCTTCATTTGTAAGATGATAATACACCATAGTGTTTAAATTATTATAAAGATTAAGAGAGGGAAAATATTTTGTAAACTGTAAAGTTTTTTAGAAGTTTACAGAATTATGATTACTTTTATGTGAATTCTATATTTAATTTAAGGTGAAGAAATGGGAGGGAGGATTCTAGGTAAAGACAGGGAAGACATATCTTTTTAGAAGACTAGGGTTTCTAGAGGACTGATTGAAATTATAAGCATGAAGTTGAGGTATGAGCCAAGAAAGATGTAGGGCTGGGCTGAGTGAGGAAGAAAAACAGAATATTGGTATTTTGCAGACCATTGGTCAAATACCTTTTGATCTAGATCTAGAATGTACCTTCTTTCTGGGCAGATCTAGAATACACTAAACAGGTTTGGAGGCTTCATTTTTCTAAATACTGTACAAACACATTACTGCCTCTTAGATATATTCAAACTAGTTGTGTTAATTACAATTTTGTCTTCTTGAAAAAAATTTTTGGTCCTATGTACTTCTTACAAATGATTTATTTGAAATGGTTAGTTTTGCAGATAATATGAATTTTATCTAATTTTCTTCTGCTTCTCTTCCTCTTTCTCCCTGCCTTCTCCACTTTGCTTTCTTCTTCTTCTTTCAGTAGTTCTCAAAGTTTTGTTTTGTTTTTTCTCTATTATTATTATTGTACCAGGGTATTCTCATGTTCAGTTTACTATGAAATGAGCTCCTTGCTCAAGGGGTTGTGTTTCCTGGGTGCTAACTGATTAGATGAAGGACAGATTATCTGGGAGATGGGAAATTATTTACAGCGTAACCAAGAATAATTGGAATTCTTATTTTAACATACTTGGCTATCATACCTTCTTTGGCCTCCAGAAATGAAATTTCTAATAACAGATGGTGGCACTAGGCATCTTTGTGTTATTAATAGGAAAGGAGAACACCAATCTCACCCCCTCTCTTCCTATCTCTCCTTCAGTCCTTCTTATTTCCCACCTCAAAGGGAGAGTGTGTGTGGCTGAGGTTGCACAATAATGTAAAGACCAAGTCTTGCTTCACGTGTCTCCACTCAAAGCATTCCTTGGATCTTCTTTGCTTCTTTCTTAAAGTTAATTTTAGGAAAATTGCACTGGATGAAATTGTTTACTCAACTGTTACACTTTAAACTTGTTTCTTTTCAGGACCGTTGGTCTGGAAGGTGGGGGAAGGAGCTTGTTCTTTGACTTTGCTTAAGGGTGTGAAATCCCAGTAATACCATTTACTTCATTTGACCATTTTCCCCTCACCCTATATTAAACAATAGCTTAAAAATAAATTAGTCAAATGAGAGAGAAGAGACAATCCTTTCTTACAGAAGAATTTCAAATAATATATGTAGATACTTCACTTTTCAGAAGGTGGAGCTTAATTCCCACCCTCCCCTCCTGAGGATAGGCTGGACTTATTTACTCACACCCAAAGAATAGAGTGTAGAAAAGAAAGTACTAACTTTATAGTGCAGAAACATGGCAAACACTACTTTAACCAAGTGATTAAAGTTAATATCATCAGTGATACCTTGTCAACGTCATATACCCCCTGATATGATATAATAAGAATGGCCCTTTCTCCTCCTCTGTGGTATTGTTTCAAAAAACCTATAACCCTGGACTAAGCGTAAGAGAAACATCAGACAAACTCAAATTGAGACATGACAACTAAATGCAATGTGGTACCCTGAATTAGATTCTTAAACAGAAAAAAAAAAAAAAAAAAAGACTTTAATGGAAAAACTAGTGAAATCCAGTGAAGTCTGGAGTTTAGGTAAAAGTAATGTAACAATGTTGGTTTCTTAGGTGTGATAATATGCCATGGTAATGTAAGATATTAACAATAGGGAAAATGGGGTAAGGGGTATATGGGAACTCTCTGTACTGTCTTTGCAACTTTTCTATAAATCAAGAATTATTCCAAAATAAAATACTTACTAGAAATTTATTAATCCAATTAATCAGTGAAACTGTTGCCTGAAGAATGTGCCTGCTGTGAGCAGAGACAATTTGGAAATAGTAATAAGTTTTTCCTTGATATGACTATTTTCACTGTACTTTAAGGAAGAGAAAGGAGAGAAGTAGTTCTTAATGAGAGTGCCTTTGCAAGAATAAGTACAATTCAGCACAAAAATAAATGTGTTTATTTATAACCTAACCTAGAATAAATACATAGTACAGTTAAATGGAGTACGGTTAGAAGTCCAGGTTTTCTATTGCCTAATAGTGTTTATCTAACTTAGCAGGAATTGTGTAAACAGTGCTAGCATTCACTGCCAACCTCATGGTGATATAGGGTGTTTCTCTTCATTATTTCAGTGTTCTTTGTTGTTTCAGTATTGCTTTCTATTTTAGGAGCACAGACAGGGCAAGATATGTATGTTGGTATGGTGGTCTTGGTGGTGGTGGTGGTGAACTAATTATTGTTAATTGTTTATGATGCCCTGATGAGGTGAAGACAAAAGTCTTGACTCTTTTGGGAAAAAAGTGAAACAGTATAGTGATTAAGAACATGGACTCTGGTGCCACACTGCTAGGATGTGATTCTCACTTCCGTAGCTGTCTCTGTGATCGTGAGCAATTTACTGAACCTTTTTGTAGCTTTTTGAACCTTTTTTGTAAAATAAGATATTAATTGTACCTCCTAGGATTGTGACACTTGGAACAGTGTTTGACATGCAATAAATACCCACTAAATGTTAATTATATGTGTTTTTTTTTATTGTTTGGAATTATCAAAAGTCTCACAAATATAGAATATTGTTTCTATTGCAATATACTTTTTTTTTTTTTAGTACTTTAGAAATGTTATTCCGTTGTCTTCTGCTTAACTTAGTTTCTGAAAAGGAGTTTTTTGTAATTCTTACCTTTGTTCTTCTGTGTATAATATTCCCTTTTTTCTTGGACATCTTCAAGATTTTTTCTTTAGCTTTGGTTTTCAGAAATTTGACTATGATGGGCTAAAGGTGTATGTTTGTGTTTATCCTGCTTAGAGTTCTTAGAACTTCTTTGGTCTGATTTGTTGTCTTTCCTTAATTTTTCAAAATTTTCAACCATTATCTCTTCAGCTATTTCTTCTGCTCCCTTTTCTATCTCTTTCTGGGACCCCAATTATACATTTGTTAGATTGATCACAGATCTGAGATGTTCTGTTCTTTTTGTTTTCTTTGTGTTTCATTTTGGATCATTTCAACTACCTTATTTTGAAGTTCTTTGATTCTTTTCTGTGTTGTAACCATTCTGCTGATAGGTTATAAAAATACTTCTTCATTTCTTATATTGTGTTTTTTATTTCGGGCATTTCCATCTGATTATTTTTTTCACAGTTTCCCTTTGCTGGAATTCCCCATCTGTTCACGCATATGTCCATCTTTGTCACTAAATCCTTTCACATAATTATTTTAAAGTTACTATCTGCTGATTCTGATATCTGGGTCATCTCTGAGCCTGTTGACTACTTTATCTCTTAAATATTGGTGGGGTTTTGTGTGTGTGTGTGTGTCTGTTTTGTTTTGTTTTGTTTCCTTGCTTTCCAGTTTTTATATTATTTTAATTTAATGCTTGACATTGTGTGTTAAAGAACAGTGGAGGCTTAGTGAAATATTATCTATGCTCAGAAATGGTTGCTTCTGATATTCTGTGAAGCAGGCACTTAGTATGTGGCTTAAGTCATTCTAGATAGTAGTTGAATTGAATTTGGTTTTATTGTTATTGTTTTTACCTTCAGTGCACCAGGCTTCACGTTCCTCTAGTAGTGGGCTGCTGTTACCTTTTGCTTAGTGTGGGTCCTGGAGTACTGGCAGGCTTTTCCTAGTGTTCCTAACCTCTAGGTGTAGATAGGACAGGACTGTTTCCTGACCATCTTCTAGCAGCTTCCAGCTTTTGCTTTCTGAGAGGAGGGTCTGAGAAGTGGGTGGAGTTTTGTGTATATATGCACCACTGAGGAAGGCTCTCTTAGGCTTTTTACTCTACCTCCATTATTTCTCATAAGCTCCTGAAAGGTCTGCGAAATAGAGCTAGTGATTGAGTGCATACTCTTTGTGTGTCTGGTGTTCTTCAGGATTTCTAAACTGTCACACTAGCCCACGCTCAGCCTTTAAGAATTTGTTAAAATTTTCGGCTCTTTTTATTATTTTCAGATAATACTTTTTATGATGGCTGCGTCTTCCTCTGTGCTCTGTGAAAGGTAAAACACTTTGTGTGTCCTCTTTCTCATTAGAGAGGCTTGTCACCCTTTGGAATTCAGTTCACCTGGTTGCTTTATGACCTCAACTTTCTGATGGGCTCAAAAAAGGTTATATTTTGTAGATTACCTAGCTCTTTTCTTACTGTTTAGTGTGAGAACAATATTTTTTTGAGACTGTATATTCTAAGTAGGGTTGACTTCCCTTCTAATCATGATATGTCTTTTATAGATGAATTAAATTGTTCTAAGAAGAAATTCACATTAAAGAACTGTCTTTTCCAATTTTGAATCAGGCAAATAGTAGTTTCTTAAAACAGTAGTAAGACTGAACTGGATGGATGGTAGCACATTCTTTAATATGCATTTTGAGTACTACAAAGAGATGTTATAAAGTGTGCTGCTGTTGTAGCGAGGTTAGTTGTGCACTACGATGCCTTGATGCAGTAGTATTAGAAGAATGGCTAACTTATCGTGCTCTGCATCTAGTTACAGAATTCGTTTAATATGTTGTTGTTCTACCTTGTGATTAAATCAGATAAAGCAATGGCCACTTATTTTTGCCTTAATTCTATTTGAAATATAAGATGAATAAATAGTAAGCCATTTAAAATAAATCTGAATATTATAGTATAGCATTGATTCTGTAACAATTCCACATAATTCCATAGTAATTCATAATAATTATGCTTATTAAAGTAAAACAAAACAAAACAAACTACCTTTGTTTCCAAGCTTAGAATCCTGTACTTTGTCATAGTTACAAATTTTGACTACCCACTGGCTTTAGATTTACATCATTCAGTATATGTTCCCATTAGTTACCCATATTCCAGAATTAAGGCAGTCACTGGGACTGCCACTGTGGACTTCTCTTGCTTTTACCCAGTATTAATCCAATGAAAAACAAACAAATGGAAAAAAAAAAACAAACCCAAACAATAAAGAAGTGTTTTGGCTAGAACTTGGCTTTATAAGGACAGTTCTGGGCATCCTGACCTTTTTCTTTACAAATATCCAGAGAATTTCTAGTTGAAGTCGTCATCACTCTTAAGGTAGCTTAGCCCCATCACATATTTGAAGATTTTTTTCTCTGACCTATAAAAATTGTGAAATATTAATTTATTCTCCAGCTTTTATTTTAAAACAGCAATAAAGTGGACTACTTTGTAATGATTTTACTGTTCTTTGCTTTAGGGAATGTATGTAGCGATGTAAATTTTTGAAAATTACCTTGCTTAGCTCTCTTATTTTTTTAATTTTAGTTTTATTTGTTTTAAATTTAACAGTTTACTTATGCTTTTATGTACCTCTGTAAGAATGTTCTTGCACCATCAGAATTCTACCTTGCATATTATATTGCACAGAAGTGTGATGTATAATTTCACAAAATCAGTTATAAAATATTTAAACCACATGCACTTAAATGTAATGGCCTTTTCCCTATTTTTTATCTGAGACTCAACCAATTCTATCAGTTTATTTTCAAGGGAGAGTATAGGAAAAAATACATAAGGTGAGCAAAAGAATTATGTTTTTATTGAAAGTAAGCTTATGATGCTTTTATTGTCTTTATGGCACAGACTATATTAGTCAACTCAATGGCCATAAACATCTCCAATATCAATCCTTTGATTTGCATTAGAAAAAGTTTGAGATTTTATTCAAGTATTTCTGTAACCGACATTTGTTATAATTACCTCAACCCTAAAAGAGAAATGAAAGTCAGCAGTAAATGTGAGAATGCAGCTCTATAGTTTATTCAGAGGCATTTGCTCTTAGGTGTTAAAAAAAAAAAGAAAGAAAGAAACCTGAGGCCCTCTATATTGTGTACTATTACTTTTACTCACAGAATTAG
This sequence comes from Trichechus manatus latirostris, assembly GCF_000243295.1. Lineage (NCBI taxonomy): Eukaryota > Metazoa > Chordata > Mammalia > Sirenia > Trichechidae > Trichechus > Trichechus manatus. Next base: position 11,386,139 of record NW_004444014.1, on the reverse strand, counting down.
TAGAAGATGAACACTTGTTATGATATTGGAACTGCTTACATATCCATTTTTTATCAATGTATAGAAATGATAAAAATATATTTGTCCTTGGAATTTCAACACCCCAGTATATGTATCTTATGTTTGTTCTAGGTGGTTTTCATGCTATTTTCAATAGTTTTTTTTTGTTGTTGTTCAGAAGGAGGACAGAGTCTAGATTTAAGCAAGCATATAACAGGAACTCAGTCAGAAATCGAGGGTGCTGGAATAAAAACAAAATTCGATGTTCTTAGCTTGGCCAGTTTTGTTTGCTTTCTAGAGTGGAAATGAAGGAAAAGGATACATTTGGTCTCTACCTTTTTTTCAGTCTTTGCAAGGTTTTGTTAATCTTTATGTCTCAGTCATTTGGAGTTGATATAACTTTTGAGTAAATCCCGCCATTATCCTTCTGTGCCGTTGTTATTCAAGTGTCCTCCCACCAATAAGGAATTGTTTTTCCTATCTCTCAAGTCCCTAGGTGGTATGAACAGTTAATATGCTAGGCTACTAAACAAAAGGTTGGAGGTTCGAGTCCACCCAGAGGTACCTCAGAAGAAAGGCCTGGCAATCTAATTCTGAAAAATCAGCCACTGAAGACCCTACAGAGCACAGTTCTGCTCTGACGCATGAGGTCTTCATGAGTCGGAACCAACTCAACAGCAGCTGGTTTGATGTTTTGGTTTTTCTTCCTGTCTTTAGCAAAAATCAGATAGAAACATGCTAATAAATCCAAAAATCTCTATTGTTCAGTCCAGTAGGAAGGCTATAAAACTCTCAAATATTCAAGATCAATTTTCCTGCCAATTGATAATTATTTCCTAGAGTAGATTCCTCATTCACTGCTTTTTTAAGACCTGGATTAAGTGACTCAGAACAGTGGGGCTTTCACTACTTCCCATGGGGGTCATTCACTAATCCGCTCAGCTGTTTAAATATTCAGATACAGTGTTGTCTTCATGGTAGTTGGTAAGAAGAATTGTGTATATAACACTTAGTGCCATAGAAGCTTGTGATTTTTAAAAAAATTAATTATTTTACCTTTATGGGATAGGAAGGAGAATGCTGTCTTGTTTGTTTTATGGGTGAGAAAATTGAGGCACAGTAAGGCCAAGTGATAGGGACAAGAAGTACAGAAAGGACCAAATGAGAACATTCCCTTTTTCTCACCATTCAGATGGACATAAATAAAATTTTGTTATCAGTGTCAATAAAAAGTGTTCTGTTAACACATTTCTTATTTCATGCCTCATTTTTTTTTTTTTATTCTCCTAGTGCCTGAATTTCATAAGTGTTAGAGATTTTGAGCGGAGGATAGATTTCATGGAAGTAAAAAGTTTGAAAATTACTGTGCTTCATTCATCTCTTTTGTCCTTTTCGCATTCCTTCCCCCCCACCTCAAGTCTTCTGATGAAGACAAGAAAACAGCTTAAATAAAAACTGAGAGAAAAGAAACTGGATACTTTTGATTCTTGAGTTAGGTAAATGTTTGAAATTCATGATATTTAGTATTTAAGCTCTGGAGAATTAGGAAAGTTAAGGTTTAACGTATTGCATCCAGCATTTCCTTTTTTTTTTTTTAAGAAAATGAATGGATGCTGTGATGATTTATGTCCTTAAATCCTGAGAATGGAAGAGAGTAAGATAGACAATTCTTAGACTTTGGTATTTATTTTGAGGAGTCTTGGTTTTATTTATATTTCCTCAGATTTCAGAAGTTTGCAGAGTATGTTTTAGATTTATCACATTAGCTTTATTACATTAACATACACACCTAGAAGAGATATAGTCTTTGAATTAATAAAACTTCAGTGTTTCTACATTATGACTTCCTCTAGAAAGTCTATTTGAGTAAACTTTGTATTTGAGATAGTTGCTTTGATAGTTACTCTCCCATCCTAGCCCCCCTTCCCTTTTTTTTCCTCTGAGAGTCTCTGACATACATCATGTCTGGCTTTCAACAGAAAATTACAAGGCATGCTAAAAGGCAAAAAAACACAGTCTGAAGAGACAAGGCAAGCATCAGAACCAGACTCAGATATGGCAGAGATTTTAGAATCATCAGACTGAAAATTTAGAGTAACTGTGATTAATAAGCTAAGGAGTCTGCTGGAAAAAGTGGACAACGTACAAGAAAAGATAGGTAATGTAAACAGAGAGATAGAAACTAGAAAGAATCAAAAGGAAATGCTAGGTTGAAAAAAAAAAACACTAACAGAAGTCAAATGCTGTATTTTAAAATGGTTTTTAAAAGTTGTTGATTTTGTTTTACTTTTGACTTTGGTGCCAAAAGTTGCCCCGAGAAGAGACTTTCTTTTCCCTCAAATTGTTTTTTGTCAATTTTTGTAGCCCTAATCTCACCCTAATCATATTTGTATTTAGCCTGCAGCTACAGGGCTAATGAACATTGACCCAATTTCAATGGAAAATGGATAATAAATTGAAGCTGTATGTCTGTGTATTTTCCATTACCTTTTTCTCTTAGCCTTCACTCTCCCTCACCCCTCATTTTCCTTCTGCTATCCTTTATGTTTGTATCTCCTGATGTAAAACTTTCTTGTACCCTGTGTTTTTATATTAACCATCTTTGCGAGGGTACTTTTTACTCTTTGGAAGAGAATTGTTTCTTAATAAGTCAGTGAAAGTTTAAATGTAACAAGGAAGAAGCTTGCGGAGGGAAAAGCATATGTCATGGCATATGATAAAATAAGATCTGTCATAAATATGTGCTTTTCTTTAAATCTTAGTCCAAGTTAGTTAGTTCCCAAAGGGCTAATTGCTCTTAAAGCCAGACAGTGTAGTTTTAGAAACCACCTCTTTGCTGGGGCCCAAGTGATTGTCACTCGTCATTTCTTCAATCCATTTCTCCTGGAAATCCCAGGAAAGTTACAGCCATGGCATTTCTGGTTCTCAACTAGGCTAGAGCAGGGGTTGGTAAAGTACTTCCCACAGGCCAAATCCAAGCTACTGCTTCTTTTTGTAAAGTTTTGTAGGAACACAGCCATGCTTATTTGGGTGTATATTGTCTATAGCTACTTTTGTGCAACAACGGCAGAGTTGAGTAGTTGTGAGAGACCATATGGCTTGCAAATCCTAAAATACTGTCTGGCCTTTACAGAAAAAGATTGCCATAATTTGTGTGAGTGGAAGTCATCCACCCAAAATGAAATATCTAGATCCAAACAGGTCTTCGTTCTCTGTCTTCATCTCTATTTTGATGCTTTTATTATCTAGCACAGTTGTTTTTCTTTTTCCCGTCTTGTTGATTCTGATCTTTAATACTTGTGTCCAGAATTCATTTATGTGATGGAATATTTCACTTGAAGACTTTGTATCCTTATCTTTTTGAGGAAAGCAAAAACATCATAGTTCTCTCAGTGAAATAACAACTGTTTTTTCATTATGTTTTATTTTTACATTTTTGTTTTTAACTTTTATTGATCAGTTTACCTGAGCATACATATTCTCTTCCTTCAGTAATCCTTTATTCTACTCTTCTCCCTACCTTTTTCCCCTCCCCCTTTTACTGAGACCCAAAGTCGCTTAACAAAAGCAGTAAATTTGTACCTCTTTTGGTACAAGACTTTCAGCTTATATCTTAAGGAACAAGGGCACCATCCCCATCTTGTTAAAAGCTGTCCAAAACATGTCGTCTTTGCCAACTTCAGTGCGACAAACCGTAGTAGTTTGTTAGTGGGGATTTTGGTTTTGGTTTGGTTTGATTTGCTGTAAGTCTTTGTTGTATTGTTTTTGTTGTTGTTGTGTGTGTTTATGGGGTGGGGGGCTCATCTTTTCTTAGGATTCTGTTCTAGCATTTAGTGCATCACCATGCACACAGTGGACTTGTAAGAAACATCTGGGATGGGAGAGGAAGGTATTTTTCTTGGCACTTTGGAGCTCCTTCTCCTAATGAAGCCACCACGCTAGTCTGTGTCAAGTATATATTTCTGTGTGCATATTAGGAAGTTGGGAGTCCCTGGGTAGCACAAATAGTTAAGTGCTCGACTATTAACCGAAAAGTTGGCAGTTCAGACTCACCCAGAAGTGCCTCAGAAGAAAGGCCTGGTGATCTGCTGCTGAAAGGTCACAGCCTTGCAAACCCTATGGAGAGCAGTTCTACTGTGCAATACATGGAGTCGCAATGAGTTGGAATTGACTCAGTGGCAGCTGGTTTTGGTATATTAGGAGGTCGAGAGAGATAACTTGAGAGAAAAACCAAAACCAAACCTATTGCCATTGAGTTTATTCCAGCTTGTAGTGAAACCCTATAGGACAGAGTAGAACCTCCCTGTAGTGTTTCCAAGGAGCGGCTGGTGGAACTTAACAGAACAGGGGTCATTTTAGGAGAGAATTCCTGGGCGCTTGGCATTTTTAATTATATGGCAATTTACATATACTGATAAGGGATATGGAGCCCTGGTGGCGAAGTGTTGAAGAGCTTGGCTGCTGACGAAAATGTCAGCAGTTCAAATCCACCAGCTGCTCCTTGGAAACCTTATAGGGCAGCTCTGCTGTCATATAGGGTCACTATGAGTTGAAATTGACTCGACAGCCATGGGTTTGGTTTATTAATGATGGGTATAATGATTTTCAAGGAGCCTTGGTGGCGCAGTGGTTAAATGCTTGGCGGTTAACCAAGAGGTCGGCAGTTCAAACCTACCAGAAAGATGTGGCAGTCTGCTTCCATGAGATTTACAGCCTTAGAGACCCTATGGGGCAGTTTTACTTTGTCTATAGGGTCACTATGAGTAGAAATTGACTCAGCAGCAATGGGTTTTGGGATAATGGTTTTCAGTGAAACTCTGTGATTAATAGTCCTATCACAATAAATCTTACAAAGATACCATTTATTAAAGCTTTTTTTCCCTGTAGGTTTTAATTCATTGTAACCAGAAAGCTCAGTTTTGTGTGTTTATATGCAATTAGGGAAGAAAATGTTAATTCTTTGTATTTTTTTTTAAATGTTTATCTAATTAATGAATTATGTCCTAGGGATGTGACATAAGAGTGAGTTTGGGTTTTTATTGTGTAAATGTCTGCTGTTTTTCACATATTAAAAAAAAAATTATATATATTTCTATGTGAAACTGTCCTTTTGGGAATTAATATTTAATCATATTTAATCAGTTTATCTCAGATCTTTTCCAGAAGAGAAATATTAGAATTTTTTTAGCCATTATGTTCCAAACAGTTTATGTTCTAACAAGTTTATGAAGACTGGGGAAAAAAAAAAACACATTAAAAAAAAGCATTCCAGTTAATTCACTGTAAAAAAAAATTATGACTTTGACAGTGACAGGAAAGTTGCTTTTCTTTGCCATCTAGAAGTGCAAGATGGGCAGAAATGGAGCCTGGAACTTTTTCACAGTGGCTTAGAGTATGGCTTCTCACCAGTGTTCCTCAGACTTTAATGTGCACATCAGTCACCTGGGCAACTTGATCAAATGCAAATGTGGCTCACCTCTAGAGTGGGGCCCAGGATGTTGCATTTCTTCCAAGCTCCCAGGTGATACCCAGTGCCCCTGTCTGTGGACCATACTTTTAGATTTCTTGCCTGACAGTAAGTTTTTCTCTATTTAGGGCAGGTTGATAATGTGGAAAGGTTAAACCCAATCTAGACAAACTGCTAATGTTGAAGTCCACTTTGACAAGGAAGATAATACAATTTACAAAGCTTGCTGTTACTGTAAAGCATTAGACGTAAGCAAGCTCATAAGTGAAGGAGCATGACTTTGTAAAAGTTCTGTCTTGACTTCCCTTTTATCTGAATTCAAAGGAGTGGAAAACCTGAAAGAAACTGCATTCATATTCGGTGAGAACAGCTCTTTGAACTGTGTTTTATCGTGAACCCATTCTCCTTAAAGGATTGCTTGGTTTTTTTAACGCAACTTTTTGACCAGTTCAGGTTTTGAATGAAGTGTGAACACAAAACAAGGAATCATCCTGTTTTCTGAACCAGTTGGACTTTTATTTACCTTAGACTTCTCGAAAGAGCTTGATTGTCAAATTAGAGCAGAAACACAAACTATTTGGTATGACTAATAGCTTGATTGGAAAAAGTCGCTGTTTTGACTGCATAGGTATTTTTTTTCCTGATTTCTTATAAAAGTCTGTAACTGAAGAGAGAGCCTTTTTAAAGGAAAACAGAAAAAGTCAGTAATACTCTCATGGAAATAGACACAAAAAAAACCATTTTTAAATGTTACAAAATTTAGATATTCATTCATAATTATCTTGCCCTATACACAAACACAGTGCAGGCATTTTAATTCTACTATTTGTTATAAGTCAGTTCTGCTATAATGAGACATATATATTCCTAAGTCCCTGCACTATGCAAAATTGCACAAAAACCCCCAAAAGACTTATGGGAAAAATGGATTTGGGGGTACAACGCTCAAAAACTTCATCTGTAAAACATAAAAAAAAGAAACCTAATAAAAATGGTAGCGCATTTTTACGCATATTAAGTGGTTAAGAAGTACATAAACAGTGCGATAAATATGGCATGTCACCTTGAAAATACCGGAAGTGTGCTTGTGGAAGTAGACATCAAAAGGGTTGCAGCTTGTGAGTTATTGTAAAGTAGAGGAAGGAGAATTATCTGAAATCAGATGGAAAGTTGTAACACCAGATGTGGATGCATGTGACTCATAACACACCGTGAACTAAGGTAGCTGGTGGATGTTTGAGGTGCGTGTGCCCGCTAGCGTTTTGTGTCTACCTACTTGCCATGGGTCCGCTGGGTGCAGTTTTCCACACGCAGCTAGTGTTTCATGTGTGAAATTCACGTTATACTCAAACTGTTTCCAAATATATCAATTACATGTATGTGTTTGTGTTTTCAAACAAGTATTATAGCAGAACTGACTATATATGACATTTCCCGCTTTTTTGGAGAAATGGCTCTTTGTATTTTATTGCAATTCAGTTCCACGGGCACCAGGGGGCGTAGTAGGTTCATGTTTCACAGCAGCACTGACCAGTGCTTTTCTTAGTTTTGCAGCTGCACATATGGTAGATTATGATCATTTTATGGTTACAGTTATAAGCAATTTGGTAGAAAATGACAGCTAAATCATGCAGTGTTATTTTGTTTTAATTTTGCAATCTAAATATATAAAAAAAATAAGAAAACAAAACCCAGAATAATTTTTAATAGTAGGAGTAACCCTTCCAATGGCTTAGTCTTATGCCACCCAGTAGAGCTTGTGTTTCAATTTTAATCAATCTCTTGTGTGTAATAGACATTGGAGCATATCACTGAGAGATTGTGTCTGTATTCTGGGGAGTGAAAGTATTTAGCTAAATTATCATGACTTCTATTAATTATTAAAAGGGAGATTTAGCTGGTAATTGGATCGACATATACATAAATTTAAAAATTCTCTACCATTTCTTAGAGACAGAACATTCCCCAAATTTTACTCCAGGAGGCAGCCCTAGAAATGATGCCAAATCATTCTCTTCCCTAAGCTCTATCATAATTTTGTACATTGCTACATAGACTGCTCACTGGGTACAGGCATCACTGCCCATTGGCATTTACATAAAACCCATTTGTTTGAATTGAAAGAGCCAACAGTGTGCCAGGGCAAAGAATGTGAAGAGTGCTGGCCTTGTTTGTTTGGGGCTTGTATATTCAAAGAGAGTGTCAGATAATTAATACCTACCCTTGGTAAGAAGGTCCCTGTAATACAACTTTGGACACAAATCTATAATAAAATAATAGATGTGCCCTGAGAAAGGCACTAAAATTTTATTTGTGATATTTATTTAAATATACAACCAGATTTTTAAAGATTTCCTTAGATATTTTATTGGCTTGCTTAGCATTTATACCTGCTGATGACCACGTGGTGATCTGCATATATGAAAACACAGTGTATCATTCTGCATGGTCTGTGTATTTCAGAGCTATTACCCGAGCTGGGGAAAGATATAGATTAACTGCTGGATTATTGAAAATGTTCAGTCCAGTAAAGTAATGTAGTACTTCTAATCTTTATTCTTTTAGTATAAATAAGTCATATTAGTGATTTTGACCAGTGTAGAGAATTATTTAGTATTTTTCATTGCTTTTAAGTTATTTTTAAACATTCATTGTACAAGTAGTATAGATGGAACTAAAAACAGTTCATTTGGGTGCTAGCAAACTGAATCTTAAAGTTACATTATTGTAAGCTTATTCATGCCAGTTAGGGTGAAAGAAGAAATTTTACTTTGATGGATAACATGATCCTTAATGTTATTCAATGTGATTTCTTTTTTATTGTGTATAGGTGGCCCTAACGTAATTCATTTGTATTATACCATATGACATTTTGGATTCACTTCAAAAGGTAATCAAATCCTGAACTAATCATGAGATACTAGTCTATAAAAAAGTAAATTTCATGTTTCCCTCAAATGAAATTGTTATGTATTAGCACTTTTTTTAATATAATAAAGTGATGCCATTCAACAATATTATGATGATGATCTAAACAGAAGTAGGATGTTAAAACCTTTTTCGAAAATTAATTTTTGTTATTTATTTTTGTTTATTGTTGTAGTTTAAGTGGTTTACATTTCAAGTTAGTCTCCCATGCAAAAATTTATACATCGTGGTTATGTGACCCTAATTGCTCTCCCCATACTGTAACAGCACACTCCTCCTTTCCACCCCTGATTCCCCATGTCCATTCAGCCAGCTCCTAGCCCTCTCTGCCTTCCCTTTTCACCTCTGGACAGAAGCTGCCCGTTTAGTCTCTTGTATCTCCTTGAGCCAAGAGGCACACTCCTCACGAGCGTCATTCCATGTCCCACAGTCCAGTCCATTCCCTGTCTGAAGAGTTGGCCTCAGAAATTGTTTTAGTTCTGGGCTGATAGAGAATCCGGGGGCCGTGCTTTCCGAGGTTCCTCCAGTCTGATTCAGACTATTAAGTCTGGTTTTCTTACTCGAATTTGAGTTCTGCACCCCACCTTTCTCCTGCTCCATCAGGGACTCTCCGTTGTGTTCCCTGTCAGGGTGGTCATTGGTGGTAGCCGGGCACCATCTAGTTCTTCTGGTCTCAGGCTGATGAAGTCTCTGGTTTATGTGGCCCTTTCTGT
>NW_004444014.1:11375149-11376445 GCF_000243295.1 Trichechus manatus latirostris | reverse complement strand
GTTTGACGGCTCTTATTTCTCTAGGATATATTCCAAGGAGCGGGATAGCTGGGTCGTATGGTACTTCTATTTCTAGCTTTTTAAGGAAGTGCCAAATTGATTTCCAAAGTGGTTGTACCATTTTACATTCCCACCAACAGTGTGTAAGTGTTCCAGTCTCTCCACAACCTCTCCAGCATTTGTTATTTTGTGTATTTTGGATTAATACTAGCCTTGTTGGGGTGAGATGATATCTCATCGTAGTTTTGATCTGCATTTCTCTAATGGCTAATGTTCATGAGCATTTCTTCATGTGTCTGTTAGCTGCCTGAATATCTTCTTTGGCAAAGTGCCTGTTCATATCCTTATGCCCAGTTTTTAATTGGATTATTAGTCTTTTTGTTGTTGAAGTTTTGCAGTATCTTGTAGATTTTAGAGATTAGACGCTGATTGGATTTGTCGTAGCCAAAATTTTTTTCCCAGTCTGTAGGTTGTCGTTTGACTCTTTGGTGAAGTCTTTTGATGAGCTAAGTGTTTGATTTTTAGGAGCTTGCATTTATCTAGTCTCTTTTCTGGTGCTTGTGTATTGTTACTTATAGTTCATATTGTGTTTATGCCATGGAAATTAGGGCTCCTAGCGTTGTCCCTATTTTTTATTCCATGATCTTTATCATTTTTGATTTATATATAAGTCTTTGATCCATTTTGAGTTAGTTTTTGTGCATGGTGTGAGGTATGGGTCTTGTTTCAGTTTCTGGTGGATGGTTAGCCAGTTATGCCAGCACTGTTTGTTAAAGAAACTGTCTTTTCCCCAATTAACAGACTTTGGGCCTTTGTCAAATATCAGCTGCTCATAGGTGTATGAATTAATGTCTGGATTCTCAATTCTGTTCCATTGGTCTATGTGTTTGTTGTTGTACCAGTACCATGCTGTTTTGACTACAGTGGCAGTATAATAGGTTCTGAAATCAGGTAGTTGAAGGCCTCCCACTTTGTTCTTTTTCTTGAGTGATACTTTACTTATCCGAGGCCTCTTGCCTTTCCATGTGAAGTTGGTAATTTGTTGCTCCATCTCATTAAAAAATGCTAGTGGAATTTGGATGGGGATTGCATTGTCTCTGTAGATCGCTTTGGGTAGAATTGACATTTTCACAATGTTGAGCCTTCCTGTCCATGAGCAAGGTATGTTTTTCCACTTACGCAGGTCTCTTTTGGTTTCTTGCAGTAACGTCTTGTAGTTTTCATTGTATAGGTCTTTTACGTCTGGTTAGGTTTATTCCCAAGTTTTTTATCTTCTTGGGGGCTATTGTAAATGGT
>NW_004444014.1:11290462-11373184 GCF_000243295.1 Trichechus manatus latirostris | reverse complement strand
AATCCCGCTTTTCAATGTTGTTAGAGTTTGTTTTATGTATTTTGGAGCCCTTTTGTTAGGTGTGTAAATATTATAGTTATGTCCTCCTGGTGTATTGACCCTTTAATCATTATATAGTGTCCTTCCGTATGCTTGGTGGTGGTTTTTACTTTAAAGTCTATTTTGTCAGAGATTAATATTGCCACTCCTGCTTTTTTTTGAGTGTTGTTTGCTTGATATATTTTTTTTCTATCCTTTGAGTTTTAGTTTGTTTGTGTCTTTAAGTCTAAGATGTGTCTCTTGTAGGCAGCATATGGAGGGATCGTGTTTTTTTATCCAATCTGCCACTCTCTGTCTCTTTATTGGTACATTTAGTGCATTTACATTCAGCATCATTATTGATAGGTATGAATTTAGTGCTGTTATTTTGATGTCTTTTTTTGGGTGTTGTTCACAGTTTCTTTGTTCCATATAATTTTCTGTGCTGAGTTTTTCTTTATGTATTTTCTTTTCATCTTTTTCGTTGTTGTTGTTTTTGTATTTGCTGAGTCTTTATATTTTTCTTTTTTTTTTGACTGGTAGGATTGTTAGTTTCCTTTCTGGTTACCTTAATATTTACCCCTATTTTTCTAAGTTTATACCAGTCTTTTGTTTATATCGCCTTGACTTCCTCTCCATATGAAAAATCTACGTCTACATTTTTTAAGTCCCTCTTTTTTGTTTTAATGTTGTTATCTTTTACATATTGACGTCTGTTTCCCTGTTTTCAGCGTTTTAGCTTTGGTTCATTTTTGTGACTTCCCTCTCTGGGTTGATACCTGGTTGCTTTGTCCTGTGTTCTAGTCTTGGGTTGTTATCTGATGTTATTGATTTTGTAACCGGAAGACTCCCTTTAGTATTTCTTGTAATTTTGGTTTGGTTTCTGCAAATTCCCTAAACTTCTGTTTATCTGGAAATGCCCTAATTTCACCATCATATGTGAGAGACAGTTTTGCTGGATATATAATTCTTGGCTGGCAGGTTTTTTTCCTTCAAGGCTTTAGATATGTCATCCAATTGCCTTCTTTCCTGCATGGTTTCTGCTGAGTAGTCCAAGCTTATTCTTATTGACTCTCCTTTGTAGATGACTTTTCGTTTTTCCCTAGCTGCTCTTAAAAGTCTCTGTTTTTGGTTTTGGTGAGTTTTATTATAATATATCTTGGTGTCTTTCTTTTGGGATCTAACTTATGTGGGTTCGATGAGCATCTTGGATAGATATCTTGTCATCTTTCACAGTATCGGGGAAGTTTTCTGCCAACAAATCTTTAACAATTCTCTCTGTATTTTCTCTTATCCCCCCCGCCCCCGTTCTGGTACTCCAGTCACTCGTAGGTTATTCTTCTTGATAGAATCCCACATAATTCTTAGGATTTCTTCATTCTTTTTAATTCTTTTATCTGATTGTTCCTCAAATAAGTTGATGTCAAGTGCTTTATCTTCAATCTCACTAATTCTGACTTCTCTTGCCTAAATTCTGCTCCTATGACTTTCTATTGAGTTGTCTAATTCTAAAATTTTATTGTTAATGTGGATTTCTGATTGTGTCTCTCTGTGGATTCTTGCAGCCTGTTAAATGTGTCGTTATGCTTTTCTCTAATCTTTTTAATTTCCTCTATTGGGTGTTCTGCATTTTGCGTCATTTCCTTCCTAATTTCTTGATGAGTTCTGTATATTAATCTTTTTAATTCTGCCTCCGGTAATTCCAAGAAATTTTCCTCCTCTGGAAAATTTCTAGATTCTTTGAGAGCTTGCTGAAGCCATCATGGACTGCCTGTTTATGTGATTTGATATTGACTGTTGTATCCGAGCCATCAATAAGTTATTATATTTATTTATTTTATGTTTGCTTACTGTGTCCTAGCTTCTTGTTTTGTTTTGATATGCCTAAATAAGATGCTAGTGTGAGCTAGTTTGATTATTGGCACCTTTGAAGCTGTGATGTCCTGTCACCAGGTAGTTAGATCTGTTAGTAGGTATGTGAGCCCAGGAGTCTGCCCACTCCTCCTGTGTGGATTCAGCTCAGGTGCCCAGGTAGATAGCCACCAAGTGTGTGGTGCAGGCTGTCACCTACAGTCCTAGATAGGCATGGGTGATTGGTGTAGGCACAGGCATCTGGCTGCAGCAGGGAGACACACTCTGAGCAAGACAGGGGGCTGACAGCTGCCCCCGAGTGTCCAGGAGGAAAGTGTGTCCCTGTTCCCTAGAGCGCGTAGGTGGGTGGGTTTTGCAGTCGAACTGTGAGCACGCGGTGCTGTTGGCTGTAAGGACTGGGGGGCATCTCTTATTCTTGGGCCCCTATCACAGGTGGCTAGGTGGCAACGGTGGAGCCTCCAGTCCTCAGGCCCCTGATGTGGGTAGGTGAAGACCCTGCTTAATGGTCAGAGCAGTGTCAAATGTCACAAACCTGCCACTTCACAGCTGAAACGGTTGAAGTTAGACTTCAGGTATATACCCTGTTGTACTATGGTAATGAGGGCCTATTCTACTAAAATGGGCCTACACCGTCTATGCAGGGGGAAAGGCACTCAAAGTCCATGGATCCCTTATTCCTGTGCCTAGGTAAAGGAGCTGTGCCTATCCTGAGTTCTTGGCTTAGGGGAGCCAGCAGTTTCTTTTTCCCCTGTTTATTAATTTGTTCACTCTCCAAGGCCAGGAGAATGGCTGAAGGCATGTGACGGATCCTACTTCCGACCCAGGGGACTCGGCAATTGCTGAAGCTGGTCCGGGACCCAGTGCAGAGCAGGGAGCGGGGAGGTAAATGGGAGAGAGGTTTTACCTTAAGGGGGGTTGTTCTTAATCTGTGCGGTAGGCTGGTCACAAGTACTTACTTTTTGTCGGTCGAGGGCTGCTTCTCACTAGTTCTGGGTGGCTGAGTAGAGTCTCTGCCGCTGGGTGGTCTCTCCCAGTGCAGAGTACCTTCCAAGCACCGCTGCTTGCCTGCCTCACCACTCACCCATGAGCTGATCAGGCCTGAAGGGCTCAGGCTCTCTCCAGGTCAGGTCTGGCAACTCCTCGCTGCTTCGGAACTGTCTCTCCCTTCCATTGCCACTCAGTCCGGTTCCTCACCTTTTGCCTTTGATGTTCAGGGCTCCCAGATTGCCATATATAATCGATTCACTTGTTTTTTTCGGGTCTTTGTTGTAAGAGGGTCCACCAGAAGCATCTGACTACTCTGCCGTCTTGGCCCTGCCTCCCTAATTTTTGTTATTTAAATGTAAAAGTCCAACATTATGATTTCAAAATACTAAAAATGGTTGGAGAAATTGAAGGTTTAGAAATTTTCTTGCCCATGTTTGTATAGCAATTTTCTCACCTACATTTTGTAAACCGTGCAGTGCCAAATACATGTGAATACTGGAGAATAATCACGTTTGTGATATGGGGACTGCTACAGACCATCACGTCACAGTACTTTTTTTGAATAGCTAAGAAATAGAGATTTGGAAATCACTGTCATATCAGTTGTGTTTGAAGTATGGTAGAGTATAAGGCTATAGGGAGGAGGCAGGATGAAAACAGATAAACTTCTGAGATGTTATCTTGGGAAATGTCTACACTTAATGGGTAGGTAGAGTCAGGGACCACTACCCATCTGTCAGTTTGCCGTGCTGTAATGGTGAACAGATTTCAGGAGAGCTTTCAGACTAAGATAGACTAGGAAAAAAGGCCTGGTGATCTAACTCCAGTAATTAATCAATGAAAGCCTTATGGATCACAACAGAATATTGTCTAATATAGTGCTGGAAGATGAGCCCCCTAGGTTGGATGGCACTACACAACAGTCACAACAATGAATTCAGATAGACCAGTAATCATGAAGTTGGTGCAATACCAGTCTGTTATATATAAGGTTACCATGAGTCAGAGGTGACTCAGGGCAACTAACAAGAGGAAGGAAAAGTCAGTGAAAGAGATTTTAAAAGGAGCAATCTGCTAGAAAGAAGCAGAATGGGCCAATAACTCAAAAACCAGGGGAGGAGACTCTTTGAAGAAGGAGGAAGTGTCCAGGAAGGAGGATGAAACTGAAAATCAGGTTGTTATATTTAGCACTCTATAGATTAGAGGAAACTTGTCAAGAATAACAGTGTCAATAAAGTGGAAGGACAGGAAACAATTGCATTGAGTCAAAAAAGTAATTTGGAAATGAAGTAGAGACAACGAGGATAGATTAATCGTTTAAAAGTTTTGATAGTGATGGGGAGAATAGGTGTTGGCAGCTTAAGAAGGAAGCATTGTTTGAGGAGGACTTTCTTAGTATGCACTTCTTTGAAGGCTTATGGGAAGGAGCCGAAAGCTATTGAGATCATGAGAAAGATAACTTATGGGACAATATCCTGAATGATGTAGAAAAGGATGAAATCAGGAACACAGGTGAAGTTTGTCTTAGGAAAAAAATAACCTCTATTCAGCACTGCTGGGATATAGTGTAATTCTTGGCTTTCCACAGCCTTCTCTAACACCACCCCAGCATAGAGGGACATCTCATTAAAGCTGAGTGGGAGTGGAAGTCCAGTCCCCCAGAAGGCCTCCACTGATGTCACAGGGGTGAGGGAGGTAGAAGAGAGTGTCTTTACCTCTAGAAGGGGATTAATGTCCTGGCTCCCCACCCAGCTTTTTCTAATACCACCCTAAGGGGAGCTGAGAGTGAAGAGATACCTCTCTGCAGGGGGGCAAGGGTAGAGTTTGCTGATGGAAGTGGTGGTGGGGGGGGAGGGGCTTGCAGTTTTTTTCCCTGGTGTTTGACTGGAGGCAGGCAGTTACTGTCTAAAAGTTTTCTGTCTTGGCTAGGCTTCCCCTTTCCTAGGGTTCCCTTTTCCCTTTCCTTTGACTAGAGAGGTAGAGTTTTCTTTCTTTTTTGCTTTGTCTGTGCCTTTTGATGTTTTTGGATCGCCAACTTTTCTAGCACTCGGTCTGGAATATATGAAACAAGAACAAAACCAGGCAACTCAATGCTGTGTTGTTCCCCAGGTTCCAAGGTTCTAGTCAGTCTACCTTCTCTCCAGCTTTCAGAGTGGTGTTATATTTGTTTTATATGTCCAGGATTTTTAACTGTATTTAATGGGAAGAATAGGCAAAAGTGCATTTACCCCATCTTGTCTGGAATCAGAAATTTCTCTGCATTTTTTTTGGTTTTAATTTTTTCTAGCTACTAATGTTTACTCAATTTTTGAACATGTCCTGCTGTATTTAGATGTCTTACCTTAGTCCAAAAGAAAACATTTTCTCTCCTCCCAGTGCTGAAACAGGTGAATTGGTTTAGTTGAGACTTAATTTTCAAGAAAATTCACCATTAGACAGAGACTAAATATGGAAAGTTTCTGCCTCCTAGCAGAATTGCTTAAAACTTTCAAAACAATTGAGAAAAAAGTAAAACAGAAATTATTGACTTTAGTCCATTTATTACTTTTGAATTTTATAATAGGTCCACCTCTCTATTGTTAAACATGTATGGGTAAAAAGCTAGACCTTAGTTAGAGATTGTTCTTTTAAATGTCTCTTGGATTAATTTATTTAGAAGTCAATAGTATTACAATAGTAAAGCAAAACCTAGCTCCTTGATTTTAATTATACTATAAAACTTTTTTCCTCTAAGTGTTTTGGTCTATTCCTCTGAACATTCCTTGAGTGGTGGGTCAGACAAATAATCTGGTTCTTTACCAGTTTCTGCTAAATAGTCCAAATAAGCTCAATTATATTAGAAACCAGTGAAGTGAAGTTGTTCATAAAATGCTTTATTACCTTCAGTCTTTGCAGCATTTGCTGAGTTTAGATAATAAACCTCCATATAGAAGTTACTTAATTTTTCTCTGAGCAGTAATTTACATTTGTGAGCAATAGCATCAGTCATTATCAAAGATACAAGAAATGAGATATTTCTACCACTTTTTTTCCAATTTAACCTTAAAGTGTTAGATGTGATTCCATTCTTTAAGAACTCTCCTTTAAAAAACAGAAATAAAAACTCTCCTTTTCACTCTAGCTATGAGTACTACTTTATGGACATTGTTTGATTCTTAATTAGAATTATTAATATTGGGTTCATATTTCATACTGCCTAAATGCTGTTCCTGAAAGCCATAGCTAATGGTCTGACAATGTTAAGCTGAATTTAGACATGATAATGTAAACTTGGAACCCTGGTGGCACAGTGGTTAAGAGCTACAGCTGCTAACCAAAAGGTCTGCATTTTAACCCACTAGCCACTCCTTGGAAACTCTATGGGGCAGTTCTACTCTGTCTGATAGGGTCACTATGTGTCGGAATTGACTCAACGGGAATGAGTTAAAATGTAAACTTATGCTTAAAAGTCTATGCTTGGGTAAGGTAGAGGGTGAATATCCTCTTGACAGTGGAAGAGAGAAAATCTGGTAGTTTATTTTTCTCATTGTCTACTGTTTCAGAGGCTAGAAGTCCAAATTCAGTGCACTGGCTCTAGGGAAAGGCTTTCCTCTCTGTCGGCTCTGGGGGAAGGTCCTTGTGTCTTCAGCTTGTTTTCTGGTTCTTTGGAGTTCTCCATGTGGCCTGGCAGCAACCTTCCCTCATCTCTACTTCTCTCCCTTGCTTGTTTAATCTCTTTTATATCTCAAAAGAGATTGACTGAAGACACACCCTGTGCTAATCCTGTCTCATTAACATAACAAAGACAACCCATTTCCAAATGGGATTATAACTACAGGCATAGAGGCTAGGATTTACAACACATATTTTAAGGGGCATAATTCAGTCCATAACATTCATTGACTCATCCCTCAATATAAATTTTTAAGCCCTGCAGGTAATCTTTGGTAATTTATATTACTTCACTAGTCAGCCACAATATTAATGTCATACTGGTCTGAAAATCTAGAATACTGCTTCCTTCAAAAGAAGAAAATAGGTTATTTTGCATCTCATATTTTGTTTTTTATATGCTTCTTTCTAAAAGAAAAAGTTGACCAAAAGAAGCAGGGAGAAACATATTCCAAGGATAGATTAAAGGGAGGAAGCAAAGAAGTCTAATATGATGTTACAGTTCAACACAAAGGAGGATGATAGACATCCTCACACTGACATGGAAAACGGTACTTGGATACCAAACCAAATCTATTGCTGTTGAGTCTATTCTGACTTGTAGTGACCGCATGTGTTACAGAGTAAAACTGCTCGAGAGGGTTTTCATGGCTGTAATCTTTACAGAAGCAGATTACCAGGCCTTTTCTTCTGTGGTGCCACCGGGTGGGTTTGAACCTCCAACCTTTAGGTTAGTGGTAGAGTGCCAACTGTATGTCCCACCCAGGGACCTTACTTAGTGGATATGCACGCTCATAATGTGGTCCCAGACCAGCAACATCAGCATGACTAGAAAGCTTGTTAGAAATGCAGAATCTTAGGCTCCACTCAGGCCTACTGAATCAGAATCTTCCTGCTAATAAGATCCACAGGTGACTTCTGTGCACATTACATTTTAACAAACACTGGTTTAGCAGTTCTAGTGGTAAAAGCCTACATGTTTTCTCCCTAAGGTCAGGAACAGGTATGTCTACTCTCACCACTTTGTTCACAATGTACTGGAGGTTCTAGCCAGGACAGTTAGGCAAGAAAAACAAAAAGAAAGAGCATCCAGACTAGAAAGGAAGAAGTAAAATTATCTTTATTCCACATGACATGATCCTGTATATAGAAAATCCTAAGGAATCCACTAAAAAAAATATATATCTATTACAACTAGTATTAGAATCCAGCAAAGTTGCAGGATTAAAGATCAGCACACAAAAATAAATTGTATTTCTATACACTAGCAGTGAACAATTCAAAAATGAAATTAAGAAAACAGTTGCATTCACAATAGCATCAAAAAGAATAAAAAACTTAGGACTATATTTACCAAAATAAGTGCAAAAACTTCTACTCTAAAAACTACAAAATATTGCTGAAAGAAATTTTAAAAGATTGAAATAAATGGGAAAGCATCCCATGTCATGGATTGGGAGAATTAATATTATTAAGATGAGAATACTCCCCAAACTGATCTATAAATTCAACACAATTCTTATCAGAATCCCAGCTCACTTCTTTGTAGTAACTGGCAAGCTGATTGTAGAGTTCATGTGGAACTGCAAGGTATCCAAAATAGCCAAAACAATCCTAAAAAAGAAGAAAGTAGGCAGGCTCACACTTCCTGATTTAAAAAACTTATTACAAAGCAACAGTAATTAAGACAGTGTGGTAGTGGCACAGGAATAGAACTGAGAGTCCAAAAATAAACCCATACATTTATGGTCAACTGATTTTTGCAAGGATGTCGAGACCATTCCATGAGGAAAGAATAGGGACAACTAAATAGCCAGATGCAAAAGAATGAAGTAGGATCCTTACCTCACACCATATACAAAATTGGCTCAAAATGGATCAAAGACCTAAATGTAAGAGCAAAAAGTATAAAACTCTTAGAAGAAAACGTAGGGGTAAATCTTCATGGCCTTGTTTTTGGAAAAGGATTTCTAGATATGAAACCAAAAGCACAAACATCAAAAGAAGAAATAGATAAATTAGACATCATCAAAATTAAAAACATTTGTGCTTCAATTATACCATCAAGAAAGTGAAAAGACAACTCACAGAATGGGAGAAAACATTTGAAAATCATGTGTCTGATAAGGGACTTTTATCTCAAATATATATAAAAAACTCTTATGATGTAATAATTAAAAGACAAATAACCCAATTTAAAAATGAGCAAAGGGTCTGAATAAACATTTTCCCAAAGAAGATATATAAAGGGCCAGTATACATAGGAAAAGATGCTTGAAATCACTAGTCATTAGGGAAATGCAAATTAAAACCACAATGAGATTCTGCTTCACACCAACTAGGATGGCTAGAGTAAGAAAGTCAGATAACAATAAGTGTTGACAAAGATATGGAAAAATCAGAACCCTAATACACTGCTGGTGAGAATGTAAACTGGTGCAGCCACTTTGAAAAATAGCCTGGCTGTTCCTCAAAGGATTAAACAGAATTACCATATCACCCAGCAGTTTCACTCCTAGATATAGACCCAAGAAAAATGGAAACATATGCCTACATAGAAACTTGTACAAAAATGTTCATAGCAGCATATTCATAATAGCCAAAAGGTAGACTCATCCCCAATGTCCATCAACAGACTAATGGATAAAATGTCTTATATCCATATAATGGAATATTATTCAGCCATAAAAAGGAATGGAATACTGGTGCATGCTAGAACATCATTGAACCTCGAAAGCTTTATGCTAAGTGAAACACCAGCCAAACTCGATGCTGCTGAGTTAATTCCAACTGATAGCCGCCCTGTAGGACAGAGTAGAACTGCCCCATAAGGTGGATTCGAACTGCCGACCTTTTGGTTAGCACCCAAGCTCTTAAACACTGTGCCACCAGGGTTCCAAGTGAAAGACACCAGTCACAAAATACCATATGCTATATGATTCCATTCATATGAAAGTCCAGAACAGGGAAATCTATAGAGATAGAAAATAGATTAGTGGTTGCTTAGGGCTGGACAGTAGGATGGAGGAATAGCTATAGGGTATGGGGTTTGTTTTTGAGGTGATGAAAATATTCTAAAATTGGTGATAGTTTCACATATATGTGAATGTACTAAAAACCATTGAACTGTGCACTTTAAGTGGGTGAGTTGTATGATATGTGAACTATATCTCAATAAAGCTATTTAAACATAAAGGATAGACACATTGTTCTGGTGGTTCTAGGACTTTAATCCCAGCTCACTGGCAGAGTAACATTGTGTAAGTTGTTAACCATTCTTTGTTGCAAATTCCTTACTTGTAAAATGAGAATAGTTATAGTACCTCACACGTTTTATTTCCTTTTAATCAGGATTAAATAATAATACCTTTAAAACATTTAGAAGTGCCCCAGCTCCACCTCTAAGTAACTGTTATACTGAGCTGTCCTCAGATGCTCTAGTACAGGTACCTGTTTCTGGTGATATATGCATTTAATTTTGAGATAGATAATGGTTGTGTCCGAGTCTTACAAGAGAACTCTAATGAGGAATTTGAAGAAGGGAGAAATGACAAGTACAAAAATGATAAAGCTGAAAGATGATGAAATATACGAGGAAAGCATATTGCAACCAGACTACTTAGTTTGGAAAAGAAAAGATTAAGGGACCTCTTAAACTCAGTTTACATCTCCACTCAGAAATTGATGGGCTTACGTAACATAAATAGTTCAAGTAGAAAAATATAGAAGTATGAAGAGAGGAAGATACATATTGAAGTGGATAGCTCATGGAGGGGTTTGTTTTAAAGACAAAAATGATTCTCTTCTTGCAAGGTGTAGGGAGTAGAATGAGATGACTTCTGTCTAAGGAGTTTTGGCCTGGTGTTCCTCATGGCTGGAGCAGGTAGACCCCTGTTTGGTATGTTTAGCTCTGCTTCACAAAGTATTATACACGCAGCTTCACTTACTAGCCTTTCAGAGTCTAGAGAGCTCAGTGTTCAGATTGTTTTTAGTGATCTGTATTGTCAGGAATTTACCCTTTTTGAAATTGGAAATTTTCACGTGTTAATAACTGTTATGCAGTTCACCCTAAAAAGTAACTTCTTGTGAAGGGAAAGAGCAGGGAGAGCTGGAATAACACCTTTGTCTTCTAGTCTACTTCCTTTATCTCAAAAAAGGCTGGAATTTTTTTTGGTGATGCCATTTTTTTTTTGTTTTTTGTTTTTTTTTTTTTTTTAACTAATGGAATGAATGCTGAATCATTATTTGTTGGTAGTTTTTTATTATTTGAAAAAATGGGGTGCCAGTTGCAAGCGGGCCATCTAGGTCCCATGTTCCATGAAGTACATCAAAAATGCGGTACATATCAGTCCCATGGCTCAGGAGTGCATCACAAACTGTTTTCAGGGAGGTAAGCACTTTATAAAAGATGTCATCAGGGTGGCAAGCACTTTATTAAAAATGTCATCAGGGATGTGACTAATGCAACTGCAGCATATCTGTCCCATGTTCCATGAAGCACATCACACACACGGTACATACGTATCGGTCCCATGGCACTGGAAGCGCATCACAAACTTTTCATCCCAAAAGTAACTCATTTTACTTGAGCATTTCCTAATGCTGGTAACTGTACCTTCCCAATAACACAAAGGAAATATAATTGCAAGCCTTATCTTGCTGTACAGAAGCCAAAAGACACAAAAGTCTCACACAATTATTCCTATGGTAATCATCCCCTCATACAAATGGCTCTCAACACTCAAATGTGGTGCAGACCAACTTCCTTGTTTTTTAGGCAGTTACACCAGTATCCGCCACGGGTGCCAGAACATACTCGAGTGGCCCACATGCCGGCCAGTAAACCTCTGGGGGCAGAAAATATAGCTGGAACAAATATGTGCCATCGCCTGTTAAAGAATTTTAAAGCAGCCTTTCTAAATGGGGAAAAAAATTCTGCTTTAGATCTAGCTAAAACATAGGACCTTTAAACAAAAGATAAATATTTAAGAAGATTAGAAGCAAGAGAAAGCGCATTTTAGTATAAATGTTTTTGCAATCTTTTTAAATCATCTACCATGAATGCTTGAAAATGTATATTCTCTTAGAGTATTGTGTGAAAAAGAATCTATAAAGAGGAACTAAAACGTCTGTTTGGCACATTGATAACTTACTTGCGTATGAACTTTTAATTCAGCGTCCTTATATTTAAAGTTGGAGAAGTTAACCTTGGGTCTCCTTTGTATAGGTTTTTTTCTGAAAAGCCACAGTCTTAACAATCTGAGCAAAAGACAGAATCCGAAGCATTTTGGCTCCAAGTCTGTTTCTGCCCCAGTTTGTTTTGTGACTCTGCAAGAAACAGGAATCAAGGTAGGGACTGTAATGCTTAGAAAACTCTGTAAGAGCTAGTTACAGCCTCTAATTAGATGTCTTTCCATGGCTCATTTTTTATTGACATTGTACAAGCAGAATCAGTAGAGTCCAGAAGATACTGGGTGGGACATTTGACTCTTCTATTTATACATTTCAAGAACGTTTCATTTTCTCCTGTTTGATTTGGAGATATTTGTTCCCCTGCCCAGCAGATACTTTAATCAGGAAATTGAAGGACACTGTGGTCTTGCACTGCATTTACCATAAATTTCTCTTGTAATTAAATGGAAAATTTCAGACTTGTATCAGTAGGTTGTATTCCAGCACAGATCAAAACTTAATAAGAGTGGGAACATTCATGTGAAATTCTTGTCTATCTCTGCTATCCAGTTCATCTTGGAATACATTTTTGTTTTATCCACAGTCCATTTTGAATTCCATATGTTATATTAACAAGTTAGATATACAGTTTGGACCTCAGATTCCTGTGTTTTTATCTTAGAAAATGAGCACTTTTTAACGGGGGAGAAAAGGAAATGATTGTGAGGTGAGGAATATGACATGGCTAGAAACCACACTTGCTTCAAGATGGGAAAATCTTATGAGATTAGAACAATCGAAGATTTTTAATGCATCAGTAGTTTTAGACATCTTCTTGTTTATTTAAAAGGCCACATAGTCTTATCTATGGTCTGTTTCAATTAGAAATGCAAAGATAACATGAAGTTAAACAAGGCCTTCTTTACTTCTTTTCCTATATTCATTCACCTAACATTTATAAAGAGCCTGCTGTATATAGAGAGATACCGAGATTAATGTACTGTGATTTCCAGGAGCACACAGGCCAGTTCAGACAATGGTGATATAATCAAATTTTACCTATTTGATATTTACTAGCAAAAGATTGGAGGAAGAGATGACACGAAAACTAAATTTTAATGGATAAGTAGGAATTTCCTAGGATTAGGTGTAGGTAGAACATTCTAAACAGAATAAACAGTATATGCTGTATTTATATAGGATATAGGTGTTCAGAGTGAAGGGACTGCCTGTCGTAGCGAAAATCTTTGAGTTCTATATTTGCCTGTGAGTCTTGTGACTAATGGATTGCATTGGAGTTTGAGCCAGGTGGTCAGCTGTTTTTATTTCAGGATGGCCCTGAGTAAAGCATCTCTTATTCCTGAAGCTTCTCCCTCTATGGGGTGAAAATAGAACAGCTTTTCAGCTACCATTTTAAACAGTGGTGAAAATGGTGAACACCTAAGTAACATCAAACGTGTCCTGGCAAGGCCACCAATAACCTCCTAAGTGCCAGATCCTCTCAACTCTCAGTTCTTAACTGACATGGCATCTCTACAGCATTGGACACAGTTGACTACATCTTTTTAAAACTTCTTTCTTGTCTTCTTCAACATCTTGTCTTCCTAATTCTCCTTCCTTCTCTTGAACTGTTTCCTGTCATCTCTGTTGATTACGTTTTCTCTACCTACCCTTTACAGGTTCTGTTACATTGCCATGTTATCTTCTCACAATTTCAACATTATTTTCTCCAAGAGACTTTCCCTGGCTCCTCAGTCATTTAGGTCCCCTTAGGAAGTGCTCCCATAGCACTATGAAGTGTTTTTGTCATTACTCTCATCATTTGTTATTATAAATACGTGCTTGACTGCCTGCCTTCGTTGTTGGACGGTAAGGTCCCTGCAGGAGACAGTGTTGGTCTTGTTCATTGTTGTATGTCTAGCATCTAGCACGGTACCAGATGTTAAGGTACTCAGTGAATTTATTCATTCAATAAATATTTATTGTGCACACATTATGTAGGCCAAGGAATTCAGCAGTAAAGAAAACACACAAAAATTCCTGCCCTTTATGGACCTTATTTGTTGAATGAATGAACGAACGAAGTCTACACACTCCCTTGACAACCTTGCCTTCGCTTGTGTCTTCAGCTACCACATATGAGGTGATTACTCCCAAATCTCTGCTTCTTCTCAGACTGCTTTTCTGAATTCCAGGCCCAGGTGTCCAAATGTCCTCTAATGACCATCTCCACTAAATGTTCCCCAAACATCTCCAACTCAGTGTGTCTAAAGCTGCACTCCCCAAAACCTTTTCTTTATTCTGCATTCCCTGTCTTGGTAAATAGTACTGCTCATTTGGTTATGTATGTTGTCATCCAAGTCCTAAACTGTCTTAAATTTCCCTTCAACACTTGCACACACACACATACAGAATTTTTACCACTATTACCTCAATTCAGGACCCTCTCATCTCTTGCTTAGACTATTATAGCAATCTTCTAACTGGTTTCTTTGATCCATCGTTCATACTCCTACCAAAGGAATCTTTATAAAATGCAAATTGATTATAAGACAGCAATGAGTTATATAGGAATAAAATCTAAACAACTTAGTATAGCATTCAAGATCTGGCCCCTGTTTGTCTCTGCAGCCTTTTCACTCACTCTGCCCCACTCATGACTAGCTAACCATTCATTGCTGTACTACTTGCAGTTCTCTTATTAATGCGCATATTGATTTCACTGCTCTATGCCTTTGCTCCTGATGAATTCTCAGCCTAGAGTACTGCCTGTCCTTCCTACCTGATGCATCTGTACTTCTTTTTCAAAACTCATTACCCGGATCACATCATCTCTGGAGCCTTTCCTTACTCCCCCTGCCTCTCCAAAAGCTAGTCAAGCTGACTACTCACCTACACTTTTTTTTTTTTAATTCTCCACTGTAACCTGTGTATAAATGTCTCTTAGCCCACTTATCTTTATTTGTTTAAATCTTTCTCTCTCTCAGCCCAGTGGTGTCTTTTTTTTTCTTTTAATAGTAGCTATCATTTATTGAATACATATTTGTACCTGGCACTATGCTGAGTACCTTTCATTTATTATCTCATTTATATTCATAGTTGCCCTGTCAGGTGAGGTAGGTGATATTATCCCAGCTTTTCAGAAGAGGCACCAAGGAACTTACTTGCTCAAAGTTACATCATTACTAAGTACTAGAATCTGCATTTGAGCCAAGAATGTTGGTCACGTAAGTCTGTGCTTTACTCCCTGTGTTTACTGCATTTGTATTGCTTATGCCCGTTACATAGTATTCAGTAAACATTTATTACATGTCTGGAAGAAATCTGTACAGGCTTTTTTTTTAGAATTTTTTTACTGTGCTTTAGATGAAGGTTCACAGAGCAAATTAGTTTCTCATTAAACAATTAATACACATATTGCTTTGTGACATTGGTTGCCAACCCCATAAATGTCAACACTCCCCTTCTTGTCCTTGGGTTCCCCATTACCAGCTTTCCTGTCCCTTCCTGCCTTCTTGTCCTTGCCCCTGGGCTGGTGTGCCCATTTAGTCTTGTTTTGTTTCATGGGCCTGTCTAATCTGTGACTGAAAGGTGAACCTCAGGAATGACTTCAGTACTAAGTTAAAAGGGTTTCCAGGGGCCATACTCTCAGGGTTTCTCCAGTCTCTGTCAGACTGGTAAATCTTTTTTTTTTTTTTTAATTTAGACTTTTGTTCTACGTTTTTCCTCTCACTTTTGTGATCCCTGTCAGAGCAGTCTGTGGTTGTAGCAGAGCACCATCTAGTTGTGCTGGACTCAGTCTGGTGGAGGCTGTGGTAGGTGTGGTCCATTAGTCCTTTGGACTAATCTTTCCCTTGTGTCTTTGGGTTTCTTCATTCTCCCTCGCTCCAGACAGGGTGGGACCAATGGGGTATCTTAGATAGCTGCTCACAAGCTTTTAAGACCCCAGACGCTACTCACTAAAGTAGGATGTAGAACATTTTCTATATAAACTATGTTATGCCCATTGAGCTAGATGTCCCCTGAGACCATGGTCTCCAGCCCTTAGCCCAGTAATTCTGTACCTCAGGGAGTTTGGATGTGTCTGTGAAGCTTCCATGACCTTGCCTTGGTCAAGTTGTGCTGACTTCTCCAGTATTGTGTACTGTCTTACCCTTCACCAAAGTTACCACTTATCTCTTGTATATTTAGTGTTTTTTCCTCCCCAACCCTCCCTTCCCTTGTAACCATCAAGATTGTTTCTTTCTCTGCGTAAACCTTTTCATGAATTTTTATAATAGTGGTCTCATACGGTATTTGTCTTTTTGTTACTGACTTATTTCAGTCAGCATAATGCCCCCATATTCATCCATGTTGTGGAATGTTTCGAAGATTCATCATTGTTCTTTATTATTGCGTAGTATTCCATTGAGTGTATGTACCATAGTTTGTTTATCCATTCGTCTGTTGATGGACGCTTAGATTGTTTCCATCTTTTTGCTATTGTCAATAATGCTGCAATGAACATGGGTGTGCATATGTTTTTTCATGTGACGGCTCTTATTTCTCTAGGATATATTTCTAGGAGTGGGATAGTTGAATCATATGGTATTTCTATTGCTAGCTTTTTAAGGAAGCACCATATCGTTTTACAGGCCTTATTTGTGTGACCTTTTTTGCTGCTTTGGATGTGCCTCTTCTTGGCTCAAAGGTCAAATTCTAGTTAGTATATTATCAAATCGTGGTAAGTTTGTCATCTGATGCTTAGGTTTCCACTTCTCCCGTAATAACTTGTGGTGGAAATAGGAAGATGAGAAGAGGCTGAGTTACAGTAGAAGAAAAGTTCTTTATCATCATAAAAAACAAAAACAAAAATACAGGATTTCTTTCCCAACTTTTTATTTAAATTTAAATATATAGAAAAGTTGACAGAATAGTGCAGTGAACCACCATATACCCTTCATCTAGATTCCTCAATTGCTAACATTTTGCTGTATTTGCTTTGCCTCAAATATATGTTGCATCATTTCCATCAACTATTTCAGGTAATCAAATAGATGTTTAGGTTTTGATATCATCTTGTTTAATACTAATTTATATTTACTTGTTATCCTATCAAGACTTTTTTTTTTTTTTGAAGAAGTTGTGATGACTGCTATTTTTCTCAGTGCATACATGGTGGTTGGACAGTGATATACAGAATAATTCAGTGTGCTAGTTGTACGTCATGGTTTGGTGCACACCTTCCCTTAGGTTTGATTTTCTACAACTGTTGCATTCCTTTCTGTCAGTTGTCCAGGATTGAGTTAAATACATCTTCTCTTTCATTGTAACCCCTCCCCCCACCAATCAATGAAGAAGGTATTTTACCCACATTTTCCTAACATAAATATCTCTCTCCAGATAGAGGGTAGAAGTCTCACTGGGCTGGGGAAGAAACGAAAGGGGGGTGTTTTGAAATGTGGTGAATTAAGAAGGACATAAAAAATTGATAAAGATAGGTCTGCCTGTTTTTATATTCTTTTACATAACGTGTTTAAAGGAATTTGCCTATAATTTGTCTTCAAATGCTGACATTTAACTCTTAGGCTATATAATTGTGCTGGCTTTTTCATGAGTAAAATTCATATTCTGTGTCCAGGCTAATATGTTCACCTACTATAAACATTACTGCCTATGGTAACAGCTAGAATAAAAAATTCTTTTTATGTATATATCGTACCTGGCAGAGAGTCCTAGGACCACCACAAATTATTCCTGTCTTTTGGAGCTTGCTGACAAAAACCATAAAAATGTAAAACTCGGCTAGTCTGACATGGGTTAAGTTGAATTTGAAAACCTCTTAGTTTAGTTAGACTACTGTTTATACCGTTGTTGTTGTTGTCTTTTAAGATATTGAATAGTCAGACAGGCTCTTCTAATTAATGTATTCTCTGAGCTTACTCACCTGTCGTCTTACTGAGAACCAGCTCCTGTTCTGTATAAGCCATCTCTGGTTCCTGTGTGTGTGTGTGTGTGTGTGTGTGTGTGTGTGTGTGTGTTAAAGGTTAATAATGAGAATAATGAAGTAATCGCTTATTTATGCAGTCATGATTGGCAAAACCTATTAGAACAGGAATCTGCCCAGAAGCAGTGATTGGAGTAAAATGTTAAGGAATACTGAAACCAGTCACCGTTTTTTTTTCTAAATTTTGTTCATTTGGTTGTTGTTGTTGAGAATATACACGGCAAAATGTATACCAATTCAACAGTTTCTACATGTACTGTTTAGTGGCACTGATTACATTCTTCAAGGTGTGCAACCTTTCTCACCCTCTTTTTCTGAGTTGTTAGTCCCTCATTAACATAAACTCACTGCCGCCTAAGGTTCCTATCTAGTCTTTCAAGTCGCTGTTGTCAATTTGATCCCATATAGGTAGTATTTAAGAGAGCATAATGCTCAAGGCAGACCTTTTTTTATTAGTTAACTAAAAACTTTGTTCGGTTTTAAGATGTCTTCAGGGAATATTTTTGGTTTAAGGTTTAAAGATTATCTCAGAGCAGTAGTTTCAGGGGTTCATCCACCCTCCATGACTCCAGAAGGTCTAGCGTGCATGAGAATTTGAAATTATGTTCTGTATTTTCTCCTCTTTTGATCAAGATTCTTCCATGGAATCTTTTATCAAATATTTAGTAGTGGTAGCTGGGCACCATCCAGTTCTTCTGGTCTCATCGCATGGAGGCAATTAGTGACATATTCCATATACTCCTCCTACTCCTGACTCCCTCTTCTCTGTTGTTCAGAGTGAATAGAGACCAGTTGTTGTGCCTTGGATGGCCGCTTGCAAGCTTTTAAGACCCCAGGCACTATGCAGTGAACTAGGAGGTAGAACGGAAGCACTAAACACGCTATCAAGCCAATTAACTGTGATGTCCCATGAAACTAAAACCCTAAACCTCCAGCCAAGGAACCAAATCCCATGAGGTGTTTGGTTGTACATAAGCAGCCTCAGAAGAAACCTTTTTTTGTCGTTGTTATAAATATATCTATCACACTATGCAGCTTTTCCCAATTCAACTTTTTACAGGTATACAACTTACTGACAGCAATTACAATTGGCTATGCAACCCTACCCTGAATCAGTGCAGTATCTCCATCATTGTTAACCCCCTCTTTCTCCCTCCCTCCTGTCCCTGGTAACCACTGATAAACTTCGGTCTCTATACACTTGTCTTTTTATATAAGTGAGGTCATACAGTATATGTCCTTTTGTGATTGGCTTATCTCACTCAGCATAATGTCTTCAAGCTCCATCCATACTGCAGCATGTATCAAGACTTCATTTCTCCTATTGGCTGAGTAGTATTCCATTTGTATGTATGTACTGTATTTTGTTTATTCATCTGTTGATGACTGTTTAGGCTGTTTCCAGCTTTTGGCTATTGTGAATAGTGCTGCAATGGGTATTAGTGTACAAGTCTCCTTTTGAGTCTCTGCTTCCAAGTCTCTTTGGTATATACCTAGGAGTGGAATTGCTGGGATATGGTAGTTCTAGTTTTAGTTTTTTGAGGAACCGCCATACTGTTTTCCACAACAGCTGTACCATTTTGCATACCCACCAGCAATGGATAAGGGGTTCAATTTCCCCACATCCTCATCAACATTTTTTATTGATTTATTTATTATCAGCCATCCTAGTGGGAGTGAAATGGTATCTCATTATGGTTTTGATTTGCATCTCTCTGATGGTTAATGATACTGAGCTTCTTTTCATGTATTTGGTGGCCATTTGAATGTCCTCTTTGGTGAAATGTCTGTTCAGGTCTTTTGCCCATTTTATGATTGGGTTATTTGTCTTTTTGTTAAGTTGTCGAAGTTTTATATATATATTGGTTATTAGAGATTCTTGTCAGATATATGGTTTCTGAAAAGATTCTCCCAGCAGGTAGCTTGTCTTCACTTTTTTTGTAAAATGTTTTTATGAATGGAAGTTTTTAATTTTCATGTGTTCTCTGTTATTTATTTTGTCTTTTTCTATTTGTGCTTTTGTTATTGTATTAGATAATCCATTGTTGAAAGCTAGACCTGACAGCATTGCCCCTGTTTGTTCTTCTAAGAATTTTATGGTTTTAGTTTGCACACTTAGGTCCTTAATCCATTTCGAATTTGTTTTTGTTTGTGTATGAGGCATGGATCCTGTTTCATTTTTCTGCATGTGAAAATCCAGTTTTCCCAGCACCATTTATTGAAAAGACTCTTCTTTCCCCGTCTAATAGACTTAGCACCCTTGTCAAAAATCAGTTGGCCATAGATGTGTGAGTTTATTTCTGGACTCTCAATTCTGTTCCATTGATCTACATATCTATTGTTATACCAATACCAGGCTGTTTTGATTACTATGGCTGCATAGTATGTTTTAAAATCAAGAAATGTGAGCCCTCCTACTTTGGTCTTCTCTTTCAATATCGTTTTAGCTATTCAGGGCCTCTTGCCATACCATATAAAGTTGAAGATTGGTTTCTCTATTTCTGTAAAGAAGGCTGTTGAAATTTTGATCAGTGTTGTGTTGAATCTATAGATTGCATTGGGTGGTATTGACATCTTAATAATACTAAGTCTTCCAATCCATGAACATGGAACATCTTTTCATTTATTTAAGTCTTCTTTAATCTGTTTCAGAAACCCTGGTGGTGTAGTGGTTAAGAGCTATGACTGCCGACCAAAAGGTCAGCAGTTCAGATCTACCAGGTGCTCCTTGGTAACCCTATGGGGCAGTTCTACTCTGTCCTAAAGGGTCGCTATGAGTTGGAATTGACTCGACAGCAGTGGGTTTAGTTTGGTTTTTTGGTTAATCTGTTTCAGCAGCGTTTTCCAGTTTTCATTATTTAAGTCCTTCACATCCCTGCTTAGGTTTATTCCTAGGTATTTTATTCTCTTAGTTGCTATTTTAAATGGAATTGTTTCTCTATCCCTTTCAGATTTCTCATTGTTGGTGTAGAGAAACCCGGCTGATTTTTGTTTGTTGACCTTGTACCCTGTAACTTCGCTAAATTCCACTATTAGCTCTAGAAGTTTTCTTGTGGATTCTTTGGAATTTTCTATATATAGGATCATATCATCTGTGAATAGAGATAATTTTACTTCTTCTTTTCCGATCTGTATACCTTTTATTTTTCTTATTGTTCTGGTTAGATCAGTCACCATTTTTGAAATTTAAGAAATACTACTCCCAACCTTCATCATGATGACTTGTTTTAAAATAAATAATCTCATTGGACAGTAATTCTTATATCAATAACGTATATATTAAGTAATAGGGAGGTTCAGAAATGATCTGAAGGAAAAAATAGGACCTCTGTGGGAAATTACCACAAGAAGTAGTATTCTATCAGACACCTGACCTGGGAGGCTAGATGACCTTCCAATTTAGTGCCTTCATCTTGAGCACTTTGCAAGTTTGGAGGAGCTGTGGGAGAGGATACCACAGGTTAGGTTGTTATGTTTTTCATCCATACGAACTGTAAAAAATGTGAGAAGTATATGGACAGAATATTCCCTGGTGTTGGTTTTATTAATGAAACGTTCACTTAACTGATGTTATGCAAAACAAAACAAACAAGACAGAAACATAATTATAATCTCTTTATGTTTATATAGTTAGAACTTTCTATGTGAATTAGGTAGCAATGATTCTTTCCAGAACAATGTCATCACTTCAACGCTGCATTTATTTTTTGTTAATATAACCACTTTACCCCCGCACCCGTCCAAAAAAAAAAACCCATTGCTATCAAGTTGATTCCAACTCCTAGAAACCCCAATAGGACAGAATACAACTGCCCCATAGGGTTTCCAAAGCTGTAATCTTTATGGAAGCAGATACCACATCTTTCTTCCATGGAGTGGCTGGTGGGTTCGAACTGCTGACGAACTGCCGACCTTTTGTTCAGCAGCCGAGCACTTAACCACTGGGCCACCAGGAGTACTTGTAACTGTTTTATTGAGGTATAATTTACATACCATAAAACTCACCCTTTTAAAGTGTACAATTCAGTGGTTTTGAGTATATTCACAAAGTTGTGAAACCATCACCACTGTCTAATTCCAGAACATTTTCTTTATATCACCCTCCCAGCACCAAAATTCATACCCATTAGCAATTACTCTCCATTTTCCCTCACCAAACCCTTGGCGATTGTTACTCTACTTTGTCTGCATGGATTTGCCTTTTGGACATAGCCTATAAGTGAAATCATACAATATGTGGCTTTTGTGTCTGGCTTCTTTCATTTAGCATAATATTTTTAGGGGTCATCCACTTTGCAGCATGTAACAGTACTTCAGTCTTTTTTACGGCCGAATAATATTCCATTGTCTAAGTAAACCACATTTTGTTTATCCATTTATCTGTTGATGGCCACTTGGGTTGTTCTTACTTTTTCACTATCATGAATAATGATGCTTTGAATATGCACATACAAGTTTTTGTGTGAACATATGTTTTCATTTTCTCAGGTATATAACTAGGATTGGAATTGCTAGGTCAATATGGTAATTCTGTGTTTAATTTTTTGCAGAACTGCTAAATTGTTTTCCAGAGTGGCAGCAACATTTTATATTCCCACCAGCAGTGTATGTTGTTGTTAGGTGCCGTCGAGTTGTTTCTGACTCTTAGCAACCCTATGTACAACAGAAGAAAACACTGCCTAGTCCTGCGCCATCTTCACAATTGTTGCTGTGTTTGAGCTGATTGTTGTAACCACCGTGTCAGTCCATCTTGTTGAGGGTCTTCCTCTTTTTCGCTGACCCTCTGCTTTACCAATCATGATGTCCTTCTCCAGGGACTGGTCCCTCCTGATTACATGATCAAAATGCATGAGAAAAACTCTTACCATCCTCCTCTTCTAAGGAGCATTCTGGCTGTACTTCTTCCAAGACAGATTTGTTCATTCTTCTGGCAGTCCATGGTATATTCGATATTCTTCGCCAACACCATTCCCATTCTTCGCAGTGTTATCTGTGATTTGTTATGATCCACATAGCTGAATGCCTTTGCATAGCTGGTAAAACATAGGTCAACGTTTTTTTAGTATTCTCTGCTTTAAGCCAAGATCCATCTGACATCAGCAGTGATATCCCTTGTTGCCCGTCCTTTTCTGAATCTGGCTTGAATTTCTAGCAGTTTCCTGTCAATATACTACTGCAACCATTTTTGAATGATCTTCAGCAAAATTGTACTTGCGTGTGAGATTAATGATATTGTTTGATGATTTGCATGTTCTTTTGGATCACCTTTCTCTAGAATGGTCACAGATATTTGGCAGTTGGCCAGGTAGCTGTCTTCCAAATTTCTTGGCATAGATGAGTGAGCACTTCCAGCGTTGCCTCTGCTTGTTGAAAAATCTCACTTGGTATTCTGTCAGTTCCTGGAGGCTTGTTTTTCTCCAGTGCCTTCAGGGCAACTTAGACTTCTTCTTTCAATACCATCAGTTGTTGGACATATGCTGCCTCCTGAAATGGTTGAACGTCAGCCAATTCTTTTTGGTACGTTGACTGTATATTTCTTCTATCTTGTTTTAATGCTTCTTGAGTCGTTCAGTATTTTGCCCATAGAATCCTTCAGTATAGCAACTCGAGACTTCAGTTTTTTCTTCAGTTCTTTCAGCTTGAGAAATGCCAAGCATGTTCTTCTCTTTTGGTTTTCTAACTCCAGGTCTTTGTGTATTTCATTATAATACTTTGTCTTTTTGAGCTACCCTTTGAAATATTCTTTTCAGTTCTTTTACTTCATCATTTCTTCCGTTCACTTTAGCTACTCTACGTTCAAGAGCAGGTTTCAGAGTCTCCTCTGACATTTATTTTGATCTTTTTTTTTTCTATCTCTTTAATTACCTTTTGTTTTCTTCCTGTATGATGTCCTTGATGTCTTCCCACAACTCTTCTGGTCTTCAGTCATTAGCGTTCAATGCGTCAAATCTATTCTTGAGATGGTCTCTAAATTCAGGTGGGATAAACTCAAGGCCGTACTTTTGCTCTCATGGACTTGTTTTAATTTTCTACAGCTTCAACTTGAACTTGTGTATGAGTGATTGATGGTCTGTTCTGCAGTTGGCCCCTGGCCTTGTTCTGACTGGTAATACTAAGCTTCCCCATCATCTCTTTCCACAGATGTAGTTGATTTGATTCCTGTGTGTTCTATCCGGCAAGGCCCACGTGTATAGTCGCCATTTATGTTGTTGAAAAAAGGTATAGCCAATGAATAAGTAATTGATCTTGCAAAATTCTATCATGTGATCTCCAGTGTCATTTCTCTCACCAAGGCCATATTTTCCAACTACTGATCCTTCCTGTGTTGTCAACTTTTGCATTCAACTCACTGGTAATTGTCATGCATCTTGCTTACATGTTTGATCAATTTCAGACTGCAGAAGTTGGTAAATATCTTCAGTTTCTTCATCTTTAGCATTAGTGGTTGGTGGGTAAATTTGAATAATAATCAGTGACTTAGTCATCTAGTGCTGCTATAACAGAAATACCACAGGTGGATGGCTTTAACAAACAGACATTTATTCTCTCACAATCTAACAGGCTGGAAGTCTGAATTAACGGCGTCAGCTCCAGGGGAAGCCTTTCTCTCTATCGACTCTGGAGGAAGTTCCTTGTCAGTAGTCTTCCCCTGGACTAGGAGCTTCTCTGCACAGGAATCCTGTGTCCGAAGGACGTGCTGTGCTCCCGGCGCTGCTTTCTTGGTGGTATGACGTCCCCATGTCTCTCTGCTCGTGTCTCTCTTCTATATCTCGAAAGAGATTGGCTTAGGACACAATCTAATCTTATAGATCTGATCAGCATAACTGCTGCTAATCCATCTCATTCACGTCATAGTGATAGGATTTACAACACATAGGAAAATCACACCAGATGACAAAATGGTGGTCAATCACACAGTACTGAGAATCATGGCCTAGCCTAATTGATACACATATTTTGGGGGGACACAGTTCAGTCCATGACAGTCATATTAACTGATCTTCCTTGTAGGCATATGGATGTAATCCTATCACTGACAGTGTTGTACTTCAGGATAGATCTTGAAATGTTCTTTTTAACGGTGAACACAATGCCATTCCTCTTCAGTTTGTCATTGCCAGCATAGTAGACCATATGATTGTCCGATTCAGAATGGCCAATACCAGTCCATTTCCACTCAGTAATGTGTAGGATATCGATCTTTTTATGTTCCATTTCAATTTTGACCGCTTCTAATTTTCCTAGGTTCATACTTTGTACATTCCACGTTCTGATTATTAATGGATGTTTGCAGCCGTTTCTTCTTATTTTGAGTCACGCCACATAAGCAAATGAAGATCCCAAAAGCTTTACGCCATCCACTTCGTTAAGGTTGACTCTGCTTTGAGGAGGCAGCTCTTCCTCGGTGATCTTCTGAGTGCCTTCCAACCTGACAGGCTCATCTTCCAGTACTATTGTCAGACAGTGTTTTTGCTGCTATTCATAAGGTTTTCACTGGCCAATTTTTTCAGAAATAGACCACCAGATCCTTCTTCCTAGTCTGTCTTAGTCTGGAAGCTCTGCTGAAACCTGTCCACCTTGGGTGACCCTGCTGGTATTTAAAATACTAGTGGCATAACTTCCAGCATCACAGCAACATGCAAGCCACCACAGTACAACAAACTGACAGATGAGTGGTGGTTAGCAGGCTAGAAGTCTGAATTCTGGATGCCAGTTCTAGTGGAAGACTTTCTCTCTCTGTCTGCTCTGG
The DNA here is from genome assembly GCF_000243295.1 of Trichechus manatus latirostris. Lineage (NCBI taxonomy): Eukaryota > Metazoa > Chordata > Mammalia > Sirenia > Trichechidae > Trichechus > Trichechus manatus. The sequence continues at coordinate 11,347,748 of NW_004444014.1, read as the reverse complement.
AGGAAGATCCTTGTCTCTTCTGAACTTCTGCTCCTGGGCGATCTTCATGTGGCTTGGCACCTCTCTATCCCCATCTCTGCTTCTCTTGATTGCTTTTTTAATCTGTTTTATATCTCAAAGAGGTTGACTGAAGACACACCCTACACTAATTTTGTCTCATTAACGTGACAAAGACACCCCATTCCCAAATGGGATTATAACCACAAATATAGATATTAGGATTTACAACACATAATTTTGGGGGGATACAATTCATAACATTCCACCATTTGACTCCCTAAAAATCATGTCCTTGCCGCATGCAAAACGCATTCACCCCATCACATCATCCCAAAAGTCTTAAATCAACTCCAATTCCAAAATCTCATCTTCTGAATCATCTAAATCAAATATATGGGTGAGACTTTAGGCATATTCCATCCTGGGGCAAAATTCTTCTTCATCTGTGAACCTATGAAATCTAAATTACGAGTTATCTATTTCTGAAGTATAGTGGTGGAACAAGTACAAGGTAGACATTTCCATTACAAACGGGAGAAATTGGAGGGAAAGAAGGGATAATGGGCAGCAGCAAGTCTAAAACCCAGCAGAACAATTTATATTAGTTCTTAACACTTGAAAATAATCATTTGTTCTCTGAGACCATCTAGGCAATGGCCCTGCCCTCCAGGCTCTGGGAGTTGGTCATGCTCTCTGCATTCTGGTTGGAGGCCCCTCAGCCCTGGGCTTCAGCTCTGCCTTCCAGGCCCACTGGGATGGCAACTCTGCTACCTTGGCTTTGGGAGGCCCTATTTTCCTAGTACATCTGAGTGGCAACCTCACCCCCTTGGCCCTGGCAGGCCCTGTTTTCTGCCCCTTGGGTTTGGCAGCCCTGCTCCCTAAGCTTTGGGTGGCAGTGCTATCCCCTTGGCACACCTTTACTGCAGCCCCACACTCCAGAACAGAGTTGGTGAAGATCGTACTCTTTGGAATCTAGGAGGCTGTGGCCCCACGCTTTAAAACTGAGAAGGCCCTGCTTTCTGTGCTCCTTCCAGCAGTTCTACTGATCTCCTGAGCTGCTCCAGGGATGGTCTTTTCTTTTCATAGAGGACAACAGTTGTAGCTTGTTTGGCCTGTTTCCTGCCTGTAGCATTCCAAGAGGCAGACGGCATTCTTTTCCTTTTGTCCTTTGTCTGTACCCTTTGGTCTAAGCTGATGCGTTTTGTGCTATGGTAGTTGCTTAGATCCATTAATCACAGGTTTAATCTGTTTAACAAAAGATTGTGTAGGTATGTCCCTGGTGAAAATTCTAGGACACACGTCCTTAGTTTGTACAACAGAATTTTCCAAATCATTAAGTTTTGTTTTCCTTTTACACAATTCATTTTTAAGTCCATCTCTTTCCTCTCACATTTTACTATAAGCAGCAAGGAAAAACCACGTGGCCCCTTTGAGATCTTGCTTAGAAATCTCATCAGCCAGATATCCAAGGTCATCACTTACAAGTTCTACCTTCCACCAAACAATTGAACGTAATTCAGGCAAGTTCTTTGCCACTGCATAAGAAGCAGTCGCCCTTGTCCAATCTTATGTTCATCATTTTCTTTTAAAGCCTCACCAGAAGACATTTAACATCCACATTCCTAGCAACTTTCTGTTGCTGGCACCGTAGATATTCTCTAATATGGTAGAGACTTTCTCTTAGGCTCTCCTCACTTCCTTCTGAGCTCTCACCAGGACTGGCATGTTAAAACTCTTCTAGCCTGTACTCATTAGCCAATTCCAAAACCACTTCCACATTTTAGGTATCTGTTAGAGTTGCATCCTACTCTTCCGGGACCAAATTCTGTCTTAGTTATCTAGTGCTACTATAACAGAAATACATCAAATGCATGGCTTTAACAGACAGAAATATGTTTTCTCAGTTTAGAAGGCTAGAAGTCTGAACTCAGGGTGCTGGCTCTAGGGGAAGGCTTTCTCTTTTGGCTCTAGAGGAAGGTCCTTGTTTCTTCTGAACTTCTGCTCCTGGGTGAACTTCATGTGGCTTGGCATCTCTCTTCCCCCATCTCTGCTTCTCTCGCTTGCTTGTTTAATCTCTTTTATATCTCAAAAGAGATTGATTTAAGACAGACCCTATACTCATCCTGTCCATTAACATAACAAAAGAACCCATTTCCAAATGAGATTATAACCACAGGTGATTTACAACACATATTTTTGGGGGACACAGTTCAATCCATACCATCCGTCCAACATCATTCTTTTGCATGTCACTGCATGTATTTTTATTGCGATAAAATATGCATAATATGAAATTTGCCATTTTAACCATTTTCAAGTGTATAATCTCGTTGCACTAATCACACAATATTTTTTATCCAAATGTTTTAATCATCACCACTGTTTGTTTCCAAAACTTTGTCATCACTCCACGCGGAAACTCTACATCAGTTAGGTACTCCACATCCCTGTTCCCATCTCCCCCTCAGCCTCTGATAACTACTAATATGCTTTTTTTTCTTTCCGGATTTGCCTATTCTGGATATTTCATATACGCGGAATCATACAATATGTGACTTTTTGTGTCTGGCTTCTTTCACTTAGCATAATGTTTTCAAGGTTCATCCATGTTCTAGCATGTATCAGAACTTCATTTCTCTTTATGGCTGAGCAATATTCCATTGTGTATATATACACAACAATTTGTCCATTCATTTGTTGATGGACATTTGAGTTGTTTCCACCTTTGTGCTATTGTGGATAATATTACAATGAACATTGGTGTAAAAGTATCTGTTTAAGTACCTGCTATCACTTCTTTTGGGTATTGCCATGGATTGAATTGTGTCCCCCAAAAATATGTGTATCAATTAGGCTTGGCCATGATTCCCAGTATTGTGTGATTGTCCACCATTTTGTCATCTGATGTAATTTTCCTATGTGTTGTAAATCCTATCACTATGATGTGAATGAGATGGATTAGTGGCAGTTATGTTCATGAAATCTACAAGATTAGATTGTGTCTTCAGGCAATCTCTTTTGAGATATAAAAGAGAGAAGCAAGCAGAGATACAGGGGGACCTCATACCACCAAGAGAGCAGAGCAGAGAACAGAATGCATCTTTTGGACCCAAGATTCCTGCATAGAGAAGCTCCTAGACCAAGGGAAGATTGATGACAAGGACCTTCCTCCAGAGCAGACAGAGAAAGAAAGCTTTCCCCTGGAGCTGGCCCCCTGAATTTGGACTTCTAGCCTACTAGACTGTGAGAGAATAAGTCTGTTTGTTAAAGCCACCCACTTGTGGTATTTTTGTTACAGCAGCACTAGATGACTAAGACAGTTATATACCTTGGAGTGGAATTGCTGGGTCGTATGGTAATTCTATACAGCCCTGGTAGCACAGTGGTTAAGAGCTCAGCTGTTAACCAAAAGGTTGGCAGTTTGAATCCACCAGCTGCTGCTTGGAAACTCCATGGATCAGTTCTACTCTGTCCTGTAGTTTCACTATGAGTCGGAATCGACTCTATGGCAACTGTTTTTTTTTTTTTTTTTTTTTAAATAATAATTCTGTGTTTAACTTTTTTAGGAACCACCAAACTGTTTTCACAGCAGCTGCACCATTTTACAATCCCACCAGCAATGGATGAAGGTTTTAATTTCTCCACGTATATGATTTCCAAATATTTTCTCCCATTCTATTGGTTGTCTTTTCATTTTCTTGATGTCTTTTGATGCACAAAAGTTTTTTATTTTGATGTTTGTTTTTCTTTTATTCCTCATGATTTTGGTATCTAAGAATCCATTGCCAAATACAAGGTTCTGAAGATTTATCCCTGTGTTTTCTTCTAAGAGTTTTATGGTTTTAGCTCTTATATTTAGGTTGTTGATCTATTTTGAGTTAATTTTCATATATGGTCCTTACGTTTGTTGTTATTTCTTCAGATTTAAAGATTTGAGAGAGAAATTTAGATGATCATTGCTATTGTCTTTGTGAATTAATTTTTCACAGTTCTTTTTGGGATACATATGCTGTGTTCATCTGAAGAGTTTACACCCACCTGTTCTCTCACCAAATATGGTTGCATTTCTTTCCCTATTTTGTGTATTGGAATCTGAAAAGCAGTACTGATAGATGCAGTATGAATCAGTTTTTACAGTTTTTTCCCTTAATTTGCAATCTCACCTCTTCAGCTACAATATAGAGAATGCCAAGAACTTTTAAGCCTCTATCAGAAATATCTATCAGAACAGCAGGAGAAGCTCACCATGTCACTCTCAGAACTTGGTGCTGCTAAAATGCAAGAGCAACAGGTAAGCATCTTTACTCGTAACTGTTCTCTAATGCATCAGCAAGATGTGAGAAGAGTCATTTTCCTTTTCCTTTGTCTCAGAGTATATTGTTTAAAACATGTAAATATAGCATGTGATTGAGTTGGTGTCTTTGACCTCTGTCTTTCCTTTTCCTTTTCCTGTTCCTGGGGCCAGAAGTCAGGAATGATCACTTGAAGCAGGCTGTGGGTCAGTGGGGAAGCTCCTGGTTGTATGAAAGCACAGCAGGAATGGTAAAGAGAACTCAATGCTCTGTTGCTTAGTGAAGAAAATCAGATATGCTGCTTGTTATTCAGTGTCCTTATGGAAAACATTAATAAACCTTTCCTAACTAATGTTTACTTTTTTAGAAGAGTGAAAATGAAAATTGGAATATTTTCCGTGATTATATGTGTGTATATATGTATTAATCACACAAATATATGAGTCTTTATATATCAACATTTATATACATATCATCAAATGGTATTTATTATAAAGCTAAATGAATGTACAGAACCACACCATTTATGATATGAAAAAAGATACTTCTTGCCCCCTAACAGCTGATATTTGTTGTGTTTTTCATATCCATATGGATTTAAATCTTTAAGTAGATTAAGATAAGCTTTCTATATTAAAACATTGTTGAAAGAACTGAGTAGAGTCAAAGTCTTTCATAGGAAGTGCCAAAATATGACACTTCCTCTCCTCCTTTTTGAAATGGTATCAGTTCTTAAGATCAGACTTTAGGGGTTTTTGCAACCCTTCTAAAGGATACCATTGCTGTTCAGACTAGAGACAACTGTCTCAGACAGGTTAAGAATTTTGGCCAAGGGCTCTCCAGCTTTGAACCTGAAGTTTGGAAAAGTAATAATAATAATTTTCTGAAGTCACAAAATTTTCAAGAAATGGCCAAAGTATGGCCATTTTTTTGTCTTTTTTAAACTAAGTTTTATAAATAACATCTGATAACTCCGTGTATATAAAAACTAAACTCCAACAGCTGCAAGGAGTTGTCCGTAAGTTTACAAGAAAGGGCTTTTTTAAAAAAATTTTTTAAACTAGCGAAGTTTCTTTTACACTTTCTACCCTTTTCCATTGATAGGGTCAGATGTTGTTCTTGCATTTTTTTTTTTTTGGTTTTGTTTTTTTATAAAAAGATAGTTTTATAAATACTCTGCAGCTCTTTTTGTTTTTCCTTTAGCTTTTAAACATATAATTTAATAACTTTGTAAAGGAACTTATTTTCTCTTTTAAGTAAAGAGCTGTTTAACCACACAAATAGATCATGTAAACAGTGACACAGGACCCATGGCAAGGATACACTGGACACACCCTTCACAGACTCGCACAACCAGTGATTTTGATCTTGTTCAGTGCATTGCGTTAGGTTGGAGAGCTGCACCCTGTTTATCTATATTGTCGTTTGAAATATTTTCTTTCGTTCTGTTTTTTGAAAAGCTAGATTGTACAATGAGAGGGAAGAAAGTGGCAGCTTATTTTTAATTGTTTATATGAGTTTTACTTGCCACTTTGGAAACGGTCAGGTAGTTTTTAATGTGGTCTTTGCCCATTGCTCTTTTGGTCAGGCTAGAGAAAATGGTAGCTTGAAGATCATGTTTTTGATGTTTGTTTTTGCATTCCCGCTTCCCTCTGCGTGACATAGTTGTATTTAGAGGGCATACAACTGAAGGGCAACCCACTTTGCAAGGACATGGGAAGTGAGTGGGAGGGGCCTTCCAATTGCCAGTATAAATGCAGTCTTACATCCTTAAGGATACAGACTTGAGAAGTAGTCACCAGGGGACTCTATAGACATGTAGATAAAAAGGCCTAACTTCTTCTATTTACTTTTGAAAATGGGAAAAAACAAAACTTTGTTAGGTGTTAGTATTTTATGTTTAAGCTGGTGATTTCTTGGAGGTTTCACTAGAGCCCGATCATAGTTAAAACTGCTTCCCTTAACCTTAACCTTGAAGGGAAAAACTAAAAAAATAACAAGTACTAGAATGAAAATACTGCAAGTGTATGGGAAGAGTATACCCTCAAAAAGAGGACTACTTTTGAATTTTTGTTTTGACTTAATCCTGAGAAAATTTTAAAACCATGTTTTCAGGAAGTATTTAGTGGTCAGGGTTTGGATTATGTCTTATATACATTGAACATGAAACTGAGAATTGAAAGCTGCTTGTAGGCTCTGCCATTTGAATCTAGAGAGGGAAAATAAATTTCATTTTGGATACAAAGTGGAGAGAGTCACCTTGTTTCCCAAGATGTCTGGTTTGTTCTTTGTGACAGATTTCTCTAAGCTGAGCAAAGGAAAAGCACCTTCTCTTCTTTCCTCATGGGAAGTGGGTAAATTTAGTTGATAGGCCACTTCTTGGCAGGAAGGACATCTTTGTGAAGACTCTGAACCTGAATGGGTAAACTGACGTCATTCTCTTTGCCTTCCCCCATTTACCCTGTAGTGAAGATAAGCGTCCTCTTTATGTGCTCACAAATAGATTGTGCCCATCTCTGTCATAGTACCTTTCTTGTTTTGTAAAAATTGTTTATTCATCCGTTTCCCTCATCAAGCTTTTGTAAGAACAGGCATCATTTCTGCTCTTCTGCTCTTCTGACCTTATAAAAGGCCTGGTGCAGAAACTTTTCCACTTTTTCCATAATTACTTGTCCCCTGTTTCCTAATGTAGGTCTAGGTTAAAAGCTGACTAGGTACCCAAAATATGCTAAAGATAAGTTATTGCTGATTATATGTTATAATGCCTCTTGGTGCTTTCTGTCACTAGTCTCAGTAGTTTTATTAAAAGAGTTTTTGTACTGCTTAGGGCCACAGAGTTTTGGGATCACTTTCTGTTCTGTGACTGTTTTTGTACGTTCATTTGGTTAAATATGTTTGGTTAACTATCATATATAGACATGTAATAAATCTCCTTACCATTTTAATTCTAATTTTATTTTACATGTTTAAATATGTATTTGGTGTGTAGTATGTGTTTTACTTCTGTAATACTAAGCTATCTTCAAGTTGTAGATACTACTTTGTTATAAGAAGCCCTAGGTTTTATTGGCACTACAGAAGCTTCACCATACTGTCCAGAGGTATTCTAAGTGACAAACTAAATCAAAGAAGATATCATGCTCTTTGGATATCTGTAATATAATGTCTGGCTCAAGTGTGCTACTAAGCTCACAGAAAAAAAGTTTGTGCTTTCATAGGACTTATAGGACTAGTCACATTAAGTTTGATACTGAGTTGTGATTTAAAGGAGAAGATTCCATAACATAAAATATCAATTTTATTGACATTAGCCTTTTCATATTCAGCCTACATCCTGCAGTGACTCTGATCTCTTCGCTTCATTCAATCCCTTATGTACATATGTATGATATATTGATTTACTGTTTTCCAATTATTTGTCACCCTCCCTGTAAGTTGATTATGTCTCCCTACCTGTTGCCATGTGATCTTTGTGCCTTCCTATTGGAGGAGTTCATTTTCCCACCACATTAACGTCAGATGGGTTAGCCAAATCACTGGTTCTGTTTAGTAAGCAGAAATTGTATATGGCACATGCCAGTATGAAGCTTTAGAGCCATTTCCTTTTTCAGCCATGCTGTTTTCTCTTTACTATGAAAATGACGTATCCCAAATAGGAACTGCTCCTCCAGCTTGGACCCTAGAAAGAACAATGTGGAACAGAGCCTCAGCCAACTTATAATGTGCATGAAAAACTTTTGTTGTTGAAAGCCACAGATATATTGAGTCATTTGCTCTAGCTAACCTAATCTCTCCAATGAAATTAAAAACTTATTTTTGGACAGGACCAGTCCTTATTTATGTTTTTTGTTTTGTTTTTTTTTAAATCTCCAAACAAAAAAAGTCGAACTCATTGCCTTAGAGTCATTTCTGACCCATAGGGACCCTATAGCGGCCCTGTAGGATAGAGTAGAGCTGCCTCATAGGGTTTCCAAGGAGCAACTGGTAGATCTGAATTGCTGAACTTTTGGTTAGCAGCCAAACACTTAACCACTGTGCCACCAGGGCTCCATTTTTTATCTCTACACACCTAATTTGAGAATTCCCCTTTATAGCATACAGTTTCCTCAGTATTCTCAGTTCTGAAGTGGATATAATAATACCTACCTCATGGAGTTATTATGAAGATTAAATGAAATTATGTATTAAATAAGATCCACGAGTTGCACTATGTGCAGACCTTGGGGTTTAGAAGCTTACTCACTAGATAATTTGTTTTTTTCTGCCCCTTTAACACACACACACACACAAACACACACACAGACGGCTTAAAACAGTCATTAAACGTTTGTGTCTTGGGGATCAAACTTCTAGAATGTCGAAGTCAGGAGTCTGGCAAATCCTTTTTCCAAAACAATGCTAAAGCTAGACAATTTTGTCAAAAGCAATGATTTCAAGAGACTGGAAATCAACCAAAGGCGTACAACAAATTGGAAAGCATCTGTTCAAGAAAAGCAACTGAACCTTAGGTAAAAACAGAGGGAGCCTGTGGTGTATTTGCCTGGGACTGCTTCCATTCCTACCTCCATCTCTATTCATGCATTAGTTTCACCAGGGTGGAGCAAGCTGTAAAATGTAGCAACTTCACTGCAAAGGGAGATCCTTTGATTTGGAGCAGAGCACAGAGATAACCCATGCTCCTGAGCATTGTCTAAGACAGTACCAGTCTTGGCAACAAGAGGGTAGTCAGCATCACAGCTGACTTGAGATTGCCATCTGGTCAGGGCAAGCATCATATTAGCAGGCTAGCCAGAAATTTAACAGAGAGATTGGGGGAATGAAACAGCCATACTGGGCCTTGATAAGCTTCCACATATTTTTGGCTTTCTGGAAGGCTTCATACATGCTTAGAGCTGCACACACATGCAGGAGACACCAGAGAGTGTGCTAACTAACCACACATCCCCGGTTTAATGTGAGTCCTGGTACACATGGAAAGGAGACAAGAGAGGGCCTGATGGAAAATAAAAGCTGGAACAAGTATGTGAACTGTCTGAACTTTGATTGTGTTCTCCAACCAACACTTTCTTCTCCAGTCAGCAAAGAGTGAAAGGTTTACTGGTTCATGTGTTTGAGCACTGCCTCTGTCCAAACATCGGCTGACCAATGAACTACATAGGAGTGGCCAGTCTTAAAAAAAAATTAGGATTAAAAAAAAAGAAAGAAAACTCAGCAGGAAAATTAGTGGCCATACACCATGGGGGAGACAGACTCCACAGAATTAGTCTAGAGAAGTCACTAAACAAACAAAAAACAGCATCAACAACAATCCAGGGAGGGGAATCAGAATCTAAAGTTACTACAATATATTATTTCAAATATCCAGTTATCAACAACAATAGCAACAATGTTAAAAAAAAAAAAAAAAAACAGAAAAGCGTAAACCGAGGAGTTCAGATGTTGGATTTACAAAGACTTCAAAGTAGACATTGTAAATATGGTCAAAGAACTAAAGAAAATAATCTTAAAGAAGTAAAGTATGACTACAATAATTCATCAAATAGAGAAATCTCAATAAAGAAATAGAGTTAAGAATGTAGAACAGAATTCTAACTCACAAAAAAAGACCAGATTTACTGGCCTGAAAGACTGGAGAAACCCTGAGAGTATGGCCCCTGGACACCCTTTTAGCTTAGTGGTGAAGTCCCTCCCAAAGTTCACCATTCAGCCAGGGACTGGATAGCCTCATAAAACAAAACAGGACTAATGAGGCACAGCAGTCCAGAGACAAGGACTAGAAGGCAGGAGGGGACAGGAAAGCTGGTGATAGGGAACCCAAGGTTGAGAAGGGACAGTGTTGACAGGTCATGGGGTTGTTAACCATTGTCATAGGGCAATATGTGTACTAAGTGTTTAATGAGAAACTATTTGTTCTGCAAACCTTCACCTAAGGTCAAAAAAAAAAAAAAAAAAACTATGTGAGATCAGATTGACAACAGCAACTCAAAAGGTTTTATGGGAAGCCTAGGGGGCAGTGAGTTGAAGATAATGGTGATGGAATAATTTGGAAAAGGATAGTGAGAATAGCAGCACAACTGGAAGAATGTAATCGCTGTCACTGAATTCTACATGTAGAAACTTTCAAAATGGTGTAACTTTGGCTATGTATATTTTCACCAAAAAAAGTGTCCTCAGGGTCGAGAAGGGAGAGTGTTGACATGTTGTGGGGTTGTTAACCAATGTCATAAAATAATACCTGTACTGACTGTTTAATGAGAAGCTATTCTGTAAACCTTCATCCATAAAGTACAATAAAAAAAATTAAAAAAGAAATAGAAGTTAAAAGAAAAACCCTAATGCAAATTCTGGAGTTGAAAGTACAATAAATGAAATGAAAAATTCACTAGAGGGGCTCAACAGCACATTGGAGAGTCCATATTTGAGTTTGCTGAAGAATTGGTGAACTTGAAGATAAATAATTATTTAGTGCCATCTTACAAGTCTCATGATAGTTGAAAACCAAATCAACATTATAGACATGTATTTATTATTATCTTAATGTTAATTGTTTCAAATTGATTGATAATTGGCTCTCATATTTCACTAATATTTTTCAAACCAAAAAAATATTATTCAGTGCAATCTAGTCATTAATACCTGGTTATTGACTTGAAGAAATTTTTTTCTGTTAGTAGGTTATAGATTCAAAATGAAATGTGAAAAGTGTTAAGCTGATAATGTAATACTAATTTCATGACACTCTATGTGTTCTCTGCATTAGATATGATTGGGACACAATAGTTAAAGTATATTCAACAATTTATGGTCTTTTTTTGGGGGGACCAAGGTCATTTGCCCTTGTATCTGACTATTCGACATTGGTTCTCAATCCTAAGCCTCAGAAAGCTGTTTATTGTGTTCATTTATTTCAAGTGTATTTTGGCTTTAAGGTTGTAGCATGTGTCTTAGGGTGTCATGTAATAAGAAAGAGATTCTAGTACTAAGAAGATTGTCTCAGCCAAAGTATGAATGAATTTTCTCTCTCAAAGTCATGATTTGGAAGCATTTCTCTATGGCCAGTGTTCTGATCCTTGAGTTGACAGTGATACACAAATGGTCACATTAGTGATACTGGATTTTGTAGAGTTAGCATCAGTCCGCTGAGATTAGAAGTCTGAATGCAGAAGAGAAAGAACTTGGTCATTTTTTTATATTACATTGATACAGTCACTGCTATCCATTGGTATTCTGCAGAGGTAAGTTGTTGATCAAAGGACCAAGGGACCAGCTGGGAAAAGTCCTAAATACCTTGTTCCCTGTTCTGGATGGGAATACTGGCATTAATATATCAGTCATTACTGACAAAGCAATTTGACCAGTATCCTTCAGATTAACAGGTAGTATCTCAGAAAATGTAGTGTTTGATTGTGCTTTGTATTTATAGAGTCAAAAACTCTCATTACTTATCTTCCTTTCTTCGAATATCTGTTGTTAATTAAATTAAATTTCAAACACTTCTGCAGTCTGATTTTTATAGTCCTTATTAGTGCCACCAACCGTCTGTCAGTTTGTCATAGTGTGATGACTTGCATATTGCTACAGTGTTGGAAGCTATGCCACCAGTATTTCAAATACCAGCAGGGTCACCCATGGTGGACAGGTTTCACCGGAGCTTTTAGACTAAGACAGACTAGGAAGAAAGGCCTGGCAATCTACTTCCAAAAATTAGACAATGAAAACCTTATGGATAGCAGCAGAACATTGTCTGATAAAGTGCTGGAAGATGAGCCCCTTAGGTTGGAAGGGACTCAGAATATGACTGGAAAAGAGCTCTCTCGTAAAAATAGAGTTGACCTTCAGGAACTTCATTTGCTGATGTGGCACAACTCAAAATGAGAAGTAGCAGCTGCAAACATCCATTACTAATGGGATGTACTAATCAAGGAAAATTGGAAAGCAACAAAAATGAAATGGAACACTTGAAGTTCAGTATTGTAGGCACTGGTATTTTGAATCCAAATGCATTTTGAATCCAACAATCATATGGTCTGCTATGCTGAGAACAACAAATTCAAGAGGAACAGTGTAAAATACGTCATTAAAAGGGACATTTCAAGATCTATACTAAAGTACAACATGATCAGTGATAGGTTAATATCACACACCTACAAAGAAGACCTGTTAACTGGACTGGTTATTATTCAAAATTATGCACCAACCACAAATGTGAAAGGTGAAGAATTTGAAATTTTTTATGAACTGTTACAGTCTGAAATTGATCAAACAGGCAATCAAGATATATTGATAATTACTGGTGATTGGAATGTAAAAGTTAGAAACAAAGAGGAAAGATCAGTAGTTGGAAAAATATGACCTGGGTGATAGAAATAATGCCAGAGATCATATGATAGAATACTTCAAGACCAATGGTTTATTCATCAGAAATACTTTTTTCAGCAACACAGTTGATGATTGTACACATGGAGCTCACTGGACCAATTACAAATTGATATAATCAAATTAACTAAATCTGTGGAAAGAGATAATGGAGCCCAATATCATCAGTCAAGACAAAGCCAGTGGCCAACTGCAGAACAGACCATCAATTCCTTGTGTACAAGTTCAAGTTGAAGCTGAAGAAATCAAAGCAAGTCTACAAGAGCCAAAGTACAACCTTGAATACATCCCATCTGAATTTAGAGACTTTCTCAAGAATACATTTGACACACTGAACACTAATGACCAAAGCACAGAAGCGTTGCAGGAAGACATCAAGAATATCATACATGAAGAATATGAAAGGTCATTAAAAAGACAGGAAAAAAGAAAAGACCAAAATGGATGTCAGAAGAAGCTCTGAAATTTGCTCTTAAGTGCAGAGTAGCTAAAGTGAATGGAAGAAATGATGAAGTAAAAGAATTGATTTCAAAGGGATGCTTGAGAAGACAAGGTAAAGTATTATAATGAAATGTGCAAAGACCTGGCGTTAGAAAACCAAAAGGGAAGAACACAGTTGATATTTCTGAAGTTGACAGAACTGAAGAGAAAATTCAAAGTCTTGAGTTGCATTACTGAAGGATTCTATGGGCAAAAAATTGAACAATGCAGCAAACATCAAAAGAAGGTGGAAGGAATACACAGAGTCACTGTACCAAAAAGAATTGGTTGGCAGTCAACTATTTCAGGAGGTGACATATTATGAAGAACAACTGGTACCAAAGAGAGAAGTTCTCAAGCACATGTGGAATATTCTTCAGAATAGACCATCTGTTAGATTACAAAACAATGTTCAATAAATTTAAAAGGTTTGAAATCATACAAAGAAAATTCTCTGACAACAATGGAATAAAACTAAAAAGAACAATAGAAGAAACTTCTGGAAATTCATTAATATGTGAAAATTGAACAACACTCCTGTATAATCCGTGGGTCTAAGAAGAAATCAGAAGATAAATTAGCAAATACTTTGAGATGAATAGAAATGAAAACAATATGCAAAACATTATGGGATCCAGCTAAGCAGTGCTTACAGAGAAATTTATAGTTGTAAATATCTCTATTAAAAATGAAGGAAGATTTCAAATTAATAAACTAACCTTCCATCTCATGAAACTAGAAAAAATAAACCAAACTAAACACAGAATCAGCACAAGGAAGGAAATAGTAAACATTAGATGGAAATGAATGAAATAGAGAATAGAAAACATTGCAGAAAATTGTTGTTGTGTGCCGTCAAGTTGATTCCGACTTATAGCAACCCTATATGACAAAGTAGTACTGCCCCAGAGGGTTTCCTAGGCTGTAGTCTTTATAGGAGCAGATTGCCAAGTCTTTTGACGTATGGAGCAGCTGGTGGGTTTGAACTGCAAACTTTTCGGTTAGCAACCGAGCACTTAACTGTGTGCCACTAGGGCTCCTTTACAGAAAATTAACAAAACGAAAAGTTGCTTCTTTCAAAAGACCAATGAAATTGACAAACCTTTAGCTAGCCTGAGCAAGAAAAAAAGAAGACTCAAATTGCTGAAATAAGGAATGGAAGAGGTGACATTACTACTGATCATGTAGAAATAAGTTTGTGAGGAGATACTGTAAACAATTGTATAAGAACATATTTTAAAATCTAGTGAAATAGACAAGTTCTTAGAAAGACACAAACTAAAACTGACTCAAGAAGAAATTAAGAAGTTCAGTAGACCTATTACAAGTAAAGATACTGATTTAGTAATCAAAAAATTGTCCCACGAAGAGCTCGGGACCAGATGCCTTTGCTGAGGAATTATGCAAAACTTTAAAGAAGAATTAACCACAATCTCTCACAAAATATTTTTAAAAATAGAAGAGGAAGGAACACTTATCAGCTCATTCTAGGAGGCCAGTATTACCCTGATACCAAAACCAGACAAAATTATCACAAGAAAAGAAAACTACAGGCCAATATTTCTTATGAATATAGACACAAAAATTCTCAACAAAAATACTAATAAGCCAAATCTAGTAATCAAGTGAGATTCTTCCCAGGAATGCAAGTTTGGTTTAAGATCCAAAAATCAATTAATGTAATACATCATATCAGTAGAATAAAGGACAAAAACCACATGATTATCTTAGTAAATGCAGAAAAGGCGTTTTACAAAATCTAGCTCTTTCATGATAAACACTCAACTTGGAATGAAGAGAACTTCTTCAACTTTATAAAGGCCATCTAACCAAAAGCCCACAGATAGCATCATACTTAGTGATGAAAAACTAAATGTAATGAATGATGCTGCTGTGTACATTATTGATAAATAAATTCAATTGTATTTCTATACATTATCAATGAACACTCTGAAAATGACATAATATCTAAAAGGTAGAGACAACCCAAATGTCCATCAATTGATTAATGTATAAACAAAATGTGGTATATCCATACAATGCTATATTCAGTAATAAAACGGAATAAAGTACTGATACATGCTACAACATGGATGAATCTTGAAAACATGTCATTTGAAATAAACCAGACACAAAAGTCTACATATTGTATGATTCCATTTCTATGAAATGTCAAAATAGTCAAATCCATAGATACAAAAAGTAAATTAGTGGTTGCCAGAGACTCAAATAAGGAAGACCGAAGAAGAATTGATGCCTTTGAATTATAGTTTTAGCAAAGAATATTGAATATACCGTGGACTTCCAGAAGAACCAACAAATCTGTCTTGGAAAAAGTACAGCCAGAGTGCTCCTTAGAAGCAAGGATGACGAGACTTCATCTCACATAGTTTGGACATGTTATCAGGAGGGACCAGTCCCTGGAGAAGGACATCATGCTGGGTAAAGTAGAGGGTCAGTGAAAAAGAGGAAGACCCTCAACGAGATGGATTGACACAGTGGCTGCAACAATGGGCTCAAACACAGCAACGATTATGAGGATGGCACAGGACTGGGCAGTGTTTTGTTCTGTTGTACATAGGATCGCTGTGAGACAGAACCGACTCAACGGCACCTAACAGCAACAACAAAGACAGGCAACATGGGGAAATGAGGAGTGACTGCTAATGTGCATGGAGTTTCTTTTGTGGGTGATGAAATGTTCTGTATTTAAATAGTGGTGATGGGTGCACAATTTTGTGAATGTGCTAATCTCTGAATTATACACCTTTAAATGGTGAATTTTATGTTACATGAATTATATGTCAATAAAATATTGTGTGAGAAAAACTAAATCATTGAGAGCAGTTCCGATTTTAATCTTGATGCCATAACTCTCAGTGTCTCTGATCTCTTGTTCTACTTTTTAAAACCAAATCTTGCTGGCCAAATCTAACTTATTATTTTAACATAATAGAGTGCACACCTTTATTTATTTTTTTAAATGTTATTTGTTTCATATTTGTCACACACTTGCCTTTTGAAGATAGTACTCCTCTTTTTGAAATGTTTAAGGAACATTTACTGTTGTCTATTTGGCTGAATCCCAGTATGAATGAAGATTAAAGAGAAATAGCTCTTAAGAAGAAGATTCAATTTGAAGATTGTTTGAATCACTACATAGATTTAATTGTTTTAAGACTGTGCAAAGGGGAGGATCTGTGAAACAACTTTAATTCCTTTCTTGGAAGACAGACACAATGATATGAATTAAGTGACTAGCTTTAATCAGCATCTATTCAAAGTTACTATCTTATGATTCTCTGGGTTTTATTATCGTTTTAAGTACATAACTTTTTTACAATAAATTCATCGCCTTGAAGCTGAATAGAAATTTGTTTACCTTCCACTAACTCATATAAAACACATTTAAGTATTAAGTAACTACTAAAATGGGCTTTAAAATAGACTCACATAGATGTGAATCTTTTGGGCAGCTCTTGTTCAAAGCAAGGGAGGTGATCTTCTCTACAATAGGCTTCTTCCTTGATGTTAATGGAAAATATAATTTGAATTAAAATGATAAATCTTTTCTAAAAGACGTTATTTTGGATAGTTTCTCCACATGTACCCTAGTGCCTTTGCTGAGGCTTTATACAAAGATGTAAAGAAAATTGCCTGTGTTCTAGATAATCAGGCCTGACCTAATTATTCAATCCCTTTATCACTGCCGTATCAAACAGTTTCATGAATCCAGTTCATCTGGCAAGCAAGAGGCAGATGCAGGTGTAGAATTATTGTTATTTCTGAAGTTTTGATAGGGCTTATCATCAGGAGGAGTTTAAAACATGCCTTACATTTCTGATTTTTTTGTTATTCACTCAGTGTATTTTTCCTTCTGTCCTTTCTCCTGTATAGTCAGCCATATAATGATCCAGGCTTCCTCTCGGATGCAGTCTCCTTTTCCTTCCCTTCTCCCATCTAATGTCAGTCTCCCGTTACTTGTCATTTAGTCCCTGTTTACTTGTTAGTCTCGTTTCCTGGACTAGTTGCTTCACGTAACATTTAAATTTGCTCATATCTTTCCCAGTGAAGTGAAAAACCAATTCCTCTGACCCTACTTCTCTCTCACACCTGTCATACCCAAAGCCACTGTGCCCTTCCTTTCTTACCCAGACTTCTTAAAAACATTGTCACAATTCATCTCCATTTCTTTACCTCCCATTCAATTCTCAATATACTGCAGCCTGGTGTCTGTCCACCCCTTCAATTAATCAGTTTTCAGCAAGGTTGTTTGTGACCTCCAGTTGGTAAATCAAATAGTCGTCTTTTAGGAATGTGGGGCTTACTCCTTCCTGTCTGCTTATGTTTCCTGTGCATATCACCTCGGCAACACATCATCCTTGCTGCAAGAGTTCATTTCTGTAGCAGCAGCTGAATCTTTCAGAAGCAGCCTATCAAGCTTCCTTCAGACACAACAGCACTAACTAGCAGCCCCTTCCGTCTTAGAGGTCCTATTCTAAGCACTTTACATATAAGATTTTACTCATTTTTTCCCCACAAATGTGCAAGGCATGTAATCATCATCATCATTCCACAGCCAGTAAGTGGCAGATACGGGCTTTAAATCCGTCGCCAAATAACTTTAAAGGCCGTACTCCTTAACCACTAAGGGACTCTGCCAGTTATTAAGCCGTCGTTTCTTAGCTGCAAACCAGCCTTTCTATGCTCTGCTCTATGATACGGAAACTAGGACTCTAGCCCTCATGTCTGTTTTCCAGCGGCTGCTCAGTTTGGAGCTGCCTACAGGGGTGTGTTAGAAGGAGATTGCAGGGCTGTAGGAGGACATGCTCCTCCTCGTCCGCTTGTGTTTTCTGTGAGCATCACGCCAACAGTATATCTTCATTCCAGCAGTGGCATTTCCTTCCCTTGGCTGCAAATGGATCCAGTTTGCAGTTTTCCCAACATTTGCAAATCCATCCTCACCATGCCCCTCTCAAAGACACCAGCACTTGGCTCGGGAGCCTGGGTTCCAGGCACATTGGACCCTCTTGTAAGCTTAGCACATCAGCATCAGACAGGCAGTGCCTTCAACTTGGAAGTTTGAGTTTCAGCTTTCTGGATCCCTCTTCTAAATGTCTAAATTTAAAATTTACCATCTCTTTCCTTTGTCTCCTTAACTTTAGCAATTCTTCCTGTAGTTGCGACCGAAATGATTTGTTAGCGTTCTCTTCTTATTCTTTTAGTGATCCAGTTAACAATTCTTTATATAAAATTATCTTGATTAAAATAACTGGTGTGGTTTCTCTTTCCCAGATCCTGACCAATATATACATACCCACATGTGTTTTCAATGGCTTTTATTAGAATGTTTATTTTTAAGTACATTTAAACAAGAGAATTTGCTTTAAATTTACCTATTGTGATTTATTCATATTCTTACATATATAATGATCACTTATTCTAAAGTAGCTGTGCTTTAGATCCCATTTAAATGAATGTTGAAGTCTGATGTTTTTACAGTGTCATATGTAAATTGAGATCCTCATTATATGCCTTCCTAGAATCTTTATTTACTTTACTCCATTTCTTTGCAGTATATGCATTAAATTTTTGTTTTGTCTTATTCATAGTTTTCTGCTTGCCAAGTTTGGTAAATAGGTGTCTCCTATAGGATCGCTATGAGTAGAAATCAACTTGATGGCAACAGGTTTTGGTTTTTTGGTTTTTATAAGGCTGTATATTTTTTTAATGGTTTCTTCTTTTCACTCATTGAGCATCTGACAGTAATGGCATTTAGAAAATGTTCATTACATGCTTATTGAATAAATAGAATTCATCTTGGTGCTCTCTTGCTTTAGATTTTTATTCCATGTCCAACCTAAAAGGTTTCAAGGATTCAGTTTTAGTAGTTTGGGAATAGTCCTACTTTCAAAGTGCAAAAGAGCATATGTAGTATGCTACATTTTGTGTAAGGAAGAAGAGAACATGAAAAAACATACATACACACATACATCTGCTTATCATTACAAAAGGAGACATAGAAATGATAAACTGGAAAACAGTAAAGTTGGTTACCTACAAGGGGTGGGGCGGAAGGGATGTGAGAAGGGGTAACACCTCACTAAGTATACTTAGTATATCATTTTCACATTTGAAAGCATGTTGATATTCTGCATATTCAAAATATAAAATAAAGTCATTGAGAATGGGAAGGATGGAAAGAAATCCAAAACTGAAAGCAAAGTGAAACAGATGAACCCAATTATATTTGGAATATATAACCACACTGAAGGGACAAAAAGAAAGACTAATCCAAGTAACTTATTGTCTTAGTTACCTAGTTCTGCTATAACAGAAATACCACAAGTAGGTAGCTTTAATGAACAGAAATTTATTTTCTCACAGCTTAGGAGGCTAGAAGTCCTAATTCAGGGTGCCATCTCTAGGAGAAAGCTCTCTGTCTGCTCTGGGAGAAGGTACTTGTCTCTTTTCAGCTTCTATTCCTTGGCTCCTTGGTGATCTTCACGCGGCAAGGCATCTGTCTTCCCCTGTCACTGCTTGCTTCTTCTGTGCCTGATCTGCTTTTTACATCTCAAAAAGTGTGATTGGCCTGAGACACACCCCACACTAATACTGTCCCACCAGCATAACAAAGAAAACTCATTCCCAAATGGGATTATAACCACAGGTATAAGGATTAGGATTTACAACACATATTTGTAGGGGACACATTTCAATCCATCACACTGATGAACATAATATTTGACTCTATACCTGTAGTAGTTTTCTGTTGCTGCATAACAAATTACTCCAAAATTTAGTGACTTAAAAAAACAAATGTTTATCATCTGACAGTTTCTGTGGATCTGGAATATGAGTGTGGCTCAGCTTGGTGCTTCTGGCTCAAAGTCTCTCATGAGGTTACATTCAGAGTGTTGGTTAGGGCTGGAGTCTCATCTGAAAATTCAGCTCAGCAAGTATCTGCCTCCAAGCTCATGCACATGATTATTGGCAGGATTCAGTTTCTCGTGTACCGTTGGAATATGAGGAGGAAAGGGGCTATTGTAACAGAGGGAGGGGGTACTATGGCAATAGGTAGCACACGCCTCAAAAGTTAGGCAAAAAAGTTTTTTTTTTGATGTTGTTACTGTTAGCTGCAGTCGAGTTGGCCTCACGGTGACCCCATACACAGGGAATCATAGGAGTAAAGGCTTTGTTTGCAGGGAAGTGGGATGAAAGGGTGGCATGATCTGATTGTAGATCATCCTGTTTTCTGGGAGAGACCCTTGCGGAAGGGCTGTATTTTGACTCAGGCTGAGAGTGGGCCAAATTTCAGGGGCCTGGAGGAAGGAGAGAATCTTCACCAAAGACTGGTTAACTAGCATTTTGTTCTGATTGATCAGTGGGGACAAGCAGTTCAGCTAATCATTTATGAGACAGAGAATGGGAATTTGGAGGGTCTGTGTCTGGCCTTGCCATAGGTAAAGGGGCGGGGAGGAGGGGGTCGTTTTAGTCTTATCTAAGTCGTGGGGAAGGATAGTTCTTTGCAGTAAGCCTTTCCAGAACACAAAGAGTGGGGGGATTTCTTAACCTATTTTTCAAGATCACAAGACTCAGGTAAAATTCAACATTGTCAGTTTCCATATTGACTATCTCAAGAGACATGACTGATCATGACTAGGCTTGTTAGCTTAAGTGAGATCTGTCCTTTTAGGAAGAATTTGTGATAATATTGCATATGTTTTTACCGTTTCCTTAGAGAATTTCACAGGTTATTCTTTGTTAATCTTTTTAGAAATTTGAAACACACTGGAGCTGTTGTTAGGAGCCATTTATGTCACTGTTACAGATAAAATTCCATTAAAGTACCATTTAAAAAAAAATAAACTGGTGCTGAGTAATAGTGAACCAAACCTAATGAAATTATCAATATAACCAAGATAAAATATAATTATTACATGCCTCCTTTTTACAGATTGTAACATTAACCACCTAAAACTCAAAGTAGATACAGAACTTTTCACTTAGTGATTTACTATGATTAAAAAGACATGATGTATATATAGGGAGTAGGAGGAAGGTAGGGAAGGAGGGATGGATGGTTGGATGAACGGATAAGAAAACAACGCAGGATATTCTGTTCTGAATGCCACTAGAGTGGCATATTAAGTCTCTTTTGTCAAACTTGTGAATAGATGTTATCTAAGGTTCCTTCCAGCTCAAACTTTTGTGATGCTAAATCTTAAGAATAATACCGAGCAGGGGAAATCTCTGAGAATGGAGCAGTCAGATTAATTTAGGATTTGGAGTTCAGTGTTTGACTTGTGTTGTAATATAATCTTAATCTCTCAAGCCACACGAATGATTTCTGTTTGCTAAGTGTATTTCATTTCAAATGGAGTATTGATGAAAAGAAAGCTCTGATAAACACTCCCTAGAGTGTGGTATGTTCCTGGTTATTTAAAGAACTTTTTAAAGAATAATAGTTAAATGCTTTTTAATCAGTCATATATAAATGTACTGCTTATGGAGGCCACATGTTAAGAGAATAGAAAGAAGTGTAAACATAAGTGATAATTTGCATAGCTCCCCAAATGCGACACTGATTAGCACTGTTGGGTAAATAGGACAGCTTCTTCCTAGCTCTTTCACTGTGTATCACTAAAGACCTTTCAATGACATTGGAAGGTAATACCGTTTTAATTGGTTAAATAACCAGTTGTTCTTCCATACTAAGTCAGGGTACTAACTTCTTAATTTTAATGCTCTGTTGATTTGTCAATCTACTGCTTTGTTTAGCTTACACCTTTGTACAGGCAAAGTTCTCAAAAAGATGCCAAAGTCTATCTCTTCCACTTTGAAAATGTGTAAACTAAAACATTTTACTCTTTTTTGGGCATGAAATAAGTGATGAAAGCCTGCTTGCCTGCCTGCCTGACTGCTGTTTCTCCCCCTACACTCACTGTGTTACATAAATGAATCTGTCTCATAGATGAGGACTCCCCACCCAACTGGAACTGTGTGCTACTTTCATCTCACTTTTTCTTTTTTTTAAAGTAGTAGCCCATGCTAATCTATTAAACCAGAAACTGAGTGTTTCGGGGTCCCCAAGACTACCCGCAGGATTGGTGGTTCACTAGGAGCACTCACAACACTCAGCCTATAGTCATCTCATGGCTAAGATTTATTACAGTGAAAGGATGCAAAGCAAAATCAACAAAGGGAAAATGTGCATGGCTGAAGTCTAGAAGAAATATTTTAAGAGTCTTCTTCCAGTGGAGTCAAACAGGACGTGCTTAATTCCTCCAGCGTCTATTTATAACAACATGTGTGAAGTGCTCTCTATCCGGGAAGCTCATCAGAGACTCAGGGCCCAAGGTTTTTATTAGGACTTAGTCACGTAGACTTCGTATGCCAAGCCTGTACCATTTTCCAGACTCCCGGAAGGAAAGCAGGTATTCAGCATAAACCATATTGCTTGTACAAAGCGTTTAGGCACAGTAATATACCTTTATCAATTAGGAAATGGTGGGAATACTCCTAAATTCCAGGTTCCCAGATGCCAGCCAAGGGCCAGCCTTACAAGCAGGACTTGATAAGGATAGCAGTCACATGCCTGCTATGCTAACTCTTTCTACACAGGGTCCTTTACTGTCTTGTTTGCTGATCATTAATGTCACATAGAGATTAATGGAAATACAGCATATATAACACCTGCCCTTTTGCCTTATCCAGCCATTTTTGTATTTTGAAGGCTAGAACACCAAATCTTCTTTCTCTTAATCCTTGACACTTTCTTTTTGGATTTGCTTTGTCTAGTTGAAACCAGATTGTGGTCCCATAGTTGCAGCTGAGCCTTTAACTACAGATTTCTTTCTCCCTCAGAGCTGCAGGCTACTATTGCCTTGGAAGAAGATTATATGAATAGCTATCCATGTGCCTCTCAAGACTTAGACCTTAGACTTGAACCTCCAGTAACTTAGAGTTGAAACTCTTATGTGTGTCATAGATAAAAACTGTAGGTATTAACTGGGAAGCTGAAAATAAATTGGACCTTTAAATCAGGTCTAAATCAATGTCAACTCATGTTTCCAAGTGATTTAAGAATAAAGAAACTATTTTATTCTGCAGGTGGAATCACAGTGACAAG
The DNA here is from genome assembly GCF_000243295.1 of Trichechus manatus latirostris. Taxonomy (NCBI): domain Eukaryota; kingdom Metazoa; phylum Chordata; class Mammalia; order Sirenia; family Trichechidae; genus Trichechus; species Trichechus manatus. The sequence goes on along the minus strand of NW_004444014.1, from coordinate 11,324,468 downwards.
CATTTGGGTAAAAATAATAGGAGAGATATGGAAGTGATGTTATTACGTGAGTCCACAGAATAAGAAGTAGATGATGCTACCCTAAAAAGAGTGAAGATTGATGTAGAAATAAGATATAGTAATAAGAACTTCAAATATATAATATTGTACATATGCTAGAAGACTCATTATTGTAAATTTGGAATATCTAATGTTGTTTTTGACTGGCCTAAATGAAGGTAAGGGAGTCCCTGGGTGGTGCAGACAGCTAACGTGCTCAGCTATTAACCTAAAGGTTGGAGATTCAAGTATACCCAGAGATGCCTTGGAAGAAAGGCCTGGTGATCTACTTTAGAAAAATCAACCACTGAAAACCCTATGGAGCATAGTTCTACTCTGGCACACATGGGGTCACCATGAGTCAGAATTGACTTGATGACAGCTGGTTTTTAAATGAAGGTAAAGGAGGAAGTGAGAAGTACTATTATATTAGAGTTAATTCCAAGTAATGAGGAAAAGCTAATTGGTGAAGAGCAAATAATAGGGACTTTTCAGAAAAAGTGACCATTTCCTTTTAGACTTTATATTAGTAAAATAAAAGCTGAAAATAGTGTCTCTGCCCATTAGCCAAGCTAGAAAATTCATGCTTCATGGGTCAGTGGGTAGAATATTCCAGTTAGATCTTGTCTAAGTGATGGGGAATAATTAGCCCTAGGCTTAGCATTGTTCTGGACCTACCTAACATCATAAAACAAAGATCTAAAAGGATCAAGCTGTTTCCAAGTAACATAACTGTATGATAAATATCTTAAAAGTATTTATAGGAATACAGAAATATCCAGCATTCACTAAGGTAAAATTTACAATGTTTGGTATCCAGTCGAATATTACCAGGCATGCAGAGGAGCAGGAAAGCACAACTCATATGGAGGAGAACAGTTAATCAGTCGAACTGACATAGATTATATAATTAGCATACAAGGATCATTAAAGTATTATTATAACTGTATTTCACATAAGCATTTACATATTATAAAAAAACATACAAATTGACCTTTTACAGGGGAAAATTACAGAGTATGAGATGAAAAATACACTGAATCAGATTAACAGTAGATTAGATATAGAAGAAAAGATCAGTGAATCGAAGACATAGCAATTAAACAGAGAGAAAAAAAACTAAAAATGAACCAGAGAATTGTGGGACAACTTTAAGTGACCTCTTGTTTGATTACCTGGAGTTCCTGAAGGCAAGATGGGGGAAGAAAACCTTTGAAGAACTAATGGCCAAAATTTTTCCCAATATAATAAAAACAGTAAACCTGCAGATCCAAATAACTCAGTGAACCTCAAGCATATACAGAAGATTACACCAAGGTAAGTCATAAGTAAATTGTTCAAAATCAATGATAAACAGAAAATCTTAAAATCAGCTAAGTAAAAAAGACATATTACATACAGAGGAACAAAAGTAAAGATGACAGCAGATTTCTTATAGGAAACAATGCAAGCAAGAAGACAGCGGAGCAACATCATTAAAGTACTAACAGAAAAAAATTTTCAACCTGGAATTCTATAAAACCACATTGCCGCCTAAAAGATCCTTGTTCTTGTCGTTGTTAGTTGCCTTCAGTTCCAAATTGTGGCAGCTCCATGTGTGCAGAATAGAACTGCTCCATGGAGTTTTCAAGGCTGTGACCTTTCAAAAGCAGATCACTAAGCCTTACATCTGAAGACCCTCTGGGTGGTTTTGAACCGCCAACCCTTCTGTTAGTAGTCCAGCACTTAACCATTTGCGCCACCCAGGGACTCCTTATAAGGTCCATGAGAAGCACGAAATTGGGCTCAACTATTGATTGAAAGGTTGACAGTTTGAGTGTACCCAGTAGTGCTGTGGAAGAAAGGCCTGGCAACACTTCCATAACATTACAGCCATTGAAAACTCTATGGAATGCAGTTCTATTCTGAACCACATGAGGTCACCATGAATCAGAATCAGTTTGATGACAACAGGTTTGTTTTGTTGTTGGAATTCTATACTCAGCCAAAAAAAAAAAAAATCTTTAAAAGCCAGAGGCAAAATATAGATGTTTTTAGATACGTAAAAGCAGAAAAAAATTATCATCAGGAGATTAACACTTAAGAAATATTAAAAGAAGTCCTTCAGGAAGAAGGAAAATTATACAAATGGAAATATAGATCTACATAAATGGCATGCCCCAAAACATAACTTCATGGGTAAATATTTAACATTTTTTCTTACTATTCATATCTCTTTAAACATAGTTGTCTATTAAAGAAAAATAATGACATCTATTTTAGGATTTTTAACATATATGTAAGTAAAGTGTATAACAAATACTACATAAAGCAAGAAATGGAAGTGTTCTATTACAAGGTTTTTATCTTATATATGAAGTGATATAATATTAATTGAAGGCAGACTGGTAAGTTAAAGCTGTATAGTAAAAACCCTAAAGCAGCCACTGAAATAACAAGAAGATATAGCAAGTAAGTGAAGAAAGGAAGTGACATGGAAGTTTTTTTTAAATTACTTCAAAGAAGGCAGAAAAGATGATAAAGAAAACAAAGGATGGATAGAACAAATAGAAAATAAACAGCAAGATGATAGACTTCAACCTAACCAATAATAACATTAAATATAAATGATCTAAGTAGCCCAATTAAAAGGCAGACACTATCAATTTTTTTTAAGTCAAGATCCAACTATAAATTTCCTATTAAAAACCCACATAAAATTGAGTGAGACAAGTTAAAATTAAAAGAATGGGAAGTGATGTACTATGTTAACTATTGTCAAAGAAAGCTAGAATGGCTATATTAATATCAGATGAAATAGATTGCCAAGTATTACTGGGAATAAGAAAGGTCATTTCATAATGAGGACAAAACACTACTAAACATTTACATGCTTAGTAACAGTTAAAATATATGAAGCAAAAACTGTAAACTTAGAAGAGACAGACAAATCTACAATTATAGTTGGAGATTTCAATACCTCACTGTCAGTGATTGATAGAACAAGGAAAATCACTAAGGATATAAACACTTGAAAAACAATAGCAACTTGATGTAATTGACATTATCAGACTAGTTGGGTGAAAACATGGATAACCCAAGTTAGCCTTATATCTGTTAAAGGAAATTAATCAGTAGTTAAAAAAGCTTCCCCACAAAGAAAACTTTAGGCCTACTTGGCATCTCTGGTAAATTCTATGAAACGTTTAAGAAAGAAATAATGCCAATTCTACATAAAGTCTTCCAGAAAATTGAAGAAGAGTAAATACTTCCCAACTCATTCTATGAGGCCAGCATTACCCTGATACCATAACCAAAGTCAAGAAAACTAATATAGCTCATGAACATACGTGCAAAAATTCTAAACAAAAATTTTAGCAAGTCAAATTCAACAGTATTTTAAATGATAATATATCATCATTTAGTGGGGCTTATCTTATCCCAGGAATGCAGATTTGATTTAATATTAAAAAATCAATCAAAATAATTCCCCATATTAACCAACTAAAAAAGGAAAAACCATATGATCACCTCAATAGGTCCAAGAAACATTTAACAAACACCTGTTTCTGATAAAAACTCTATCAGAAAACTAAAAATAGAAGGCTACTTCCTTAACATGATAAAGGGCATCTATAAAAAATCTACAGAGCACGGCATACTTAGTGGTGAAAGATTGGATGCTTTTCCCCTAATGTCAGGAACAAGAAAGGACATGTGTTCTCACCACATCTATTCAACATTGTACTGGAGGTTTCAGGCAGTGCAGTAAGGCAAGAAGTAGAGATAACGGCATCCAGATTGAAAAGTAAAACTTTTTATTCATAAACAGCAGATTATCCATGTAGAAAATTTGATGGAATATATAAAAATTGCTGCTAGAACTAGTGAGTTTTGCAAAGTTGCAGGATACAGCATCAGTATACAAGAATCAATTGTATTTCTATATATTATCAGTGAACAATTAGAAATGGAAAATTAAAAACACCATTTAAAATAGCACTTTAGAATATGAAATATATAGGAATAAATGTGTCTGTCAAAGAGCTGTACACTGAAAATTACAGAACATTGCTGAGTAGAATTGAAGAACACCTAAATAATTGGACAGATATATCGCATTCACAGGTCAGGAGATTCAGTTTTATTAAGATGTCAGTTCTCTCCAAAGTAATCTAAAGATTCAATGCAATTCCAATCAAAATCTCAGCAGGCTTTTTTTTTTTTTAATTTGACAAATTGGTTCTAAAATTATATGAAAATTTAAAGACCCTAGAATAACCAAAAAAACTTGAAAAAGATCCAACTCAGAGGGCTAACACTACCTAAGTGCCAGTCTTATAAAGCTACAGTAATCAAGACAGTGCAGTGTTTGGTGTAAACATAGACAAATAGATCAATACAACAGAATAGAAAATCCAGAAATACACCCATACAAATATGCCCAGCTGATTTTTTTCAAAGATGCAAAGGCCATTCAGTGGAGACAGGATTGCCTTTCATTTTCAGCAAATGAATATCCATGTGGTTACATACAGTTAGCATATTGTATGAATAAAATGACTTGGATGCATATCTCCAAGCGTATTCAAAAATTAACTAAAAATGAATTGTAGACCTAAATGTAAAATTTAAACCTATAAAACTTCTAAAAAAAAAAATAGAAGAATATGTTTGCAACTTGGCTTAGACTTTATTAGCTACAACACCAAAAGTACAATCCATAAAAAAAAGTTGATAAAATGGACTTCTTCAAAATTAAAAACTTTTCTTCAAAAGGCCCTGTTAAAAGAATGAAGCCACAGAATGAGAGAAGATACTTGGAAAGTGAATATTTGATAAAGGACTCATCTAGGATATCTAAAGAGTGAGATGTAGAGTGGTATAAAGGAAACTCTTGCCCAAAAAAAAGCCTAAGTAATACGAAAACAAACCACTGAATTAAAGCGATGGGCAAAAGATTTGGACAGATACTTCATGAGAGAAGACATGTAGATGGCAAATAAGCATATGAAAAGATGTGCAATGTCATTAAGTATTAGGGAAATGAACATTAAAACCACAGTGATATGCCACTAGAAACCTTTTAGAATGGACAAATTTAAAAGTCTTGCCCAACCAAGCAAGAATGTAGAGGAACTGGAACTCTCATGCACTGCTGATGAGAATCTAAAATTGTACAGCTACTTTGCAAAACAGTTTAACTTTTTAAAGAAAGTGCCAAACATACACCTAGCACATGATACAGCCATTTCACTGGGTAATTTACTCAGGATAAATGAAGCATATGTCCACACATTAATATTCATAGCAGCTTTATTTTTTATGACCCTAAACAGGAAACAGCTCAAATGTTTATCAGGTGCTGATAAATAAATTGTAGTATATCTGTATAATGTAATACTACTCAGCAATGAAAAAGAACTGTTTATACATGGAACAGCATGGATGATTCTCAAAGTAAGTCGAGTGAAAAAGTCCAGACTTAAACAGCTGTTTTATGTATGATCCCATTAATATAAAACTCTAGAAAAAGCAAAGTAGTGTATAATGACAGAATGTAGATTAGTGATTGCCTGGTTGAGCAGGTGTGGTGGGGATGAGGGAGTGGGACAAAGAGATTACGAAACGACCTGAGACTTTTGGAGTTTATAGATATGTTCATTGTCTTGATCATGGTGATTGTTTCATGGGTGTATACATACGTCAAGACTTATCAACTTATATTCTTTAAATATGTGCAGTTTATTGCATGTCAACTGTACCTCAATAAAACTGTTTAAAAAATTACCTGGTTTTCCTTTAAAGTTGTTTGACCTTATTGTGAAATGAGCAAATTCTCTAGCTCTAGTTCAGCTTTATCTTTTCCCTTGTAACATATTTAACAGTACATGATATATTTAATACTCACAAAAGAAACTCGTAAGCAGTTAGTATAGTCATTATCCTAACATACTAAATATTCCTGACAAAGTGCAAATGTTCCCATTTTAATTTCTTTTTAACGACATGTTACATAGACTCTAAATGTCAGTCTATATTTTCAGACTGGCAGAAACTTAAATGAAGTTTGCATATAAGAGCAATCAACTAAGTATCAGTTTCTGAAAATAAATTTTATATGAATCCTTTCTCTGTATAATTTGACTTTTAAATATTTTTAAATGTGGCGTCTTTATATAAATGAATACAGCTTGAGGAAGCAACTATGAACCCTGAAGTTTCCAGGTTTCAGCTCTTTTTACCATGTGTGTTAACAGGCTACAGCTAGATATTGTGCAAGCATCTTTTTTTATTCTGCAATAAATTACTTCCCATCTGACAAATAAATACAGTCATCGCCATGACTTGGAAATGTTGGGCATTTAGCTATATCCTAGAATACAATTCATGGTTCTTAAATATTGTACGAGTGTGAAGATTTTGTAAGTGACAGTTTGGTAAGCTACATCATTCCACTTCCTTAAGCTGTATTTGGAAGTATTGATTTATAATTATAGTCTTGCTCTAGGGTTTGCTGTTTGATGGACAAGATGTTTTTCTGCCCATTCCTCAAGAATTCCTTCTGAATGCCAGTTAAGAGCATAGACTTTGGAGCCAGAATGCCTGGGTTCCTATCTCAGCTCTACTATTTACTATATGACCTTGAGCAAATTACTTAACATCACTGAGCCTCAATTTCCTCATCTTTAAAATGGGAAAAATATAATGACTATCTGTGATATTTATAGTTTTAACCCACAGGGCATCTGTAATACTATAATAAAAATACCTTGTAGGGTATCTGTCAGGATTGAATGAGTTAATAAGTATGAAACAAATAGAATAGTACCTAGCATGTAGTAAGTGCTATATAAAAATTAGCTTCCTTATTGTTATCATTTTTTTTATTGTTATTGTTATAGTTGGCTTTATCTAGATTGTGAAGTAGGTTCTGGTGAAAACCAAAAATATGGCCTGTTTGGGAATGCCCTTATGTTTAGGCATTCATCTTTTGTATTTATAACATTCAACCTGAATTATTATGTCAATTTAGAGATTATCACACCTAGATTCCATTTCTGTCCTTCTGGAGGTACTATATTGACCAGAATTTGGTCCTTTGAGAATAAAATTGAGATGGTGAATAAAGGGTTTCTTCATCTTCTAAGAATAAAACTTTTGTAACCACCAATGTTCATTGATTTAAAAGCTCAAGAAAAAAGGGCATTTTTATAAAGTGGATTGCTGTGTTCAAGTGTTACTTGGGTTCATCAGAATTGCTGAGTGTGTTAGAGGGTAAATCTAGAGGAACTATTAGAAACCCCCAACCCAGTTTTTTCCGTATTCCTTTCTGCTTTTATTTCCATCTAAATATGGCTCTTTGGTTTCTTTAAATCAGTAAGAGAAGTTCAGCCTCAGGCTGGGGAATTAGTATTTAGTCATTGTGTATACCAGCCAGGAAAGATAAGAGATATGTTTTTAGATGGTTTATTATTAGCATATTACTTTTTAAGATGGTTTATTGTTTCTTTGTTGTCATTAAACGTATTCATTCTGATCTTTAAAAACTCAAGCAACTCATAGATATATGATATATTAAGTCCACGTCGTCTGAAGTCTCCTTCCTCAGCAATAACTACTATTAACTTTAATATATATTGCTCCAGATTTTTTCTATGCAATCTAATACTCTAATTTTAAGAAAAATTGGTTAATATTATACGTATAATTTTTATGACTATTTTTTACCTAATAATATGTATCATATACTTTCTGTATACATATATATGTGTATATATATGTATATGTGTATATATACATATATATACACACACACACACACACACACACACACACACACACTCCTCTACAAGGGAGAGAGAGAGAGACATCCTTTTTAATGCCTATGCAGTATTTTAAGGAGCCCTGGTGGCACAACAGTTAAGCACTTGGCTGCTAACCTAAAAGTTGGCGGTTTGAACCCACCCAGTGGCTCCGTGGGAGAAAGACCTGGCAGTCTGCTTCCATAAAGACTGCATACTAGGAAACCCTATGGAGCAGTTCTACTCTGTGACATGGGTCACTATGAGTGGAAAATTGACTTCAGCATCTAACAACAACATACAGTATTTTAGTGAATGGATGTATCATAATTTATTTTATGAATCCTTTAGTAATATTTGAGTTTTTCCTAATTTTTTGCTATTGCGAAGAATGCTTGCATGAACTTCCTTGTACATATAATTTTGAATGTGAGTGTTTCCATTGGCTAAATTCCCTAAAGAAAAATGTATACTCAAAAAGTATAGACTTTTTTTTAAAGTGGTAGATACTGACAAATTACAGGTGCTATGTTGAGAAAAAACAGTCACTCATATATTTATAGTAGATATTGGCAATTAGGAGCCCTGGTGGGTACAGTGGTTAAGTGTTTGGCTGCTAATCATAAGGTCAGCATTTAAATCCACCAGCCACTCTTTGGAAACTCTATGGGGCAATTCTACTTTGTCCTATGTGGTCACTATGAGTCAGAATCGTCTAGAGGGCAACAGGTTTTTTTATTGGCAATGGAAATGGCAGCCTTTGCTTTGCCTTTAATTGACATCTTTCTATTAATCTAATCATGTGTCCTGTTTCTGCAGTGACAAATATTTACATGTTTTATATGTTTGTAAACTTTGTGTTTTCAGAATAAATCTATAGACAAAGCACAGAAGATACAATCATAGTTTCTGGGAAGAATACAAATATTAAAACCTTGATGATACGAAAGAAAAGGAATAGCTGTTAAAAGTTGGATAGTGGGGGTAGGGGAAAGGTAGAGAGGTAGAAGAAAGTGTATGGGTGCTGATTTCCTCATTTTACAGAACAGTGAGTCAAGAGATCCCATCTAAAGTAATGGACCAAGTAGATGTTATAGTTATCACTCAGAAAGGTAATGTATTACAGAGCTAAAGATAAAAACATAACTAAGAAAAATGTTTAATGTAAAGATGTGTAGTATAAGTGTTCGAAATTCTACGTTTTTCATAGTGAGGAAAATACTAGATCTTGCTTTAAAAAGAAATATATAACTATTATGACTAATATATAACTAATTGAAGAAATACAGGTATAAGCATATTATTTAAAGTTGTAGAGGTAGCATCAGAATAACTAAAGTCAGAAATGGAGAAGAGGTTTTACCTGAGAAGTAGGACTGGGAATAGGAGACAGAGATGTTTTTGTTTTTCATTTTATTTCTTTCTGTAACTGTTTGTGGGAGTCCCAGGATGATGTTATTGGTTAAGGCCCTGTGCTGCTAACCATACCTCCAAAAAGGTCATGTTTAAAAGAGATAATCTTAATTTGTAGCACCATATACAAAGCATTTTTTAAAATTATTTTGAAAGTTATAAAAAATTTAATTTACTATGTAAATTTCTTCCAGTTCTGTGAATTTGCTATCTTGATTTTGAGTGGCATTCAGGTGAAAAAGTTTAAAGCAAAACTCTTTATTCTTTGGTCAGGCACATCAATCACATGGCACAGTGCCTGGCACAAAGTAAGTTTCCAATAAATGGTGGCTGTTGTTCATGAAGTTTTTGTTATTATCCATAATACAACTCAAAAGATTGTTGCCTGAGTAATAGTAAAAGAGACAAAGACATTTGATTTAGGTAATATGCTTACATATTGTCTATTTCATTGATTTCTTGAGAACAATCTCTTCTGCAAGGAATTTTTTAAATTGCACCAGCTCTGTTGCCTTTTTCAATTCTAAATATTGTCTTCTATTTGGCATGCTAGTTAATCCTAAGGAAAGGACACTTATAGAACAGCAGAACAACAGAGCATCAAGCTGCTTTGAATAAACATGTCATTTTGATTTGGATGCTTAGAAGTGAGTCCTCAAACTGTGTCTAATCTGGTAAATTGCATTTGAAGTTTAACCAGTAAGGTAAAAACAGCTGGTTGCACTTCAGTTTGTCAGGCTTCTGCTCTCAGCAAATACCTCCTTGCTAGCATTATTAAAGACAAAAGATACATGATCATGTATTAATAAGGCATAAGGTGACTGTGACGTTGGCATCACTCAAATTTAATGTGAGTATAATGCTGTATGCATACTGGTTGTACAAATGAAATAATGAACTGGCATATGAGTGAGCAAAGGAATGCAGGAAGAAAACAAATGAGTTACAAATGAGTTACAAAGACTTCAAAGTGCCTATGGTTTTCCAAGTCGTAACTATTGGAAAATTCTTAGAAATTCAGTGATGTGCAATATAAACAGAAGAGGAGCCAATATGATGAGAAACAAAATCAGACCAGTTTCTAAAAAGTAAAAATAGCACTAAAACCTAACTAAATGAAGCCACTGAACATTATAAAGGCTCTTGGATATAAGAAAGGTAATTTGAAAAAAGTCATGAAGGAAGAACTTCCAGCCCGGATGGAGTAAGCCCGCTATAGTCTACCTCTCTTGCTGATTAGAACTAAAAACTGGACAAAATACAAAAGCAACTACTACTTGAGGACTGTGAAAATTAAACAAAAGCAGATGAATGGTGGAGGAGAGTCAAAACTTGAAGGGGCAATTAGTATGGGGGTGAATTTCCTATTTTCTCTCTCTCTCTTTTCTCAAGGATTTGCCTCAGTAATGGAACTGGGCAACAGTGGCTCTGGCAACTAAAACTCTTGATGAACATCTCATTTGTCTGACCAGAGGAATCAAGAAAATAGGCCATGCGTTCCAAAGAGTGTGGAGAGCATCTCCATTTTTTCCCCCCCTTTCCTTTCTCTTTCCCAGCTGGTTAGTTTCCAAGTTGCAACAGCAGTGCAGGCAGCTAATACTCCAAGGGAAACCCCATCTTCCTTCACCTGTGGGCTGGAGAGTGTGGAGAAAATCCCAGAGAAGAAGGATCTGGAGAAATGTATCCTCAATTTTGTGTATTACCAGCACAAGTACCAGGTTTGTGCATGTACAAGACAGACCGAAAACAGTAAAGCAAAGGCTTTGAGAACTGGCCTTAAATTAGAACTACCTCTCAGAGAAGGTGAGAAGGATTTTGCTTCTGAACCTCACTTGACCTGACTGCTTACTAAGCAAGTACCTAACTTGACCTGATTGTCTGCTATTCTTCAGAAGATTATAGCAGGACATAGGACTCACAGTGTATGCAGGATAACATTGCAACGTCTAGGATATAGTCCAAAATTATGCAACATACAAAAAAAATAGGAAAATAAAACCAATTCTCAAGGCAAGAGCGATCAACAAATGCCAACCCCAAGGTCACCAAGATTTTGGAAGCTAAAGCAGCTATTATAACAATTTTCCATGGCATAAACACCCTTGAAATGTATAGAAAGATAGAAGTTGTCAGCAAAGAAATAGAAACTATACAAAACAACAAAATGGAAATTGTAGAACTGGAAAATATAATATCTGAAACAAAACATTAACTGGGTAGTCTCAACAGAAGAATGGAGTGAGAGTAAAGGGTCAGTAAACATGAAAAAAGATTAATAGGAATTATCCAGTCTTAAGAACAGAGGGAAAAAAAAGATGGTGTCATGGATTGACTTATGTCCCCCTAAAAATGTGTGTATCAATTTGGCTGGGCCATGATTCCCGCTATTGTGTGATTTTCCCAAGTGTGGTAAATCCTGCCTCTGTGATGTTAATGAGGGAGGATGGGCGGCAGTTGTGTTAGTGAGTCAGGACTCAGTTTACAAGGCTGGATTGTGTCCTGAGGCAATCTCTTGAGATATAAAAGAAGTGAGCAGTGAGACAGTGGGACCTCATACCATCAAGAAAGCAGCGTCGGGAGCAGAGCGCGTCCTTTGGACCGGGGTCCCTGCGCAGAGAAGCTCCTAGTTTGGGGGAACACCGAAGAGAAGAAGGCCGACAGAGAGAAAAAGCCTACCCCTCGAGCTGACACCATGAATTTGGACTTTTAGCCTACTTTGACTGTGAGGAAATAAACTTCTCTTCGTTAAAACCATCCACTTGTGATATTTTTGTTATAGCAGCACTAGATGACTAAGACAGATGGGGGGAAGAAATGAACAGAGCCTTCGAGACCTGTGGTATAATATCAAAAGGTCTAACTTTTGTGGCACTTTTCTACCACTATTATTGTGTATTTCATTCTGGTACCAGAATTTGGTCACTTCAACTTTCCCTAGATCTGCAGTTAGTTTGGATCACATAAGAACTTAACAAACTGGCTTTAGCCTCCATTGCCTGGAGTTTCAGATCCACTAAAGGGAAAGTAATGGAGGTGGCAATGTGGAAGAATAAGAGGTAATATTGGTTGGAATCCTTATCTGATTATGGGGACAACATCAAAGCTAAAACACTATTCCAGCCTTGGCACCCAATTAAAATGATGCTGTCATTTGAAATTATACCACGCTAAGATCTAAAGGACCAGAGCTATTTAAGAGGATAGAAGTAGCAATAATTGAGAGAAACAAAAATGGAAAATTCAACATAAAAATTCTCTAACCATGAAATTGCCTCATGCTCTCAAGAAAGTGGTGTTTATTTGCTATATACATGCTGGTTCTAGCTGTCACAGAGCAATGCCATATTCACCTAAATTATAGGTACCCTGCAAGCAGCCATTTGTGGGATACAAGAAGCTTACTGCAACTGTAAGTTTGCACCTGTGACAGCCTAATTCTCACTGCAGAAATTTAGGAGTTGAAAAGCACCCCAGATCTTTTAATACATTCCCTTCCTATGATAGAAAATTGTATATTGGTAAAAGATATAGACTCTACCCTAAACGGTTTAACTCTAATGAAGGGAACAGTAAATATGTACTAGATTTGCCTGCTAACGTCAAATTTTTGTTGTTGTTAGGTGCCATCAAGTAGGCTCTGACTCATGGCAACCCCATGTATAACAAAACAAAATGTTGCCTGGTCCTGTGCCATCTTCATAACCTTTGGTGTCTTTGAGTCCATTATTATGGCTATTGTGTCATTTCATCCTATTGAGGATTTCTCTCGTTTTTGTTGGCCCTCTACCAAATATGTCCTTTTCTGGGGATTGATCTTTTCTGATGAATTACAAACTTAGCATGACTAAAATAACTCCCTCATCTGTCCAGCTCAGTAAATGACACTCCCATTCTTCCAATTCCTCAGGGAAAAATTCTTCGGAATCATAATTGACTTTTTTCATATCCCATATCCAATCTGTCAGGAAATCCAGTACATTTTTCTAATTATATCAAAACTAGCTGATACGGGTGGTTTGCACTCAACTACTAACTTAAATGTTGGTTTGAACCCACCCAGTAGACCACAGAAGAAAGATCTGGCAATCTGCTTTCATTAAGATTATAGCCGAGAAAACCCTGTGAAGCAGTTCTACTCTGTAACACATGGGGTCTCCAAGAGTTGGAATCAACTTGATGGCAACAAGTTTTTTTGTTTGTTTTTTTTTTTTACTTTTTCTTACCACCTTCACTGCTTCCCACCGGGTTCAAGTCCACCTTTCACCTTGGTTATCTACTAGGTATTTACCCAAGTGAGATGAAAATCTATATTCATATGAATACCTCTATGTGAATGTTTATAGGGGTTTTGTTCATATTCACTAAAATCTAGAAACAATTCAAATGTTCCTAACCAAACCAAACTCATTGCCATGAAGTCGATTCCTACTCGTAGTGAGCCTGTAAGGACAGAGTAGAACTGCCCCATAGGGTTTCCAAGGAGCGGCTGGTGGATTTGAACTGCCAGCCTTTTGGTTAGCAGCTGAACTCTCAACCACTATACCACCAGGGCTCCCAGATGTTCCTACTTGGCAAAAGAAAAAACATACTATTGATACAAACACTATGTACACGGATCTCAGATGCATCTCAGATGCGTTATGCTAAGTGAAAGAAACCAGACCAAAAAGTTACATATAGTATCGGTCCGTTTGTATGACATTCTGCAGAAGGAAAACTACCGGCACAGAAAACAAATCAGTGGTTGCTAGGGGCTGAGGTTTGGGGAACGGTTAGCTATAAAGGTGCAAGGGGAACTTTTTGGTATGATGGAGCTATCTTGATATGGTGATTATTCAACTATATACATTTTTCAAAACTCGAAGAGTCATACACTAAGGAGAGTGAATCCTACTGTATGTAAATTATAGCTCAATTTAGAAAAAGAATGAGATGAATGCATTGTTAATAGTAAAGATGGGTTGTGCCAATCGGAGTTCAGTGTAGGGAACAAAAACTAGATACTAGCAATTACACTTTGGAAGGGCTGAGGAAGTAGATTCTAAGATGGACTTTCAGTAGTGACTTCAGAACAGTACATATATAGAACTAATATACAAGGGGAATAATACTCTGAGGCCATCATTGGAGCTATGCTGGAATCAGAAGCAATGCATCTAGACACCTAGAAAGGTGCAAAATAGATTCCCATCAACGAGATCTAGGATTTAGGAAGCCAGATGAACAAGTCACTTCAGCTGCTGCCACAACTCTTTATACTCAGAAAACTGCAAAGTGTACCCTGGGATGTTGTTGCTAGAGAGAATTCTCATATTTTTACCACTGTCCTTGCCAGCAGAGACAAGCAAAAAAGAAACTTCCAAAATCATGTGAAATAGGCAGAACCTAATTCACATCAACAGCATTGGCTGCAAGGGAGTCTGAAATACATGATTTTTAACTTCCCAAATTTTACAATTAAATGGAGAGTAAAATGGAGTTTGGGTGAGCCAAAACTCAATAGTTAGTACAGCATCTAAATTTCCATCAATTAGGGACTGTTTAAATAAATTATGGTATGTGTGATGGTTAAGGTTGTGTTGTCAGCTTGGCAGTGATTCCAAACTGGTTTGTCAGTAATGATGTAGTTTGTCCATTGTGTAATGTTGTAGTCTGGCTGTTATGTAATGATTTAATTTGCCAGTCCACCCCTTGTCAACTTGGCATCTGTACACATCTCCTTAAACCATACATAATCTCTAAATAAACACAATTACAAAGTCACACTTGCGCCTAACATAATACAGCTAACGTGTACAACCGAAAATGCACTAGCCCCATTTACATCTTGTGATGGTTAAGGTTATGTGTCAACTTGGTTGGGCCATGATTCTCAGTGGTTTGGTAGTTATGATGTACTTTGGCAGTTGTATGATGATGTGATCACTTCCATGATATTTGATATAGTGTGATCACCTCCATGATGGGATCTGCTATGAGTAGCCAATCGGTTGAAAAAGAGTTTCCTTGGGGGTGTGGCCTGCATCCAATATATAAGTGGACTTTCTGGCAACGCTCTTGGGCTTTTGCTCACTCTGGATCCTGCAGCTGGCTCCTGTTCATCTGACCTCCAGTTCTTGTAACATGAGCTAGCAGTTTACCTGCTGTCTTGCTCGCCAATCTTGGGATTCATCCATCTTTGCAGCCTGTGAGCAAGAGCTCTGCTGCCTGACCTGCTGATCTTGGGTTCTTCAGTCCCTGTGGCTACGTGAATCAGGAGAAGCTTCTGTCCTTACCCAGGGACTTGTGATGTTCCAGCCTTTACAACCATGTGAGTCATTTCCTTGATATTAATCACTCTTTCTATGTATTTATGCGCTTAATTGGTTTTGCTTCTCTAAGAACCCAGTCTAAAACACATATTTTATTAGTGAAGAATATAAAAATATTTGATGCATACTTACAAGGAAGAAATACTCATAACAATTACAGTACTCATTTCTGCAGCTCGTCACATGGTTGTAACTAGTATTTAGAACTGCCTTTTTCCACGACCCATTCCATATTCCCTTTATTCCTGGCAGTCACCTCAGTTGGTCATGGTTCTTTGCCTGGTGAGGTGACCCAAATTTTCATTCCTGAAGGGTCTGGGCCGTTGGTAGTCATGTCGGAATTGGGTTGCTGTAGTTTTCCATTGACTTTAATCACAGGGCATGGTAGTACTAAGAGACGCCCTAAGAGATCTCCTGTATTCCAGGCATATTCTTTTTTACCTCCATTGTGCAAAATCAATCCAATTTCCCCTTGATAGTCAGGGTCAATCATACTAGCCAGTATGACAGCTCCTTTCTTTGCCTGTTAATCCAGAGGCATGAGGAGCCCAAAGTGGCCGGGTGGCATTCTTAACTTCCAGTTCAAAGGAATCTGTGTTGTCTCCAGGTGAGAGCATTCATCCTTTGGAACTAAGACTTCTATACCCACAGTGCATAGGGTTGTGGGGACAAGAGGCAAAAATTTTATGAATGAGTCACTAGGGGTAATAGTGAGTGGTGCCACTCCCATCTCTACCCCTTGATTCCTGGAACCCTGAATTCCGACTATAGGAGAAACAGCACCATATATTGGACGCTGATGCACACATACAAGGAAGAAATACTCAACAGTTGCATTGCCCCAACACTGCAAACTGTTGCCACCTAGCTAGTGCCATAATTGTGTCTTTAGAGGGCCATTACATAATTCTGTCAGTCCAGCTGCTTCAGGATGGTGGTGAATATAGTAGGACCAGTAAATTCCATGAGCATGGACCCATTGCCACACTTCATTTGCTGTGAAGTGAATCTCTTGATCCGAGGTGATGCTGTGTGGGATACTTGATGGTGGATGTGGCATTCTGTGAGTCCATTGATGAGAGTTTTGGCAGAAGCAGTGTGTGCAGGGAAGGCAAATCTGTATCCAGAATAAGAACAAAACGCTGCCCTTTCCATGATGGAAGCAGTCCAGTGTAATCAATCTGTCACCAGGTTGCTGGCTGATCACCTCAAGGGATGGTGCCATATTAGGGACTCAGTGTTGGTCTCTGCTGCTGGCATATTGGGCATTCAGCAATGGCTATAGCCAAGTTGGCTATGGTGAGTAGAAGTCCATGTTGCTAAGCCCATGCATAACCTCCATCCCTGTCACCATGGCCACTTGTTCATGAGCCCATTGGGCAAATGGGAGTGGCTGGGGAAGGAGGATAACTGGTTTCCACAGAACACATCATACTATCCACTTGATTGTTAAAATTCTTCTCTGCCAAGATCACCCTTTGATGAGCATTCAGATGCGATGCAAATATCTTCACTTTATTGGCCCATACAGAGAAGTCTCTCCACATACCTCTTCTGCATTCCTCCTTGTCTCCAATTTTCCAATCACTTTCTTCTAAGTCCCTGACCATCCAGCCAAACCATTGACCACAGACCGTAAATAAGTATATAATCGTGCATCTGGCCGTTTCTCCTTCCAAGCAAAGGTGAACAACCAAGTGCACTGCTCAGAGTTCTGCCCATTGGAAGGATTTCCCTTCACCACTGTCCTTCAGGGAGGTTCCAGAAAGGGGCTATAGTGCTGTTGCTGTCCACTTTCGAGTAGTGCCTGCATACTGCACAGAACCATTTGTAAACCAGGCATAGGTTTTCTCTTCATCAGTCAGCTTATCATAAGGAACTCCCCATGAGGCCATAGGTTCAGACTAGGAGAGGGGAGATAGTGTGACAGGAGTGGAGACCATGAGCATTTGGGCCACTTGCTCATGCAACTTACTTGTGCCTTCAGGTCATGCTTGAGCCCTATCTTTTATATACCACTACCATTTAATGATGGAGTGCTGCTGTTGCTGTACACATCCAACTTTATGGCTCTGTGGGTCAGACAACACCCAATTCATGATGGGTAGCTCAGGCCAATGATGACTTGGTGGCCCATGATTAAGCATTCGTTTCTACTAAGGTCTAGTGACAAACCAAAAGCAAGCTATTCCTGAAACAAACAAACCCGTTGCCATAGAGTTGATTCCAACACATAGCAACTCTATAGGACAGAGTAAAGCTGACCTATAGGGTTTCCAAGGACAGGCTGGTGGATTCGAACTGCAGACCTTTTGGTTTGCAACCGAGCTCTTAACCAGCACACCACCAGGGCTCTGTTATAGGTCTAGAAGCCAAAATTGGTGGTGGGAGTGTGTTTTGAGAGCATTCAGCATTGTCTTGTAAACATCTGCCTCAGGTGGTGCCCCAGGCAATGACTCAAACAAAGGCTCTTTAGACACAGCTGGGTAAATTTAGGGACTCAGTGTCCCCAGCTTCCTGATTATCTGCCCATATGTCCAAATCTCAAGTTTTGGTATCCCATTTCTTCCCAGTCAGTGCCCTCACTTTAACTTCAGGCACCACTCAAGTTTGGGAACTGAGTTGGTGGTGTAATTTAGCCACTCTTACGATAAGACTCTGGGTTTGGTTTTTGGCAATAACAGCTCTGTTGCTACACGAAATAAGGCTTTCTTTCAAGGCGGAAGTGGAAAGTTTGAGGTCGTTTATGCAGCACTTGACGTTTGAAGCCCTGAGCTCATCTCTTTCTTTCACCAGTTTGTCTAGCAAAAGTAGGACGAACCAGCCAGCTTCATTATACTTCTGTTTATGATGATATTGTAGACAGGTATCAAACATATGATCACCCAGAGCCTCACCTTTCATCAATACCTGATCTATTGGTGATGATATTTTGCATATTTGAATTGCCACCTCATGCCATGGATTAGCAGTGCCCTGTTTACTACTGGTAGCAGAGTCATCAACATCTTTAAGACTTACCAGACTTGAGAATCAGTTTAGAAAACTCTTCCATACAATTTTGTTTCTCTAGAACCACTCTCAGTACCAGATGTCTTAGGCTGGGTTCTCTAGAGAAGCAAAACCAGTGAAGGGTACACATATATAGAAAGAGATTTATATCAAGGAAATAGCTTGTGTGTTTGTAGAGGCTGGCAAGTCCCAGGTCCATAAGTTAGGCATCAGGCTGGAAGCTTCTCCTGACTCATGTAGCTGCAGGTGCTGATGAACTCAAGATTGGCAGGTCAGACTGTAGGCTGCTGGCTCATGGGCTTCAGAGACTGACGAATCCAAGATCACCAGGTAAGACAGCAGCCTACTGGCTTAAGTCCCAAGAACTAGAGGTCAAATGATGATGAGCTGAATGCAGGATCCAGAGCAAGCAAATGAGCTTTGCCAAAACATCCATATATATATATGCAGGCCACACCCCCTAGGAAACTCCGCTTACAACTGATGGGCTGATCACATCATATCACGTCATGGAGGATGACTACAGTTGGCCCTCTGTATCCGTGGTTTCCACATCCATGGAATCAACCAACTGTGGATCAATTGAGCAGTGTTCACTTTGCGTCTCATTCGTTCACTACTTGTGTGCACCCTTTTTTTTCTCGTCATTATTCCCTAAACAATACAGTATAGCAACTATTTACATAGATTTACATTGTATTAGGGATTATAAGTAACCTAGAGATGATTTAACGTATACGGAGGATGTGCATAGGTTATATGCAAATACTACACCATTTTATATAAGGGACTTCAGCATCTGTGGATTTTGGTATCTGCAGGGAATCCTGGAACCAATCCCCCATGGATACTGAGGGACAACTGTACATGATTACATAGCTGCCAAAGTACTTCATTAACATAACTGCCAAACTGCGTCATTACATCACTGCCAAACCACTGGTGGGTGTTATTTAAGTGAGAATATAATTGTACTCTGGGGTGTAGGTTAATAAATTCAGGTTATTTAAATGTTGAACTCTTAAATTTAGCCTGTACCAAAGCCAATATCTATATTGTAGTTTCTGTATTTTCTGCTTTTAAATTTGTGCTGCAAACATTGCCGTTTCTTGAAAATAGTTAAATAACCTCTCTTTTGCAAAATTAATTTGGAAGATTACACAACAAGTTAAACTTCCTAATGTCTATCCAAAATACATAAATTTAGAAAAACAAGAAATGACAAACAATATAAAAGATCTGTAACAGCTTTCGAGGAGGGGGAAGTGAGCTACAAATAAACAATCAAGTTCATATAGAATCTGACAAATGTGTAGTAGAACATAACCTTAAGCTCTTGGCTGTGAAATAGAAATTCTGCCTACCAAATGGTGTATGAAATCATTGCCTTTCTTAGAGGAATGACCTAATGGCATCCTTTTAGATATCACTTGCTAGAAATTGCCTGTGTGTTTGTCCATGCTTCTCTGGATGCATAGACATGAGTAGGCTAATTGAAGACTAAAGCTTCAGGGAGTGCTTTAGGTTGTGAACACAAACCTTGTGTTAAGTTCTCTCTTCTCCCACCCCACAGAATAAAGTTTAACTTATAAAATATTTTAAAATAAAATATGTTATTTTATTTTTAAGTATACAAGCAATACAATTACAGTGAATTTCCTCAAAGCTGAATGAGGCAGACTTCCTCTAACAGATTTTAATTATTTTTATAGTTTTTCGCAAATGAAGGCTCACAGCGGCCATTTTAAGTAAACTAAAGCAGCTCTTTCATCTTCATTGCAAGCTTCAGGCCCTAAACAAAGCATGAAGCTGGGTAGTGCACTGTTTAATCTTCTAATTGGATTTTCCATTATGTTTTATGATAACTTTTTATTTTTATCAAGTTGCGTCTCAACCTTCTGTTTGGACTCAGGGAGATTTATGGCAAATGATCTGGGTACTTATTTGGACAAACAAATGCAATAAATCAGTTTACTGTTTCAATAAAATGTTATTAATAGAACATTCTGTTCAATATTATGTTATCTTTAAAATTAAGCAGAACATTAGTGGCAATGAAACTAGTTTCAATCAATACATTCCTGTAATGAAACCTGTTGTATGAGAAACTTTTTAAGGAAGAAAAATGCCCTTAGCACAATTACCAAGTTCTAACTCTAGAGATGGCATTTCGCAGCTTCTAAGAAGTATTTGGTAAGATTTCTTTGTATTTGTTTTGTTGCCAAGAAAGTGGTTTCTTAAAAGTTACCTCACAGCTGTTAGAGCCTGGATGTGCCTTGCTTTTTTTTTTTACTAGAGGAATTTAGTTGACACTTGACCTGGCAGGAACCCAAGCATGTGCCTCATTGAAATTGAGGTTAGGGAGAGTTGCTGCCAACACCCAGGAGTACAAGAATTGGCAATTTCTCTTCTGATCTTACAGAATTTCTGGTTGAATTTCTTAATGGATGAAAAGACCGAAAGCAAACCAAACCCGTTGTTGTCCAGTCAATTCCAACTCATAGCGACCCTATAGGACAGAGTAGAACTGCCCCATAGGGTTTCCAGGGAGTGGCTGGTGGATTTGAACTGCCGACCTTTTGGTTAGCAGCTGAGCTCTTAACCACTACGCCACCAGGGCTCCTAATGGGTGAAATATGAGTAATATTCAGATAAGGATGCTATAGACTTTAATGTTTCAAAACTCAGGTAATAATATTCCCTGGGGTTAGAGCCCTGATTTAGACCCTTAGTCACCTGCCATACTCCCACTTGAAATTTTAGGATAATATTAAAAATGCAAGATGGCAGAAATCACAGGTTAGAATTTCAATCTTAGCAGACCTAACTGATCATTTTGAAAAACTGAACAGGCTGGCCGGTTTCTGTTGCTATGTAGATAGCAAAGTCACTTTAGGGAAGGTTGCTATTTAATAGATATGGCCTGGCAATTAAAGGCCTTTGGATTTCAATTGCATCCACTTTTAAGTGAAAATTTTTAAATATTACTTTATAGATACTTGGGCTTAATACATTGTGTTGTTGTCATGACAGCTCAGTGAACATGGAGACTTGTCGGTGTCAGAATTCCAGTTTGCTCCCTTAGTTCTGCCTTTTCATATGAGTGTAAGAAAAAGAGATATTACCTTACTGTACTTTGGTTCTCAATAAATTATGAAATTGTCATTTGAGAGATGAGATTTATGTTAAGATTAAAAATATGTATAAAAATCTAAGCCATCGTAAACATTCTGTTGAATTAGAGTAGACTTTGTAAAAAGGGCCCAGGGGCTTTGTCAGACCTCCTCCAACCCCACAAGGGGGAAGGAGAACCAATATCAACAGCCCAAGGCTGATTCCTGTGAGGTGGAGGTCAGACATGCCTCCTCTCCCTGCCATCTTTACCAATTCTGACATCAACCATCCCTCCCACAGCACTCTTTACTGGGTTTGATAATTCATTGCAATGGCCACACAGAACTTACAGACCACACTGACAATTATGGGGTTTATTAGGGAAGTAACTGTTACAATTCAGGCTCAGGAACACTCAGGCTACAGTTCTTCCATCAAGGCAGCCTCTTCTAAGCTGTGCTCTCAGGCATGCCTCTCCCTGGCCCTCAGTCTCTGCTCAGAGGCACTGAGCTTTCTCTCTCCATGGGCTAGGAAGCCCGCCGTGCTGTCTCCTGCTGCTGGGTCTCTCCTGCCACCACTTCTCACCATCTTCAGGGTTACAGCTTGCTCTCTTTCATGCTTCCAGGAGCTTCTCAGAGCAGGGATCCAAGGTCCAAAGGACGTGTTCTCGGCTCCTGGCTGTTCTTCCTTGGTGGTGGTAGGATCCTCCTCTCTGCTCTGGAATTGGCTCTCTTTTAAAGCAAAACTGACCAATCCCCTTGGTGGGCCACAATTACTCTATCACACAGTTCTGCCCAATCACCTGGATGGGAGCCATGAGACCATGGCTAGAAAGGCCACGCAAAAGTAATTAATCACACCGCAGGTTTGCATAGCTCATCATGTTGTGCATACTGCTGTACAATTCTGATAGAAAACAGGTGAGCTCAAAACTTACTGAATACCACTACTGACATTTTATAAACAGTCACACTTCTTCTTTTTGTATTTAAATTTTTAAAAAAACATTTATTGTGATAAAATATATATAACATAAAATCTGCATTTTAACCATTTTTAAGTGTACCATTCAGTGGCATTAAATACATTGACAGTGTTGTGCAACCATCACCACTATCTATTTCCAAAACGTTTTCATCACCTCAACATAAACTCTGAACCCACTAAGCAATAACTCCCATCCTCCCTCCTTCAGCCCCTGGTAACCGCTAATCTACTTTCTGTCTCTATGGATTTGATAATTCTAGATGTTTTATGTAAGTGGAATCATTTTTGTTTCTCGATTATTTCTCTTAGCACAACATTTCCAAGGTTCATCTCTTAGCACAATATTTCCAAGGTTCATTCATGTTGTAGCATGTATTAGAACTGCATTCTTGTTATGGTAGAATAATATTCCATTGTTTGTATATACCACATTTGGTTCATCCATTCACCTGTTGATGAACACTTGAGTTGTTTCCACCTTTTGGCTATTGTGAATAATGCTCCCATGGACTTTGGTAGACAGGTATCTGTTCGAGTCCCTGCTTTTCATTTTTTTGGGCATATACGTAGGAGTGGAATTGCTGGGTCATATGTTAATTCTATGTTTAACTTTTTGAAGAACCACCAAACTGTTTTCCTCAGTGGCTACATTACATTCCCACCAGCAAAGCATGAGTGTTCCAACTTTTCCACATCCTCACCAACACTTGCTATTTTCCATCCTACTGGGTATGAACTGGTGTCTCCTTGTGGTTTTGATTCACATTTCCCTGATGATTAGTCATGTTAAATATCTTTTCATGTGCTTAATGGCCATGTGTATATCTTCTTTGGAGAGATATCTATTCAAGTTGTTGGCCCATTTTTTAATTGAGTTTTTTGTTGTTGTTTTTGAATTGTAGGAGCTGTTTATATATTCTGGATATTAACCCATTATCAGATAGATGATTTGTAATTATTTTCTCCCATTCTTTAGGGTGTCTTTTCCTTTTTTTTTTTTTTTAACTTTATTGATTTTCCATATTAAAATTAAAATCAAATATTGTAGAAGAATATTGGATAAAAAATCAAATTTCCTCATAACTCCATATCAGCCAAATAATGTATATTTTTTAATCTATTTTTTATTGTTGTTGAAAATATACACAGCAAGCATATACCAACTTAACAATTTCTACACATGTATAATACGGTGACATTGACTACATTCTTCAAATTTTGCAGCTATTCTCACCATCCTTTTCTAATTTGTTCCTCCCCTAGTGAGATATAAATCACTTCCCCACAAACTTCCTATCTAACCTTACGAGTTGCTATTATCAGTTTGATCCATGAAGATCTTTAAGTTACTTTCTTGATGTTATTCGATGCAGAAATGTTTTTAATTTTGATCAAGTCTAATTTATCAATCTCTTCACTTGTTATAGGTCTGTTGAGATTTTCTTTTCTTCTTGAGACCATTTAGGTAGTTAATGTGTTTCTAGGATTTGTCCATTTCATCTAGGTTATCTCATTTATGGATGTACATTATTCATAGTATTCTTTTACAATCCTTTTAACTTTTGTATATGCTGTGATGGATGAATCCAACTTCATTCTTTTGGATGTAGAAATTTAGTTGTCTCAGTATCTTTTATTCCCATTGAATGTACTTGGCACCCTTGTCAAAAATATTTGACCATAGGTATATGGGCTTGTCTTAGTCATCTGGTGCTGCTATAACAGAAATACCACAAGTGAATGGCTTTAACAAAGAGAAATTTATTCTCTCACAGTCCAGTAGGCTACAAGTCCAAATTCAGGGTGTCAGTTCCAAGGGAATGCTTTCTTTGTTGGCTCTGGAGGAAGGTCTGCGTCATCAATCTTCCCTTGGTCTGGGAGCTTCTCTGCACAGGAACCTCAGGTCCAAAGGACGCAGTCTGCTCCCGGCACTGCTTTCTTGGTGGTATGAGGTTCCCACGTGTCTCTGCTCACTTTTTTCTTTTATATCTCAAGAGAGATTGGCTTAAGACACTGTCCCATCTTGTAAACCTCATCAGTATAACCTCATCATAGTGACAGAGTTTACAAGATATAAAGAAATCACATTAGATTACAAAATGGTACACAGTCACACAATGCTGGGAATCATGACCCAGCCAAGTTGACAGATATTTTTGGGGGACACAGTTCAATCCATGACACTCCACCCTTTGGCCCCCCAAAATTCATGTCCTTGCAATGTGCAAAACATATTCATCTCATTGTATCACAGCAAAAGTCTGAACTCCAAGTCCAAAATCCAAAAATTCCTCTTCATCTGTGAAATCTAGAGTACAAGTTATCTGCTTCCAAAGGTACAGTGGCAGAACAAGCACAAGCTAGACATTTCCATTACACATGGGATAAACTGGAGGAGAAGAAAGTTTAACAGGCACCAAGCAAGTCAGCAGAACACATTACATTAGCCCTCAAGGCTTTGAAAATAATCTTCTGTTCCCTGAGACAATTTATACAATAGCCCTGCTCTCCAATCTCTAGATATTGGCCATAGTCTCCAGATTCTGAGTGGAGACCCCTCAGTCCTGGGCTTCAGCTTCGCCTTCCAGGCCCACTGGGACAGCAACTCTGCTCCTTCGGCTTTAGGCGCACCATTCTCCTAGACCATCAGAGTGACAACTGCACCCTTAGAAACACCAGAGGCATGGCTCCACCCTTTGAAACCCCTGACGTCATGGCCATACCTTTTGAGACTGAGTCAGCTTGGCCTCTTGTGTTCCTTATCTCTTCAGCTTCTGCTTCCTGTGGCCTCTCGGCCCTCAGGCCTCACGCCTACACCTGCCCTGCTGAGGCAAGTGTTCCGAAGCTTGGTAGCTCCACCGATAAGTTCCTAGAGGCACCCCACTCCACCAGGAGGCCTCCTGCACACAGGCACTCAGCTCTCTTGCTCCATCTGTCTGGCAGGGTCTCCTGGTTCTGCTGCTGCTGCTTCTCTGCTGCTGCTGCTTCTCTGCCACTGCAGGTTCTCTGCTACTGCTGATCCTCTGCCGCTGCCACTCTTCTATTCATTCACAGTTTCGAAACCGCTTCCACATTTTACATATCTGTTAGAGCAGCACCCTCCTCCCGGTACCAAATTCTGTCTTAGACATCTGGTGCTGCTATAACAGAAATACCACAAGTGGATGGCTTTAACAAAGAGAAGTTTAGTTTATTCTCTCACAGTCCAGTAGGCTACAAGTCCAAATTCAGGTTGTCAGTTCCAAGGGAACACTTTCTCTGTTAGCTCTGGAGGAAGGTCTGCGTCATCAGTCTTCCCTTGGTCTGGGAGCTTCTCTGCGCAGGAACCTCAGGTCCAAAGGACGCGCTCTGCTCCTGGCGCTGCGAGGTTCCCATGTGTCTCTGCTCGCCTCTCTCTTTTATATCTCAGGAAAGATTGGCTTAAGACGCTATCCAATCTTGTAAACCTCATCAGTATAACCTCATCATAGTGATAGAGTTTACAACACAAAAGAAAATCACATTAGATTACAAAATGGTACACAGTCACACGCTACTGGGAATCATGACCCAGCCAAGTTGACAGACATTCCTGGGGGACACAATTCATTCCATGACAGAGCTCAACTTGCAATTTTATTCCATTGATATACCGATATCTGTCATTATGCCAGAGCCACACAGTTTTAACTATTGTAGCTTTATAGTAAATTTTGAAATCGGCAAGTGCAAGTCTTCCAAATTTTTTAAAGATAGTTTTGACTGTTCAGGGCCTCTCTACAATTTCATAAGAATTTGAGGATTGGGTGTTTCATTTCTGCAAAAAAAAGGCTATTGGAATCTTGATAGGGATTGTATTGAATCCATGAATACAAATACCTTTTCATTTATTTAAGTGCTCTTTTATTTATTTTAGTAATGTTTTATAGTTGTCAATGTGTAAGTCTTTCACTGGTTTGGTTAAATTTATTCCTAGATATTTTATTCTTTTTGTTGCTATTGTAAATGGATTTTTTTTCTTAATTTTCTATTCAGGTTGTTCATTACTGATGTGTAGATATGAAACCTGTTTTTGTGTGTTGATCTTACACCCTGTAACTTAGCTGAATTTATTTATTAGCTGTAGTAGCTTTCTTGTGATTCTTTGGGATTTTCTATATAGGATCATGCCATCAACAAATGGATAGTTTTACCCTTCCTTTCTGATTTCGATGCCTGCTATTTCTTTTTCTTGCCTAATTTCTGTGGCCAAGCCTCCAGTACTATGTTGGATACCAAAAACCAAAACAAACCCGTTGCTTTCGAGTTGATTCCGACTCATAGTGACCCTATAGGACAGAGTAGAACTGCCCCATAGAGTTTCCAAGGAGCAGCTGGTGGGTTTGAACTGCTGATCTTTTGGTTAGCAGCCGAACTTTCAACTACTGCACCACCAGGGCTCTACAATGTTGGATAGCGGTGCTGAAAGTAAGCATCCTTATCTTTGCTCCTGATCTTAAGGGGAAAACTTTCAGTCTTTCACCATTTAGTATGATGATAGTTGTGGATTTTTCATAAATACGCTATCATATTAAGGAAGTTCCCTCTAGTCCTTTTCTTTTTTTCTTTTTTTTTTTTTTCAGGGTTTTATCATGATTTTGTCAAATGCTTCTGTGTCAGTTGAGATGATCATGCAGTTCTTTTCCTTTGATTTATTAATGTGGTGTATTGTTTTGATTTCCACAAGTTGCATCACTGTTGCATTCCTGAAATAAATCCCACTTGGTCATGGTTTATAATCCTTTGAATATGTTCCGGAATTTAGTTTATTAGTATTTTGTTGAGGATTTTTGCATCTCCATTCGTAAGTTATCTTGGTCTGCAATTTTCTTTTCTTGTGATGTCTTTATCAGATTTGACATCATGTTAATACTGGCATCATAGAATGAATAAGGAAGTGTTCACTTTTCTTATATTTTTTTAGAAGAATTTGAGAATAAATGGTGTTAGTTCTTTTTTAAATGTTTGGTAGAACTCCCCAGTAAAACCATGTGGTTTCGGACCTTTGTTGGAAATTTTTTATTACTGATTCAATCACTTCACTTACTATAGATCTGCTGGGATTTTCTATTTTTTCTTGAGTCTATTTAGATAGTTTGTGTATTTCTAGATTTTGCCCATTTCATCTCAGTCATCTAATTTATTGAGGTATATTGTTCATAGTATTCTCTTACAATCCTTTTTATTTCTAGAAGGTAGGTAATAATGTCCTCATTTTCATTTCTGATTTTATTTGTGTCTTCTCTCTCTTCCTTGTCAGTCTAGCTAAAAGTTTGTCAGTTTTATCAATCTTTTCAAAGAACCAATGTTTGTTTTTGTTGATTCTGTTTTTCTCTTTATTTATTTGTTTTTGTTTATTTATTTATAAGGTTGCTATGAGTCGGAATTGACTTGATGACAGTGGGGTTTTTTTTTTTTTTTCTTTTTGGTTATTTATCTCCACTCTAATCTGTATTATTTCCATTTTCTGGTAGCTTTGGGCTTCATTTGCTCTTACTTTTTTAGTTTTTAAAGTGTAAAGTTAAGTTATTGATTTGAGATCTTCCTTTTCAATAGAGACATTTATGGCTATAAATTTTCTCAGAACAGTTTCTTGGCTGAATCCCATAAGTTTTAATATGCTATTCTTTCACTTTTATTTGTCTCTAAGTATTTTCTAATTGCCCTTATGATTTTCCTTTGACCCCTTGGTTGTTTAATAGTGTTGTTTAATTTCCACCAATTTGTGAATTTTCCATTTATGCTTCTGTTGTTGTTTCATTCTGTTGTGGCTGGAGAAGCTACTTTGTGTGATTTCAGTCCTTTTAAATTTACTGAGACTTGTTTTTTAACCTAACATGTGGTCTGTCTGGTTTGTCTCTTGAAACAGTTGTTAGCTTAAAGTCTACTTTGTCTGATATTACTATAGCCGCCCTTAGCTGTCTTTGGGTTAGTATTTGCTTTGAATATTTTTTTCCATCAGTTTACTTTCAACATATTTGTGTCTTTGGATCTATAGTGAGTCTGTCGTAGATAGCATATAGATGGATCATTTTAAACCTCATTCTGTGAATCTCTGCCTTTTGTTTGGCGTGTTTAATTTATTTACATTTAAAGTAATTACTGATGAGGAAGGAGTTATTTCTATCATTCCTTTTTGTTTTCCTGTGTGTCTTATCCCTGTTTTGTCTCTCATATCCCTCAATACTGCCTTCTTTTTAATTTAGATGATGTTTTGTAGTGAATCATTTTGATTCTCCTCTCATTTCCTTTTGTATACATTTTTTACATATTTTCTTTGTGGTTACCATGAGAATTAAACTTATCACCCTAAATTTGTAACAATCTAGTTTGAATGGATACCAATTTAACTTCTATTGCACACAAAAATTCTGCTAGTTCCTATACAGCTTGGCCTCCTCCTCCCTCTCCCTACTTGATGTTATTTTCACAAACAACATCTTTATATACTATGTGCCCAATAACATATTTGTAATCATTTTTATGCATTTTATCTTACGTTATATAGAACATTATAAGTAGAGTTACAAATTAAAAAGACAGTAAAACTGGCCTTTATATGATACTATCTTTACTGGAGATCTTTATTTCTTCATATCACTTTGAGTTACATGTACCATCTTTCATTTCAAAGTGAAAGATTTCCTTTAGCATTTTTTATAGGACAGGTGTGATAGGAATGAATCCCTCAGCTTTTGTTTATCTGGGGAGCTTAATTTTACCCTCATTTTTTGAAGGACAGTTTTACTGGGTAGAGAATTCTGCAGTAACACCTTAAAGTGCTTTTCTTTTAGCACTTGAAATATGTCATCCCTCCATACACTCTGGACTCTGTGATTTCTGTGCAGAAATTAGTACTTAATCTTATTGAGGATCCCTTGGATGTGACAATATGCTTCTCTCTAGCTGCTTTCAGGATCTCTCTTCGTCTATGGTTTTTGACAGTGTCTTGCTGTGGCTGTCTTTGAGTTTATCCTACTTAGGGTTTGTTGAGCTTCTTGAATGTATAGATTTACATCTTTCATCAAATTTGGGAAGTTGTCAGTCATTATGTCTTCAAATACTCATTCTGCCCTTTTCTCTCTCTCTTCTCCTTCTAAAACTCCCATAATGTCCAGTTTGATGGTGTCCCACAGGTCTCATAGGTTTTTCTCACTTTGCTTCATTCTTTTTTGTTTTTGCTCCTTATACTTGAAAATCCCAATTGCTGATGATATCTTTAAGTTTGCTCATTCTTCTGCTATTCAAATCTCCTGTTGAGTCCCTCCAGTGAGTTTTTCATTCCTGTTACTGTTTTTCAATTCCAGTATTTCTGTTTGGTTCTTTTTTAAAAATTTTTATCTTTGTTGAAATTCTTGTTTCAATCTTGTATCATTTTCCTGATTTCGTTTAGTTATTTGTCTGTGTATTCCTTTAACTCATTGTACATATTTAATATGGTTGCTTTAAAGTCATTGTCTTCCAAGTCCATTATCTGTCCTTCTTCAGGGATAGTTTCTGTCACTTTATTTTGATCTTTTGCATGGGCCATTCTTTCCTGTTTCTTCATATGCTTTTGTTATGTTTCATATGCTTCATTTTTTTTGATATTTTGTTTAAGCTATGGCATTTAGTATTGTACTCTGGTAACTCTGGAGATCAGCTTCTTCCTCTTCCCTAGGGTTTGTTCATTTTATATTTATTATGCTTATTGTTTTTAATTGTTGAAGGCTGTAGTTCTCCATTACAACATCAGGCTCCCTACTTTTATGTAATATTTAGCTTACTTTCATATAATATTTAGTCTACTTTTATATAATATTTCAGCACTTTATGTATAAAGTACAATATATAGCCTTAGAATACTTTCATTTCTCCCTTCCGTACTTTGTACTATTTATTGTCATACATTTACTCATGCATGTGTTCTAAGTCCCACAATTTATTATTATTATTGTTGCTTTAAGCAGTCAGTTATGTTTTAAATGAATTTCATGTATGAAAAATACTTTTATACTTCCATTTCTGGAAGTACTCGTGTTTTGTGTAGATCCAAGTTGCCGTCTGGTATCATTTTCTTTATTCCTGAAGATATCTATCTATCTGCCTATCTATCTGTCATCTATTTATTTGTTCCTGATCACGTGAATCTGCTGGAAGTACATTCTTTTAGCTTTCGTTTGTCTTTAAAAGTCTTTATTTCGCCTTCAATTTTTGATAAAAATTTTAGTCAGTTATACAATTCTGGCCTAGCGGTTTTTTTTTTTTTTTTTTCATTCATCACTCAAAATATTGTTTTATACCTTCTAGTGTGTATATTTTTCTAAATGAGATTCTGCTGTCATTTTTATTTTATTCCTTTGTATATAGTGTGCCTTTATTTAACCTGTCCACTATCAAGATCTTTCAATCACTAGTTTTCAGCAATTTGATAATGATATCTTTTGGTGTTGTTTTCTTTGTCGTTCCCCCCCACCCCTTGGATTTCATTGAATTTCTTGGGTCTGTAGGGTTATATTTTTTATCAGATTTGAACTTTTTTATCGTTATTTATTCAAATACTTCTGCATTCACCCCTTCTGGCACTCCAATTACATTTAGACCACTTGTTTTCATTACACAGGTCACTGGGACTTTCTTCCCTAACCTTAGTCTTTTCTCTTTGTGCTTCAGTTGGATAGTTTCTATTGCTTTGTTATCTCTTGAAGTATCATTTGGTTGTTTTTTATACCTTCTATTTCGCTTACTGTTATGTTCCTATTTTCCTTTAGATCCTTAATCATGTTGATTTTATTTATAATACGTCTTTTGAGGTCTCGTCTTCTAACCCCATCATCTTTCATCTCTGCGTGTTTTTCTGTTGATTAGTCAAATTTTACTTCTTTATCATGTATCTTGAAAATTTTTATTGGATGCTTAGCTTTGTGAGTGTTAAATTGATGAGTGTCTGGAATTTGTGGTCTTACTTTACAGGGAGGTTGTCCTGTCAGGCAGTCATTTGAAGATCAGCTTGATCTTTTTGAGGATTGTTTTTAAGCTGTGTTAAGGCTAGTCTAAGATAGTTTTTCTCTAGCGACCATTTAGCTCTTTCTGGGTTCTCAGTAGTGTTGATTGTCCTGGGATCAACTAGGACTCTTGTTCTGTCAGGTCAAAAGTTGAACATTTCCCTGTTTTTGTGTGACTTCTGGGAATTGTTCTGCTTACACAACTCTTGGTTGTTCTTTTCTCAGGCTATTGATGTTTCCCTCTGTGCATGTGTGGCTTGGTATTCAACAAAGATTCAAGTAGGCCTCTGTGACAGTTTCTCAAGCTATTTTTGTGTGTAGCTCTCTCTTCTCTGGGACTCTGCCCTGTGACTTCTGGCCGCCTCAGTGCCCCTGAATTCTCTCTCCTCAACTCAGGATGACATTCATGCTTTGCTCAGGATAACACTTTCTGCACCATAGTGTGGAATGTTTATCCAAACAGAAATCCAGGGCTGTTGTAAAACTTACCTCATTTGTAGTTTTTCTCTCAGGGATCATAGACCTGTATCACCTGTTGTCCAATGTCTAGTTGTTTACAGTGAGTAGGTAATGTGCTCTCTGTTAATCCAAAATACCATCAAATGGAAGCTCTTGCTGAAATTATCTTTTAAATGTAGTTGTCAGACTTTAGCATACAAATTCAGTAGTATTTTTAAGAAAACAAAGGCTTTTTGGAGGGAGAAATTATATCATGAGCATAGTTCTGTGTTTAACTGTTTTCCACAATGGCTTCAACATTTTGCATTACCACTAGCAATGAATGAAAGTTCCAGTTTCTTTACATTATCGCCAACACCTGTTATTATTTTTAATCATAGCCATTCTAGTGGAGGTGAAGTGGTATTTCCTAATGATTAATTGGGAGCCCTGGTGGCGTAGTGGTTAAGAGTTCGGCTGCTAATCAAATGGCCGGCAGCTCAAATCTATGAGCCGCTCCTTGGAAACCCTATGGGGCAGTTCTACTCTGTCCTATAGGGTCGCTATGAGTTGGAATTGACTCCACGGCAACAGGTAGTGAATGATTAATGGGAACCCTGGTAGTGCAGTGGTTGAGAGCTCAACTGCTAACTAAAAGGTCAGCAGTTCAGATCCACCAGCCACTGCTTGGAAACCCTATGGGGCAGTTCTACTCTGGCCTATAGAGTCACTATGAGTCAGAATCAACTTTACAACAACAGGTTTGGTTTTTTGTTTCAATGACTAATGGGAGTCCCTGGGTGGTACAAGTGGTTAACATACTTTGCTGCTAACCAAAAGGTCGGAGGTTTGAGTCTCCCCAGAGGTGCCTTAGAAGAAAGGCCTGTACTTCAAAAAAATAAGCCATTGAAAACCCTATGGATCATGGCGCTCTAGGCAGAAGCACTATGCTGTCCCTCCATAGCAAAGATCCGAAAAACAAAGCCAAACAGAGCAAACAGCAGTGCTGAAACCCTAAAACATCAAATGAAGAGATAAAGAACTCAGCCAAGCACCAGATGGAGTGAGAAAACTGACAGAGAATGGAGAGTGAGGAGAAGTTCATGCAGAGGTCCCTGTCAGCTAACGCAGTGCGGATCCGCCATCTTGGACTCCTATCAGAGGTCAGCAAATAAGGGGTATGAGAAAGCAGCTTCACGGAGCTTCCAGCAGGAGACAGAACAACTGGTAATTGGTGATATATGCTTTCCCACCCCCCCACCCTTCTTCACTGCCACTTGGCCTCCTCTGCTTCCTGCGGCCACAGTCTCTTGGTCAGGAAGCATGAGCTGCTTGGATTCCACCCACCTGCACTTACCGACTCCCTTAGTGCCATTTGTTGGCTGCTGGTGTTGCTTTTTTCCACTTCTTTTGATTTCTTCCTTACCTCTCACCATCTCCCCCTCCTTTTGCTCAAATACCTGGCTCCGTGCGCCATCTTTGCTTCTTCCTAAGGGGCTGTGGAGCTCCGTTCTAGTGTGGAACTGCTTCCCAGTCTGGGCTACCATGCTGGTGGGATCCCGGGGCTTTTGTTTGTTTGTTTTGAATTGTTTGTTTTTTTTTCCTTTTCTCGAGTTGGGAGCCTGTTCTGGCCGGGCAGTGCGACGCGGCTTGGGACCTACCCCCTCAGCTTGCCCAGACGCACAAAGGGATCCCTGAGAACATTTCTTTTTTCGTGGTTTTTTTTTTTTTTTTTTTTTCTGTTTTTTTTCAGGGCTTTTCTTCTTCTTTTTTTTTTTTTTTTAATTTGTTTTGTTTTCTTTTCCCTCTTTTTCCCTTTTTGTTTTTCTTCATTGCTCAGTTTCTCGTCTCTCTATATCTTCCTTCTCTTTCTGATCCCTGAATACCAGGCGTTGTATACCTCTAT